>NC_091009.1:10876885-11197956 GCF_041146395.1 Eulemur rufifrons
TTGGTAAATAACATTTGCAAGCCACATGTATAATAAGGGTTTAACATATGGAATTTATAAAGAACTTATAAAACTCAATAGCAGAAAAGCAATTAACCTTTTTAAAATAGGTAAAGATGTGAATAGACATTTCTCCAAAGAAGACATAAAAATGGAAAATAAGTATATGAGAAGGTGTTCAACATCACTAATCATCAGGGAAATACAAACTCAAACCAAAATGAGATGGCCCCTAACACTTAGTAAAATGGCTTTTATAAAAATGTCAAAAAATAGCAAATGTTGGTAAGAATGTGGATAAAAGGAAAATCTTGCACACTATGGTAAAAATGAAGACTGATACATACATTATGGAAAACAATATGGAAGTTTCTAAAGAAATTAAAAATATAACTACCATATGACCCAGCAATCTCTCATTTGAGCATATACACAAAGGAAATGAAATCACCACCTTGTAAAGATACCTGCTATCTTCACTCCCATGTTCGCTGCAGCATTATTCGTCACAGTGAACATGGAAACAACCTAAGTGTCTGTTCACAGATGAACAGATAAGGAAATGGTGGTGCTTACGAATACTGTGTGTGTGTGTGTGTGTGTGTGGCGAAATATTATTCAGCCCTAAATAATTTGGGTTTTATTGCTCTTTGTATACTAGGGGTGTGTGTGTGTGTGTGTGTGCCATTTTCCCCCTAAGTTTTCTCCATCACTCCAGTTATCTCCACTTAAAGATGAGGGAAGAGAGTGCTGAGAGGTTTAGTAACTTTCCCCAGCTGAGTAGATAAGCAATTTTAGAAAGCTGGAATTTGATCTCTGAAGACTTTCTTCTTTTACAAAATCATGTATGTACCATGAAAGGAGCCTAAAGAATTCTCCAATGAAGTTAAAACTATACGCCAAAGCTTAGCACCTGGGGGGATTCCTGGGCTCCAACCTCAGAACCCTTTATTGTACCTACTCTTGGATGAGTCACTTGAAGCCAGTGTAATCCCTGTCAGTCTAAACGATGGAGCAGTAAGCCACCGACGTCCTTCATGGGAGTTATTTTCCACAGTGTGATAGTCATCAGTGCCCTCTTCCTTCTGAAGCTTGTCAGTTTCTTTCCTTTCTTTCTTTATAAATATTACAGGTGGGTTATTTTATTATTTTTTTTTATTTCAAAGCATTAAGGGGTACAAATGTTTTTGGTTACGTGGTTTGCTTTTGTGATATTTGAGTCACAGCTATGTGTGCCCATCACCCAAACAGTGTTCCTTGTACCCATTAGGTAAGTTTTGGCCCCTCCCCCCACCCCTCTGCTTGATTTCCACTGAGTTCTACATTCCTCCAAGAATGGAAAAACAAATATCACATGTACCTCCTATTGAACTGTACTAGCTTTTTAAGGAGAAAACTTAGAAAATTTATTTAAAATCTTTAATTCTGATACAAGTATTTCAAATTATAAACATGTGCCTCTAGTACACCTTTAATTCTATCCCACAATTTGTGATATATTTTGTTTGCATTGTCATTCAGTTTTAAATAATATATAAAATATAATACATTTTTATTATCTGTATGATATGTGGTATTTAATTTTAATTTGGAACTAATTTCATTTACTTTTTCTTTCAACAGTCAATTTATTATACAAATTATAAAACCTGATAAATGTATCATACATTTACACACTTATTTCCAATTTATATTGCTCTTTATTCCTTTGTGTAGATCTGTTTCTATGTGATATAATTTGCCTTTGGTTTACAAAACTTTCTTTAGCTTCTAATTTATTTGTCATCTTTTAGTGCAAGCTTGGAAGTGAAAAATTCTCCAGTTTTTCATTTGTCACAAATATCTTTGTTTCACTTTCATGTATCAAGAATATTTCCTTCAATATATATTTATAGCCTGCTATATTTTTACCACTTTAAAGACATTCTCCCATTGTCATCTCGCTTCCTGTGTCATTTCTATTTAAAAATCAGTGGGGTTTTTGGCTGTTTCTTATATGTAAATTATCTTTTTTTAAAAAAGAAAAGCCTGATTGCCTTTAAATTTCCTGTTTATGTTGATTGTCTAAAATTTAGCTATGATAGGCCTAGTTTTTTTTTTTTTCTTGTTTGTTTGTCCTGCTTGAGTTTGTTGAGTTTCTTTGATAAATGAGCCACTATTATTTCATCAAATTTGGAAAATGTCTGTATTATTTCTTCTGCCCCAATTTCTCTCTCTCCCTTTCTCTCTTTTTTTCTTTTTTTTTTTTTAATGCGACACTACACATCTGGTAGAATGTTTTATATCATTGCACAAATTATTGATGCTATCTCAACTTGTAGTTTGTGTGGGTCTGTGCATGTACAACATAGTTTAAAATGCTGCCTCGACCCACAGTTTTGAGACCCTGGCTAATGGTCACTTTCTTTCCTGATCAGCCCATTATGTCCCCATCCCCAACCACCTCCTTTATCTGGCTGCTATAAGGCATCTACTATACACCTGTCCTAATTGTCCCCAGGTCAGATACCAAAGGACCAGGGACAACCCCCATGCTCTAGAGCTGCTGAAATTACTCAAAGTAACCAATGCAAAGCCTGCTTACCCTATGTATCCTGTTCCTTCCTGTGATAACAATAAAGGCTTTGGCACATAGTTCCCATCTTCCACTGCCCCATGGCAGGCCCAGTGCTTCCTCAGAACAGCCTTCAGAGTATGCTGTGTTCTCCCAAGCAACTGTGAGTAACGAAATGTAAGGGTCTCTCTGGTTTCTTTTTCTTGATTTATGTCTGTCTTCACTAAACCTCTCCCAAGGTTATATGGTTAAAACAGTGTGTGTCTGTATAACCTAATTATCTTACAATCATTTGTTATAAAGTAAAATTTAATTTCAAAGTTCAAAGAACACTGAATTAAGAACTTAGCAATATTTAATTTATTGGAAAATATTACATGACAATGATAAAACATGTTAAAGGAATTATAATTTATATCACCTTTTATATGGATTCAGTAAAAATTAGTTCAGTTATGAGCATTTTAAACTTTGATATATCAACCTAAATTTTCTAGTTATTACTTAACAGCCATGAATTGTCCTTATCTTGTTCTATTGAATGTGTCAACTTGAGTTATCTAACTTTCATTAGTAAAGTAAGTCCTTACTTCTATTGCTTTGAAATTTGTTGCAAGAAGTTCCATGTGGATATTGATTTTTCTTCATGCAAGTTCTAATTGCCTGTTTCCTGCACCAGTTGATATAATTGTTCATTAATGATTTCTTGTTCCATCTTTGTATTGCTGGTCTGTGAGTGCTTCTCAGACAAGCTCAAAATAATATGCTTGAAAATAAAAACCTGAAACTCATGCTGTCTTTGTTTTTTGGTTTTTATAAAGATGTAAACAAACAGCAAAAAGGACAAATTATGTCTACCTCTTTGCACAGGAAAAAATCTTTTTCTCTCTCACCCTTCTTCTTTCTCTCATTTTAGGCCTAACTACCCTCACCATGCCCTCTATTTAGTAGAAGCTGCTGGATCCATATAGTGGGAATATTCTTATGATACATCCTCACTTCTCTTCTTCCACAAGTCATAGAAAAATTTTATGATCGGAGTTTACATACAAATTAAAATAATGATTTGACTTTCAAAGCACCGCAGTGACTTAAAATTCTAATCACTAGCGTTCTCTTTCTTGAAGCATCATCTATTTAATTCAATTAGGGAAAGGAAATGATGAGTTGAAGAAACACTCTAGCTAAAATATTAATATCAGGAAGACCTGGTTACATCCCAGCATAAGATGCATTATCTTCCATATGTAAATTTTGTTAATCTTCTCTTTTGTCAATAAATCTTAATTTCCTTTGGACTAGGAACACATTTTTTTTAAGGACAGAAGTATGACTGTGTGTGATATTCTCCCCGATCTTGAATTTGTTATTTTATTACTGTAAGCTCAATTTTATTTTATTTTTTGAAATTTTTAATATTTAATTATTGTGAGTATATAATACTGTATATCTTTATAGGGTACATGATTTGTTTTTGACTAATTCACATTGTATGGCTGTACCAGACCTTTAATTTGGCTATTGGCTCTGTTCCTGCCTGGAAATCTCAAAAACTGATGATGTTGTTACATACACTTTCATAAGAACCAGTTTTTGAAAAGATCTCATTAAATCAGTGTCCCTAGAAATGGATGCTAGAACACAAAATCATAATATTCTCATGGATCTTTTATTTAAACTATAACATATATTTCAGAAGCAAACTCTTCAGCTGGTTTACCCCTAAGCTTCACATTTGTGTTCCTGGCGAGTCTTCTAAACTGCACTCTCTAGCAAACCACTATAAATGCAAGCATTAAGGCTAGGCTTATCATAGAATTTGTTTTTCAAATTGAGAAGCTTTTGGAAGTTACAGAGAGCATCGCTGCATTAAATATGGTGCCAGGACAACAGGTGTAACTTGACTACCCAGGCAAACATGATGGTCTAACAATCTCCTTTCTTACAAGACATTTCTTTTTGTGTCTATATTATTTCAACTTACATTACCACCAACATTTTCTGACATTTAAATTTGTTTATTAATATAAAAATAATTTTCAGATCTATTGTTCTCAGAAATTTCAAACCTTCTCAAGGAGTAGAGGAAGACTGGAAAGTTTAGTGTTTGTTCTGAATGGCCTGAGGCCCAGGTAAACATTTGTGGCTGTAGAACAAAGAAAGAATGGTTATGGGTAGAGCAATTAACAATTACCTTCAACATAATATTCCATTAAACTGTGTTCCAGCTAGAACTAAAAAGTTACAGAGTTTTGAACTTTTTCTCTTTTCCCAACATTAAAAATTGTCATGTCAACTTCCTATTTCCTGTCATTATTGACATATTTGATGATAATTTACTAGAAAATGTAATGACAATGTAGGAAGGAGGGCTGATTCATAATGTATTTGCTTAGCACTTGCTCCTTTTATTGTAAAACACAAATTGATTACAGATTACAAACATGCATTGGCTTATACATTCTTTCATAAATATAATTCTAAAATATCACAATATTGTTTTGAATGAATTAAATAGAAACAAAACTAGCTATATGTTTTGTTTTTAATAAAAAATAAGGAAGTAGGGAAACAATTTTTGTGGACCATTGATTGCTCTTCTAGAAGTGCATTATTTTGTAGATGCTGCTCCTTCTTATATGCAGATCACACACTTACACATTAGATTAACTATTTTATTAACAAAATCATTCATATTGTCAAAATGTTAGGTATTTACATTTAGGTATATGGAATGATACGAGAGAGAATGATCAAACTATCAAATGTCTTCACTGCATTTCATACAAGGAAAGAGCAGAATGTCCAGGCCTCACCTGCTGTGGTCACGGACAACCTGTGTTAATATCAAGAAGTATTAACAAAGTAATTCTGCTACTTAATTTTTAGTCAATGAAGTTTTTTTTTCATTTTTTTCAAAACAAACTAAAAATTTTAATAAAAATAATTTAGTTTAATTTAATTGAGATTAGGTATTAAACGAATGGAGATATAAGTAAAGAAATAGTGAAAGAGAGAGAGAAATTCCATTATGGTCTGTTTCTGTATTATAAATACCCATTGTTAGTTCCTTGTTTTTTAACAAGGAAAGGATAACTATTAAACATGGGACAGCTTTGACATTTGTACTTTCCTAGAAAGATATATCTATTATGACCAAAAACCTGAAATAATCCAAATATTTTTCAAGGTTTGTTAAAGTTCAAAAAGTGTTACATTATGGTTTTGATTATAATTTAATAATTAGTGACTTACCTTCTGGAAAAAACAACCATAAAGACTTGGATTTGGTGAATTTTAAGAATATCACACAATAAAATTGCCAACTAAGAACACTTGTCAAGATATCATCAAAGAAATATGATATTATATTTTTACATATTACATATGCTTTCCGAAATGTCTAATGTTTAAATATAACCAAAAACATATTTACTATTGTTTTAACACTTTCTTTTATATAAACGTGTAATATTGAATTCACAATTGAAAGGAATGCCAAATCAACATACTGAACATTGCAAAACTTAATCATTGCAATGATTAAATTCTAAAATTAAAATCAACAAAAGAAAACATTGCCAAAAATATGTAAACAAAGATACTATATTTGTATGAGAGGATATTATGAAATGTCAACTCTCATAATGTCTGAGTTTGGTTTGTTAATGTCAATGTATTTGTTTAAAGATACTATCTGTTTAAAAATAGCTAATGTAGTTGCCAGTATAGTTATTTCCACACTGCAAACTTATAATTATGTATTTAAAATTTTTATATTCAAAGAATATAACACTGGTGGAGGCTGAAGGTTTTGATCTAGGCACAAAAGTACTTTTAATTTCAGTGTGATCATAATTTTAAGGTTAAATAGATGCAAATATAAGAAAATAATTTCAGTAAAAACAAACAAAAGTCCTATATTCCTATTTGAGTTTCAAATATCATTTAAACTCACCATGTATTATTGTTACATACACACACAGAGACACACACACACTATATATATATATATATATATATATATATATAAAAAATTTCTGGCTCTTCTATTAAAAAACATCTAGAAGCAACAATTAATAGAGTAGAATGGTAGAATCACTAGCTCATATTATGATCACTAAATATATTTTACCACCAAAAGCAGTTTTTTGATGTAATGACTAATTCTAGAACTGGGTCAGAAAAAGTACAAAATGAGTCTGTGTCATATTATCATAGCCAAGTAAAAGAAGGCTTTTAAAGACTGCTACTGTCATGGGGGAAAACAGATTTAAAGTTAAAGGTAGTAGTTAAAGCTGAATTAGGGATAAGGTGAGCCAATCTGTAGAAGTTTCCATTTCAAAATGGGATGATTTGAGCCCCAATGAGAAAAATAGCTGACATGGATTGTAAAACATCAAATATGTTTAAATTCATGATTTCTTAATACATCAATAATAAATTTACAAAAAAAAAATTAAAATACAAATCCTTATTGATCTCCTTTGGAGGATGCTAGAGAAGAAGTCCATTATTTTGAAAATTATTCAATACATTTTTAAAAATCAAATATTTAACATGTTTTTCACATATAACCATACTGTGAAAAATTAAAATTTTAATGACATGAAATTTATCATTTTGAAATTATTTTAACTAATAAATCAGAAAAGAATTATGGAATAAGAAAAGTACCATTTTCAATAACAAATAAAATAATGGATCTAGGCAATGAACATCATTGACTGAAAACTTCACAAAACAGCTGTTTTCATATTAAAACAACAACAAGAAATATATACCATCACCTAGAAAGTGTTTTTGCTGAAAAATTGAAGCAGAATTTGATCAAATCTCTAGACCTAAGTATTTGCTAATTGGATCAACAAGGAAAAGAGGAGTATACTAGACAAAATCACTGGAACACATTTAGTGAAATCAAGAACGTAGATGATTCTACTTGGTGCTCATTATTTTCACCAACATTTTTGAAAAAAACAAATCATATGGTTAAGCACAATGACATCACACAGGAGACTACACTTGGCCCATAGGAAGGACATATCTGCTCTGAGAAGTATTAAATAATTATAAATGAATAATACAATCTTCCACAGGGCTTTCCCATATCTGATCACTGCACTGTCTTGACTGGAAATCATCTGGATTTGTTCAAAACATAACAAGTTAAATCTACAATCTATAACATATTAAGTGCATTAGTAGTTACTAAACCAAAGAATGTTGTAAAATATTCCAATTGTTTTCAAAATGGAGGATCATAAAAATCACCTTAGAAGCTGAGATGGATTCTTTGAGAACAAAGATTATTTTAAAAGCAATTAGTAATAATATTATGCATAGATGGTTGAGAATGCTAACATTTCTTGAAAAGAGAAAATGAAGATTTACATGTGTTATACATAAGCAAACTTCTCTGAATTGAGGGCTAGCTTAGTGTTTATATGTAAGAATACATCAAATCCCAGAAATATTAACCAACTGTGGTGACTTTTCCCCTGAAGTTTTGTTATATTTCATAAATATTAGCATAAAAACATCTTGTAAGTATTTAGACAAGACAAAATTGTTAAAAGAAATGAAAATCTGGATCTTGAGAAGTAGGTTTAGTAGAAGGTAAGATCAACTAGGAAGATGACTAAGGGATCCTGCCCTCAAAGTCCTCACCCTGGTGGTGTGGCAGCCGGTCCCTGCTGAGCACCAGACCCAGATAGCCACACCATCATGGCCTGAGGCTCCTCCTTTCACAGGGATCTGGGTGTCTAGAGTATTCCCTGGTGCTAGGGTTACCAGATTTAACATATACACACATTACACACACACACACACACAAAAAAAAAATAAATAAAAAAATAAGCACACACAATTCCTAGTTAAATTCAAATTTCAGATAAATGACAAATAACTTTTTTTAGTATATGTATGTCCAATTTATCTGGGCATCCTGTGAATAAAATGAAGATCCTAGGAGAATGGACTTATCTGCAACAGTGAAAGGTAGAAGACAGTAGAATACCATGCATGGATTATCAAGAGGGAGCAACTATGATCTAAGAATCCTATATCCAGGGAAGGTAATGTTTAAATGCCAGCACAACGTATAGTTTGGAAATATAAGAACTCTGAAAGAATATAAATCTTAGAAACCACAATAAATAAATGACAATGTAAACAGAAACAAAATCTTCAAAGTTGTGATATAAGAAATGAGTGTAGATCTCCAAGTGAGGAGGAAGATACAAGCAGAGGTTGAATTAAATTGTTGATTGCAGATTCTTTTGCCTTTTCCCAATTTTCTGTGGGGGTAGTAATGGAATACAGAGCAATTTATAGACAAAAAAATTAAGCAATAGTTCTCTTTAACATGAAATATTTTAATATTGGAAACTTTATCCAAAATATTTTGAAATTCCTGGTAATATGGAATTCTATAGTATCTCAGATATGCACTCCAACTAAAGTGTCTGTTCTGACATTTATTATAGGCAAATGAATTATATTTTCCCAATGGATGGTGTTTCTGTGTTTTTGTTTTTATTATGCTAAAGGAGAAAGCAGTTGTATGCAAGTCCATCTTTTACTGTGCATCATAACTCAAGTAATTCTAACTACTTTGAAGATTAATGTAATATGTAATTACTTATGGAACTGATCCAAATTATGCACCTAACCATAAGAAAGCAGATGAAGTACTTTTTAGTACTAAGTTCCAGAAGGATGGCTGCACACAAAATAAAGCCCATCAATACATTTGATGAGAAATGGAAAAAAACTTGTCTAAAATTCTGTTGAAGACAAAAGCATAATGAATGGGTGTATTTAAACTTTGAACTCTATATCCCTTAACATGGTGCTTTGAAAGAAAAACAAACAAACAAACAAACAAAAAAAACAAGTATAGGTTTTATATAATTATGGTCCTTCACTTCATCAAATGCTCCTTTAAGCAAATGTTAATTTTCAGTGACATTAAATGATATTACAATCTCTATGATATTAAGTAATATTTTATAAATTTTTATGTTTGCTTTTTATATAATTTGGCACATGACACATACTATCATGGTTTAATATGACAGAGAAATAATAGAGATGTATGACAAAGAAATCAATGATTTTATCAAAATTCTGAAAGTATTAATGTTATGTTAAAATGTGTACCAAGATAAAATATGACTAAAATAGAATTTCCAATGTGCTCTGTAAGGTAGGGATATATGATGAAACCTACACATTCCTGTCTTTGAAAACTACCACCAGATTCCTGTCAGGACCCCACAGTGATGGGCGCAAGAGATCAAAGAGTGTCAAAAAGAAAATTCAAACTAGCAAAACTGAAATTACAATGAACCACGGGTTCAAGAAAGATATTTCATTCAATTTATACCTCCAATCTGACTTTCCCAAATGATTCCATTCTTTCACTCTCATAAATCTCATTCCCAAGATTTACTTTTGGAATATTTCTCAAGTTAAAATGAAAAAGAAAGTATTCACAGCATTAGATACTAATCTCAAGTGTGTATACAATTTAATAAAGATATATCTAAAAATCTTCAGAAATACATGTCTGTTACTGGTATAACATGGAAGACATGTTTTCTCTAAAATGTTACCTTACAGCGGACACTGTTTTACAATATATCTGTATCATAGCGTAGAGTAGTGCTCTAAACCCATTATTTTAAGTAAACTGTCCTATAAACCCTAGAAATTATAATTTAAAAAATCTTGTAGAGTAGAAAATTTCTGTTGAAAAACAATTATTTTTCATCAGTCTTAGAACGTATTTTCACTCATTGCCCCATTTTTAATTTTATTTTTATACTTTTTAACCTACCTATAATTATTAGAGAACTAGCTACATAACCTAACTTGAATCCAACCAAATCACTAAAAATCAAGGCTATGATAAATACAAAAGAATAAGTTTTATAAAATAGGCCACATTGTATAGTAGACATATAGTTTTCAAGGAAACCTTAAATCAATTCTAGTACGGTATTTTCTTAATGTGATAATTTCTTATTAATTCAGTTTTCTCAATGTATTCTTAAATCAAGTTTTTGGCCTTTGTGCTACATCAAATACAATTGAGGTAACATGTAAATAGTTAACACACTGACAAAAAATGAAGTGCAATATCAGGGAACTCTGAACAATTCTGTTTGATGTGGACTAGGTAATATGTTTTGTTTATCATGTCATTATGTTTTTTTATTTTATGTATAAGTGGCTTATAAAATCAATCATTTAATAGTTGACCATTAAATAATGTTTCTAAGAAGAAAATATGGTGACTTTGTTGAAAAGCCCCTGTGATGAATGCTTACCTCCATGAGTTTAAATTTGTTTCCCTAATGCTTTATAAAATTAATTGTTTAATTATTTTGAAGATGGAAAAGAAAGGGGGAATCTTCTTGATATTTTCTCAATATTCTCTTCATATAAGATTTCAATGAGTTTAATAATCATCAATTGAAAATACGTTCTTTTCCAGAAATGCTCTTTTAAAAACAGATTGAACCTGCAAAAAAGCATTTTAAAAAAATATATTTAATTTATTTATTAATAGTTAATTGAAAGAGGAAGATTCATGAAACAAAAGGCAAAAGGAGCATTATATCACTTTTATTTTAAATATTAACATTTTAGGGAAATGTTATATATTCACTAATGATACATGTCACTAGAGTTATTTTTGAACTCTACAATATTTTATCTCAAAATTAGCTGTGAAAACTCAAGAGCTTTTCCTAATAATATTTCCAGTAGTTTCATTCAGAAATATATCAAACATTTTCAGCATAATTCTTAGCGTCTTGACCAACTAGCTTCTTAGAATATTACAAAGAATTTCCTATTTCTTATCTTTAAAAGTCACATGTCATGTTAAATTTGCAAATAATTAACATGACTGTGGTAACTATTTCTGTAGTGTAATTAATTTTGCAGCTACAGAAAACCTTTGGAATATTAGTAATCCTGTTGGTTATTAAAATTCTTGTTGATTATTAGTAATCCATATTTCATCCAGATACAATGTTATAATTATAATAAAAAATAATCTTTACATTAATATTATTTAAAAAGGAAAGAGAACCTATCATTCTGATTCCACATTTTTAGCCAGCACATTAACTCAGATTCTTACTTCTTGTTCTTTTTTGCTACTTATCTCTTTTTCCTAGATCCTCAATTCACTAAAATGGAAATTTTGTTTTTCTGTGTTGAAATTCCAAAGAATATTAATTTTACTTCTTCGTGGAGTTCACCAATTTATGCCATTTGTTTCATTTTTTTATAGGCTTTCATGGAATATGTATGACTCCCTAACAGTGTCACTAAAATATAATATGTTTTATTACATTTATTTATGATAAACTAAGCATATAACATATATAGCAGTTTAATTCTTTAAAATTTTATTAATAAGTCTTAATGAAACAATACAGAAGAAAAAATATTCTGGGTTTATTGTTTCCATTTCAGGTGATATTTACGATATTACTAGTAAACTTGGGAAAACTGTGTCTTTAAATGAAGGGTAAAATTGGAAATATAAACTAGCCATGTGTTAAAGGACCATTTTACTTGTTGCCTTTCCAGATAAATCATAGGTCTACGGCAACAAACCTCAAGAGCAAGATAGGTGCAATATAGTGCTACTTCTTCTGTTAAAGCAGTGGTCTTGGCTTGTTAATAATGGACAGAATGGTATCTTACAAGCTGACCAGCCAAGCATTGAAGAAAAATGGCTCAATACATTTTAAAAATCTGTGCATTTTCTCTCCAATTATTTTTTAATGTGCCTTTTGACAAATTGTCAGGAGTGAAAGTTAGCAGACTTTACTTTTATGACCATTACATTTTGCATCCTGTCAAGTGATGAGTAGCATGGCTCTGAATAGGATGAGAGCAGCAAAGGAAAGGTTTGCAGGGTAGAATTTACGATGACAGGACATGTATTTTTCTGACAGAAAGCAAATGTGAAAGATGGTGTGAATCAGAATTATAATGTCTCCACGGTGTATGTGGTACTGTTGAAAATAGGATTTAAATATGAGGAAAACACAATAATTTTTACAAAATTTGTAAGTTTGAGTTCTACAAAGCCTGTTTATTATCAAAGTAATTATAATTTGCCTTATGTATGATATATCTTTGTATCTCATCATAACAGACTTTTATATATACACAAACACACACATATATACATGTACATTAAGGTATTAGTTTGGAAATATAATGTGTTGTAATAGTAATTATGGTATCATGGCTAGCAAGAGTTTATATTTTTAGAAAACATATTTACAAACATTTACATAATTTTTGCTCATATATCATGTTGTATTGACTATTGGTGGGAAATGTAAATAAAATCACGATTTAAAAGTGATAGGAATATGATCACAATCACAAGCAACACACAAAGTGCGGCTGCTTTTTTTTTTTTGGAGACAGAGTCTTGTTCTGTTGCCTGGGCTAGAGTGCCCTGGCATCAGCCTAGCTCATAGCAACCTCAAACTCCTGGGCTCAAGCGATCCTCCTGCCTCAGCCTCCCGAGTAGCTGGGACTACAGGCATGCACCACCATGCCCAGCTAAGATATATATATATATATGTATATATATGTATATATATATATATATATACACACACACACACACACACACACACATATATATAGTTTTAGCTGTCCATATAATTTCTTTCTATTTTTGGTAGAGACGAGATCTTGCTCTTGCTCAGGCTGGTCTCGAGCTCCTGAGCTCAAACAATCTGCCCACCTCGGCCTTCCAGGATGCTAGGATTACAGGCATGAGCCACCGTGCCTGGCCTGCGGCTGCTTTTCGTATCTCATTGTTTGGTACTGACAACAAACTCTTTTTTTTTTTTTTTTCCTCTGTAGCTAAAGATTTTCAATGTGCCTCTTTCTGTCTATTTCCTTATTCATAAACTTAACTGAAGCAACAACTTTCCATTCACTATTTTGCAACACAGCCTAGCTTACAAAAAATAATAAATTACTTTATTGTCAAAGTGTTTCTTTTCTTAACACATCATAGTGATTCTTGCTTGTCTATAACATTACCTAAACTCTTGGAGGACTTCTGATTAGCTACAAAATGTTTCAATTCCAACCACATTTTACATTCCTCATTTCTAAGTCCCTTCATCATAAATAATTATTACAAAGATAACAATATGTTTATACAGAGATGGTTGTGTAAACTATAGAAAATATAGAAAAATTTATGTGACAGATATTTTTATGACATCATTTTTAGAAGAGTGAAAAATGGAACAAAATCTAAAACTTTGGAGAAAAAAATGAGAAAAATATAAATTAAGTTAAAGTGCATACATTAAATAATTGCTTCTTAGTTATTGCATATGACCATGGGTAGTAACCGAAAACTATCTCTGAAAAAAATGACAGTAAAAAATAAATTTATCAAAAATATCAATTTGTATCATGAAATAATACACATGCAATGTATATATATATGTGTCAGTGTGAATGTATATATATTATACATATATATGACGTATATATAAAAAACATAAGGACCCAGTGAACATAAGGGACAAAGTTTTCAATGACTAATAAAAGCACACTCCTCGTACTACCTTTGGGAAGACCACTGAGGAGGCAGGCTATGACTTTCTTGGACATTTCTGTTAAAACCATAACAAATAGAAGGTTATGTCACAAAAGCAAATTAGGGATACTATTAAAGAAGAATTATAAAAGTGTCTTGGCAGGCAAAAACAAGAATATGGCTATGAATTAAAGTATAAATAATACAGTAATACATTATTCTGTAGTAATTTAAGACAGTCTGCTATGTGGACTAGGCCCAAATTGAAAGCTAAAAAAACTAGGATTTCTGGAAAATCACTGGAAAGACACAAATTTTTGCATAGAATGACAAGGCGCTTTTTAATGAGTCTCAGTATCTGACACTATGTTATTCTTTATAACTTGGAGAATCCCCTTTAACTGGCCATTGAGAACCATTTGTAATCTCTAACAATTTTAATTCTAAACACGTATTAAGCTTAATACTAAATCATTTTAGATGCTTTTAGTAGTCTTTACAGAAATTTTATAGCATAGAGTTGTTATTATGCCTATTTTGCGAATGAAGATCTTAAATTTAAGACAGTTAATTTTCTTTTGATTACATAGCTGGGAAATAAGAGATTCATGTTGAAATTCTGTTCAGTCTGTATCAAATAACTTAACCTAACTATTTTGCACAAATGAGAAAATGATGAAAAGAAGTCCCTTATCCACGGTCTTATAGCAAAGGTAAATGTAGAGTTGCAATCTTCAAATGCAGTTTCACAATTTAACTAATTGTCTATTAAAGTAATCAATCCACAATGATTCCCGCAGTCCCTTAGAAGGAAAAAATCAAAAGTAAAAAATATATAACTTTGAAAAATAAGTCTTATCCTTGAATTCATATAAAAAGAGTAGTAGATAAAGAGAAGAACATCAGGGCCAAGCAGCCTAGCTTGTTTATGATGATAAACCCATAATTATATGAAGTTGTGTTTAATTGCAAAGCATGTACTAGTATAGCCAAGCTCACTACTTATTAAATCCTCAGTATTGGTGTTTCATGTAGAGAATTAAAGCTACTTGCTGAAGACAGAATGGTATCAAATCAATGTTTCCTCTTTTTTCCTTTTTATTTTCCTTTTTTCATTTATTTTTCACAAACAATAATTGTGTATATTTATGGGTACAATGTGATTTTTGTTACATATACGTTATATGTATATTTATCTTAACCTGACACTGCCCAAAGCCATATGATTATAAAGTTCATAGAAAGAATTTTTCTAGAATTCTGTCTAATATCAAAATATCTATCTGATTTTGCCTGCTTAGAAGGGATAACAGAAACGCTTTCAGGACCTAAGGGAAAAGATGTGTAGCAGGAAAAAAATTAGCTATTGATTTTTCAGACTAAGAACTAAAATATTTATGTATTATATAACCCAAGTCTCATAAGAATTAGGATATGTGATTACCTTTTTCTTAGTAAAAAGAAAAAAATTGGGTTTATTTGTTTATGTATACTTTGGAAAGAGTAATATTGATGATTTTTTAGCTGTAAAGTCACAATTTAAATTATTTGAGTATATGTCAAAGGCAAAAGCATTAGAGTAATACATAAATATATGTTTGTATGTTTTTTAACTATAGTAATTACTTTGTTGATATTTTCCATTTATCTCATTTATAACGAGATAAAGTCAAATATTCTATAGCAGTCACAAGCTATCATTTTTAGATTAGTCTTTCTTTATTTCCTATATTCAGATAGATTTAAATCTTTGAAAGTAGTATTCCCCTAAAGGGACTCTTACCTGTTTTTCCTCACTCTGGAAATGGACATTTTGACAGACCCAGTCAGGTTTCATTTAGCCAGTGTAGGTCCCTACATAAAAATAACTAGAAAAGATCTTAAACTGAAGATGGCATTGTGATAAAAGCATTATTGAGAAACATTGAACCCACATTATCGTATAAAAACTAGACATATTTTATCATAAAACTCACTTAACCATGCATGCACAGATAATAAAAGTAAATGTATTTAAATATTTACTATATGCTGGATAATCTTCTCAGAGCTTTATAAAGGTTTTCTCATTTGATCATTTGATATGTGCAATAAAATCTCAGGAGGTTATATTGATGCTCTACTTCTGTGACCATTTTTTAGTGTTCCTACTGTAAGTATTTAGAAAATTTAGCCACTTTATAAAGAAAATATCACTAGACGTTTCTACTATGGTCTTAATTCAATTTACTTAAGGATTTTTCTGATGTCACAATTATGACTTCTGTCTCTGAATCACTAATTTTTTTCAGAACCACTTGTGAGCCTTGGTTATATCATTTTAACCTCTAGGTCATGAAATGAGCTTGCAGAAAGTGGCATTGAGTCTTTGAAGTTCATAATAGGCACTCCAAAAATTTTTGTAGAATGGATGAATGGCTTTTATTTATTTATTATCTCTAGATGAAAGAACTAGAATCAACAGATGTGTGCTGCACAGGGCGAAAATGCAAACAAGAGATTTCATTACATCAGCAATGTCCCAAAGCTATCAACATGAAAAACAAATTTCTTTGCCAGAAAATGCAGGATTTGTTTGGTGTTTATTGGAAAAATGTGATTTTAAGTAAGAGAAAAACAGTATTAAGCCATAGTCATGTAATAGAGCTTCAAATATTGTTTCAAGATATTAAATAAATGTTGCTTACTCCTACAAAATTGCTTCTTAGTGAAGTATCCATGTGATCCTTTATTTAGAAGCAAATTATTTCAAGTCTTCCACTTACTGATGGGGTTATATTTAACAAGTCATATATCACTACAAAATAAACATTCGGGTTATAAAAGGAAATGAATAAAACCTATTTTTCAAGGTTTTTATTACAATAAAAACTCAGACAAATACATAAAACATAATATGGGCTTAATGTAAAACTACTTGGTGTTGATAAATATAATTATGTGGTCAAATATTTTAATTTATTAATTAAATAAAAACATAACTTTTACATTTAAGTACTTTAAATATATTATTTTACAACAATATTTTGAGTTAGATATTGTTATCCAAATTTTATATATAGGAAAATTGAGGCTCTCGAGCAAGATGGTGAACCAAAGACATCACCAGCCAGAACATTTCAGTGAGGAGGAATTTTTGATGAAAGAGAAAAAAACAAACAGACAGACAAACATACACATTGGATGAGGGTCTAAAGGAAGGGTGCCAGAACCTACAAGACATACCACAGGAAAAGGTTACAGAGCAGAACAGGAAGGAGAAAGGCATCAGTGGAGATTACCCCTGAAAGGCTTGGAGACCAGTGAGAAGGGTAGGTAGAGGGGTTAATTTCTTCCTCTCTCCCATCCCAGAGTGTTGGTGGGCTCCGAAGCTCTGGAGAGACCTTCAGCCCACACGAGCCCAGAGAATGCTGCTGCTAGTGAGCTGGGAGCTTCTTGCAGACAGGGCATCAGTCTCCCAGCCCCACAGACCAGGGCGCCTATCACCCCACAGACCCAAGCCGGGACGGCAGGCACCATATTGCTTCTCTACCTACCATGCACCTTTGTCCTCCCCAGGGGGCTTCAACTCCTCAGGTTCCGTCTTGCTCATCTGCACATAGACATTTCCCAACTCCAGCCCAGCTTACAGGAGCCACAAGGGTAAGTGAGTCCTGGGTGATCTGTGTGACTGCAGAGCCTGGTCATTCTGGGTAGACTGCCTCCTGGAGAGAAGGTAGGAGATGACCAGAGTGCAGAATTTCCTCTACCCGGACTCTTTTTCTCCCCTTCTCCTCCCTCACCCATGGCTGCAAGAGAGACAATTGAGCCACCACATGGAAGCTCTACAGAGAATGGGGCTCAGACCTTTCCTTTTGAGGTCCTGTAGTGGAATGATGGGTGTTAAGACTGTGAGTTCCCTGCCTTGCTTGCCTGATGGCCCCATGAGAGCAAGGCACACTGAGGTGTAGGGACATTGAATCAGATTGGGCATCTCACAGATGACTGGGGACCAGTATGCTTCTCCATGGCATCATCAGAGATTGATCTCAAGGGCCTCAGGGACAGGCCTGCAGGCCACATCTCATACCCCTAGGTCTGGATCACATTGCCTGGGGTCACAGAGGGGATATTTGTTAATTAGTCTTGCCAGGTGTGGGTGCCTGCAAGGGCAGATTGGGGTGAGAATGCAATGTGAGTCCTAGCTGTATAATGCTCATGGGGCAACCCTCCTCCTACAGGAAGGCCATACTCCCAGCTCAGGCCAGGATCCTGGGCAGGGAACTTCTCTGGCCTGTATCACAGTTGTAGGGAGCTCAGCTGGCTTAAGGTCCTGCCTGCCAGCAGATACCAGAGAGAAACCATGGAATAGGGGAAGGTGGAAAGGAGCGAGGCCTGTTCCAGACTGCCTGATTGTGGGTTTCAGACAGCCCCGCCCCCAAATGCAGACTTTCTGGTTGAGGGGAGCCACTTCAACCCCTCCCTGGCAGCGTTGCCCAGAGGTGAGTAGTAGACCTTTGACACCTGCCAAAGCAGATCCCTTACCAGCATTTGTGGAGCTTGAGGGCAGGCTCACCCAACACAGCCACGCCCAGCCTCACTACCCCACCCAATTCTGTTGTGGTGGAGAATAAGGACTCACCTGGAAGGTCCAGGGACCTACCCACCATCTGGAGCATTAGAGTGCTTCTCCTGAGGAACTAGAACTGATCACAGGACCCAAAAATAACATCACAGCTTTTTCCTTCTGGCAAGCACCATCTACTGACAGGGAGATCAATTTGTACACCCTTTTACTGCATTTACTGACTCAGTTATACAGACTGTGGTTGATTCTCACCCACAAGTATCACTTACTGACTCAGAGATTAAACTGAGCCTGTCATTATCTAAACAAAAGAAAATCCAAAAGTAGGAAGCAACAGCTGCTCCAAATGAGAAGGAATGAGAGAAAGAACTCCAGAAGTATGCAGAATCAGAATGGACAGGCACCACCAGAGTGAATGCCAGCTCTCTAACAATGGATACCAAGCAAAATCATAATATTGAAATGACAGGTGAAGAATTTCGAACATGGATTTTAAGGAAGCTCAGTGAAATACAAGATAAAATAGAAACCCAACACAAAGAAACCACAAAAACAATGTAGGAAATGAATGGCAAAAAAAAAAAAAAAAAAAAAAAATATCACTAAAGGATTGAATTATTAAGGAAAAATCAAACAGAAATTCTGGAAATGCCAATTCATTCATTGTATTACAAAACACAGTAGAAAGCCTAAAGAATATGTTAGGTCTGGCAGAAGAAAGACTCTCAGAACTTGAAAACAGCACCTCTGAATTAAACAAGTCTGTCACAGAGACAAAGAAGAGAAATAAGAGGAATGAGCAAAATCTACAAGAAATATGGGATTAGCTAAAGAGGCCAAACATAAGAATCATAATCATCCCTGAGGATGAAGAAGAAAATACACAGGGATTGGAAAACTTATCTAAGGGAATAATTGAGGAAAATTTCCCTGGCCTTGCTACAAATATAGATATCTAAGTATAAGAAGCTCAAAGGATTCTGGGAGAGTCATGGCAAAAAGGCAAACACCATGACACATAGTCATCAGACTGGCCAAAATAAACAAAAAAGATGCACTCCTATGAACTATAAGGTGAAAACATCAGGGAACTTGCGGAGGAAAATCCATCACACTTACTATAGACTTTTCAACTGAGAACCTACAAGCCAGAAGTGCTAGGGGCCTCATTCTCAGTCTTCTCAAACAGAATAATGGCAAGCCTTGATTTTTATATCCTGCAAAACTACATTTCATGTATGAAGGAGAAATAAAAAATTTGTCAGAAAAGCAAACACTGAAGGAGTTTGTCAAGACAAGACCTGCCCTGCAGGAAGTACTCAGAACTGCATTACATACAAATTAGTACAAAAGATACCAGCCAATGTAAAATCACACCAAAGCTACAGGTCAAAGGCCAGAGGCCACAATGGCTCAAGAGATAAAACAAAGCAACAAAGTCCTACTCAACAGGATGAACAGAAACCCTTCCCAATACCAATTCTTTCAATAAATGTGAATGGTTTGAACTCCCCACTGAAGAGACATAGGCTGGCTGAATGGATAAAGTAATACAAGCCAAGTATCTTCTATTACTAGGAAACACATCTAACCCATAAGGATTTATTCAGACTCAAGGTGAAGGGATGTAAAACAATATTCCATGGAAATGGAAACCAAAAGAAAAACGATGTAACAGGTCTCATATCAGATAACATAGTCTTTAAATAAAGAAAAGTAATGAAAGACAAAGATGATCATTGTATAATTATAAAGAGAACAATTCAACAAGACAACATAACAATTCTAAATAATTACACACCTGACACAGGTGCACCCATATTCATAAAGCAAATACTACTTGATCTAAAACAATGATAAACAGCATCTCTCACAAAAATTAATTCACAATGGATAACATTTAAATCTAAGGCATGAAACCATAAGAATTCTATAAGAAAATGTTGGAAAAACTCTTATAGACCTCTGCCTATGCAACGAATTTATGAAGAAGACACCAAAAGCAATTATAGCAACAATAAAAATAAATAAATGGGATCTGATATAATTAAAAAGCTTCTGCATAGCCAAGGAAACAAGCATTAGAGTGAATAGACAACCTATAGAATGGGAGGAAATATTTGCATGCTATACATCCAATAAATGGCTGATAACTAGAATCTATATAGAACTCAGGCAAGTCAACAAGAAAAAAAATCAAACACCACCAATAAAACATGGGCAAAGGACATGGACAGAAACTTTTCAAAAAAAAAAAAAAAAAAAAAAAACAGACTAATACCCAACAAACATATGAAAAAATGCTCAACCTCTCTAATCATCAGGGAAATGAAAATCAAAACTATAATAAGATATCACTTAACTTCAGTGAGAATGGCTTTTATCAAAAAGTCCTAAAACAACAAATATTGGCTTAGATGGTATGTGGAGAGATTGGAACACTCATACACTGTTGTTGGGACTGGAAACTAGTATAATCTCTATGGAAAGGATTATGGAGACATCTCAAAGAACTAAAAGTAGAACTACCATTTGATTCAGCAATTACACTACCGGGTATTTACCCAGAGGGGAAAAAAGATATTCTCTTAAAGTCACCTGCACACAAATGTTTATATCATCATAATTCACAATTGCAAAGATGTGGAAACAACCCAAGTGCCCATCAATACATGAGTAGATTATTAAAATGTGTTATATGTAACCATGACATACTATTCAGCAGTACAAAGGTAAACTAATACCCCTTTTATTATCCTGGATGCTATTACTCATAAGGGATATTGGTCTGTGGTTTTATTTTTGGAACTGCAGCCCATTCTTCTAAGTGAAATATCACACAAATGGAAAAACAAGCACCATATGTAATCACCATCAGATTGGTACTAATCAATCAACACTTATGTTCCCATATGGAAATAACGTTCATTGGGGATCAGGCTGGTAGAAGAGGGGAGGAGGAGATGGGTAAATTCCCACCTAATAGGTGTGGTGGGTGCTGTCTGGGGAATGGACACACTTGTAGCTTTGGTTCTGGAGGTTCAAAGGCAATTTATGTGACCAAAGCGTTTGTATCCCTATAATATTGTGAAATTAAAAAAAGACAAAGAAAAGAAAATTGAGGCTTAGAGTATTTAAACATGTGGCAGACCTGGGGTTCAGATATGAGTCTCTGACTCAATGGCCTTTGTTCTTTACTGCTACACATACACTATTACATATATAAAAAAATCTGATGCTGGAATGTTAAGTCATTATGTCAGACTAGAAAATATAAATTTTTTTCAAAAAATAAAAATTAAGGGATTCTAATATCAAGGCAGAAGAGCTGGTGTCACTTGCATGGGCAAAAGAATAGGTGATTACATGCATGTTAAGTTACTGAATCCTTTACAAGTCATATACCATGGCCACTATCATCAGTAGTTGATTTTTTAAAGATACATGTTCCAGGCATTCAGGAAACAAAGAAGAGTATTTTTATCCCGGTCAGTTGAAGAGGCTTGGATGCCATTCTTGATGGTGTCCTTTTATCATTTAGTTACAGGTGTAGGCAAAATCCAGCAATATATCTTCTCCTTTGGATCCTGTTCTGGCCTCAGTTCGTCTATTAAGGTGGAGATAGTGCCCAACTGCATGATGCCTGCAGACTCAGCTTATTTCGTTAAACATATTGGAGGAAAAAAAAAAAAAAAACAAGAAGATAGTACACACTGTCATCTAGTTACTGCTACAAGAAAGTGTAAGAAAAAAAGAAAAACTTTTACTCATACGATGACACCAGTCTCTCCTTAATGGCACCAATTTTTCTTGACCCACATAGAATCTCTTCTAAGTGAGGTAAGAGAGGCCTAACTTTTCCTTGGAGGCTAAAATATGGAAGTGTTTCCACCTGCCCAAATAGGGTGGAGAGAGGAAGCACATACACACAAGCACACTTAAATTTTTCTATAATATAACACATACATATCTTTATTTGGGAGAAAAATATATTTGGTTTAACATTTTCAAATTTGAAGACAAGAAACATCTACACTTTATTTTTAACTTGGGTTGATTGATATGAGATTACATATAAAAATGTGTTTTTTCAAATAAAGAATCAGAATATGTTCTATTCAATACTATTGAATATAAACATATGCATATATAAATATTTAATGTTGAAAAATCCAGTTAGGAAATAAATTTAGGTCAGTGTGAATTGTATACCTGTAGTTCTTTAAAATGTATAAATTACTATTTTAAGTCAAAATACTCAATTTTTAATATACTCAGAGGATTTTTATGGTACAATATTAACCATTGCTGGCGTCCATATATTTTCTTTGATAATTTTGCCTTTCCTCCAACCCAACTGGAAATTCATATTTACATATATGATACTTTTAATACACCTAAAAGTAATATTTTTTTCCTTTTGGAATAAGATGTAAACTGTGGTTCACCTTGTGTGAAAAGAAAAGACAGAGTTCATATTGTTACCCCACACGCTCCATGTTAATTTAGAACTCAGTAGAGCGGGAATGAAAGAATTTCTGGAACCAGGACGTGAGGGCAAACATTTGGGTAGGGTGCATTGTCATGAACATGAATGAAATTCTGCTTTCTCTTCAGAATGATTTTTGAAGAAGAAAATGAGCTGATACTAGAACCACTGAAATTTGTTTAGGATGAATATGGGCATATTCCCTAAAGATTAACTATATGAACTTCCTGAGTTTGTATTAAGACACATAGTAGATATTATATACTAAGTAAACATTATAGGTATAGTTTTCTACAGGGCATCTTAATGGTACACATCCAAATTATGAAAAACAGACTGCTGTTGGAAGTTAATAACTCAAGATTTATTTGGAAAAATATCAATTTTGCAAATTTTGCTCTAAATATTTAAAAGTTTACCATATTTTCTATATACATATTTTGTAAAGAAAAGCTATATCTTAGCTTGCAGTTAGATGAATACATATTTTAACAGAAATTGAATGGGTACAGATTTTCATGGAATTTATTTTTCCCAGTAGACCAGAAACAAGAAAATGTGATTCTATTTCACAAATGTTACAATGAAATGAAAAATAGAACTGGAGACGATTATGCCACCACAACTGTAACAGAAGCAGAGTGAATAATTTCCTGTCCCATTATGCATCCTCTGTTCCACAGGACACAGCAGTCATCAATTCAAAACAGGAAATAACAGAAGATTGCAGAAAGGGCTAGAAACTGTAAGAAGTCAGATATGCAGCCAGAATTTAATCATCCAAACTAGAATTTAACCAGGATAGCATGGTAAGGCTCTGCAGGCTGGGGAAAGCATTGCTGTGGGAATGAGCTCCTATGATGTTATTAAGAAATCCTTCAACTATTGCTCATTTTATAAAGTGTGGCTAAGATTGAAACACACTAACAGAAAGAAAACTTTTATATCAGCCTCATAATGGTCTCCTTCATTAAAATATCCCATGAATGCTCAGTATCACTTTTTATCATGAATGAACGCTTTTGATAAAAAAATGCAGAAATTACATATATATCCTTAATTAACATAAATATATTGTTTTAAATGGAATTTTTGTATTCTTAATATATTTCACTCTTTAATAATATGGAAATATTTTCTATTCGTTCATAGACAAGGAAAGGAAGAATTACATTGTCCTCCCTACCACTCAGTGTTCATGGCAATAATCCTCTAATATCATGCTATATTGGTGTTGAGGATGAGGCACAAATGCACTATATTGTTCTTTGTACCTTTCAGCATTAAGAATAGAAAATTATGCCATGTTGAATAGGAACTGCATTGAATGCAAATCAATGTTGCTGCTAGGAAAACATAAAGAGAATAGTAATGCATGGCTGAATCGCAGAAATTATAAACTAAATCCAAATAAAGTTAAAGAGATGAAAGTCGTGTAAATCTATAAAATGCAGAAGTCCATAAAAGCATTAGGATAACAGTTTTTACCTCCCCAATCCGATAATTGAAACACTGAAATAAATCTACCAGGTTATACCTTACTAAACATTTCCTCTATTTGCCTTCACATATTCTACAGATGAATAAGAACCCATTATAAAGGCTCTCCACACACACACACACACACACACACACACACAGTCTCATACATATGTTATAAACTGTGAGCTGAAATTCACTCAGTTGTAAATGACTGTAAGGTTTATAATTTCTGGAGAAGAAAAAAAACACTGAATGGCTTTTTCTGTTTGGATATTTGATTGAGGTCTGTATTTTTCAGAGTCGCTTGACAGTTGTCAATTTAGGTTTTGCATTCGTTGTATCCATCGCCACTTCACTTCTCAGCACCCTCACCCACTGCCCCCCCCCAACACACAAATCAGTGACAAGTCAATGTAAGAGCACAGTACGAAAATAAATCTCCCCTGTGACGGGTATGAGTCATATTTGAACTGCCACAAATAACTTAATGTCCAATTGTGCTAAAATTCCAGGACAAACTACTATTTGCTGTTACCGGAATGTAAATGGACGTACTCTATTATTGATAATACTGCTAAAAATATGGTTGAACATGGGAGCAAAATGGGCTACTAGTTTCCTGCCATCCTGTTTACCTTCCCTCCCTCCCATTTCCACACACCCCTAGCTCTCAGGTCAGATATCCTGTGAGGAATTTTGTATCAGGAGTGCTCAAACACCTGCTCAGTCAGGAAAGCTGTTTCACACTGAACAAGTCAAAAGGAGAAGAAAAAAATCTGCTCAAATCTCTACCTTATTCAATTTCTCTGACAATGAGACAGTCACAGAAATAACTGGCGTTGAGAATGTACTCAGTTCTGTACGATTAACTGGAAACCTTTAGATTCCCTTTGATAACACTATAGCACTCCAAGATGAAGATTATAGTTATAAACCGTTCATATTTTAGGTCTACCCAAACGAGTCACACACCAAGGAGTCACACACCATCTTCTTTTTGTGGAAGATGGAAGAATATAAAGCGACACAAGGAATTTGTCTTCAGTAGAGATCCTTTCATACCAAAAAGGAAATGTAAGGTAAACAATACTCCTCACGTTTTGCATTGCTTTCTTCTCTGCCGTTATGGGAACTAACCATTGGGCTACACTTTGATCAGGATTGTGGCTACCACTGACAAACTTCTTAAATCCACCCCTAATATCATCAAATTCTTTATCTACTTTCCTGCTACTGCTGGTGAGCACAGTACACTTTGACACAAAAATCCTCCAAAAGGGGAAAATTGGTATATTAAATTAAAATAATTCTAAAGCTACACTATTCCCAAGGCTGAAATTTTACCCGTTTTTTCCTATCATGAATTAAGACCAGTGATGAAGTGTAATATATTTCATAATATGTACCTTAATTAAATTAAATAAAGATGTTAAGAATCTCCAATGATAGAATACAAACAACATAAAGATTCTCTGTGAAAACTCTCATTAACACTCTAACATACGAGGTAAATTTGGAAAAGTATTATTGTAAAGAAGGTATGTGTCTGAATTTAGAGAAAGTAAGGAAAATAATGTTCAAATATCTGAAAAATAAAAAGATACATAGACTATTTGTTGTAAAGAAAATCATAAAAAGAAAATAAAGGCAAACACCAGCAAGCTAGATGGAAAAATGTTGATAATAGGTAAGTAACATGGGAAAGTAAAACAAATTAGTCAGGGTTGAATAAGGTCAGATACTATTTTTACAAAATGAATGGCTATAAATTTTACTGAAAAGAAAGGCCATGAATTTTGGGGGGAAAAAAAAAAAAGACCACATTTTTTGCCAGCACAATTGCCTGCTAGCAAGGAGAGATATTCCATCCTTAGGAAAAAAAACCAGGAGCTACAAAATAGGTAAGATACATACTATAATAGCAGACAAACTTGATTAGGAGAACATATCCAGTGAGACAATCTTCATACTTCAAACTGAAACGAGAAAGAAAAATTACAGATGCCCTCTGTGCCAGTGGTAGGATAGCCAGAGTGTAGTCCAAAGAGTAATTGGTCACCAGGATCCTTGGTTTCATTATTAATACTGGCGATTGCATTAGCATGATTAAGTATATCTTAGCTCTGAATGAAAACATTGAGGTACTGGCATGAAAGCAGAGAGAGAGAGAGGAACACTTATACATTGTTAGTAGGACTGCAAATTGATAAAACCTCTATGGAAAGCAGTATGGAGATTCCTCAAAGCCATAAATGTAGGTTTACCATTTGACCCAGAATCCCACTACTGGGTATCTAACCAAAGGAAAATGAGTCATTTTATCAAAAAGACACATATACTTGAATGTTTATCGCAGCACAATTCACAATTGTAAAGATGTAGAATCAACCTAAGTGCCCATCAATTTATGAATGGATTAAGAAAATGTGGTATATGTAATACCATGGAGTACTACTCAACCATAAAAAGGAATGAAATAATGTCTTGCAGTAACTTGAATGGAACTTGAGACCATTAGCCTAAGTGAAGTATCTCAGGAATGGAAAAACAAACACCACATGTACTCTCTAATAATTGGGAGCACACACAGGCACAAAGAGATCTAAAGGACATTGGAAATCAAGAAGAGAGAGAAGTAAAAACTTACCTATGGGGTACAATGAACACTATTTGCGATAGGCATACCCAAAGCCCCAACTTAAGCATCATAAAAGGTATCTATGTAACAGTAAGATTTGTAGCCCCTTAATATTTTGAAATTAAAAAAAAAACACACAAAAAAAATAACAAATGCTGTCAACGATGTGGATAAATTTTTAAAAATTGAGATAATAAAAATTAGTATATATACTAATATATACAGCAAATATACAAATGTATCTAGTTACCAGGGGCTGATATTAATGTGAGGTGGGGATAGCATTGAGTACTATTTGACATATGTTAATAGCTGGTTATATTGGTCAATTGGCTCTATGATAACCTTTATATAAGTAAGAATCCAATAGCTATTATGCTAAAAGGATATCATTTATCCAGTCAATGGTCAATTAGTACTCAAAACATGTATGACAGGACGGCAGGTATATTAAATGTTTGGGAATCCAGGAAAGATTACTGATGAATAGAAGGATGTAGATGTCTGAGGCCAAGAGAACTTAGACTGGTTTGGCTCCCAAATACAGTTGCTAGATGGTCCTCCACCAAACTGCAGACTGTGACGTCTACCCCATACAGCAGTAACAGCTGTGAACAGGAACCTCAAATTCTTGGCAGAACAAGAATTTATATGCCCTATATATGAACCCTGTGATGCTCCAATCTGGCTGGTCTAAAAGATAAATGTGATTTGGAGGCTGGAAATTATTTTTGAGAGCAAAATGTCTCAACTCTAATTATCCCTGTGGTGACCCTGAGGTGTTAGGTGGGGCCGTGGGCAGATTCCTTCTCAAGCTCTGATATTACTAGTGCATGTTTTATCATTTCACCTAAAAGAGACAGGTCATTAGAGAACTGCATTCAACTAAGCAGGGAGTCATACAAGCTGCGTGAAGTGAGCGTACTATAGTTTGTTGATGACCTCCTGTTAATGTCTATATTGGAGGATAAAAATCATAAATCAATCCAGATGTATTGTAGGATTATTAAAAAAGAAGGGATAAGTTGGGGGAAAAGTTAAACTTCTTCTGCCTATAACAAGTTAAACTTTCTCCAGTAGAAAAAGTATCATATCAAGAGATATCCAGCTCAATTTGGTCATGGCTTAGGTCAGCCAGGAAACATGAAGTTCTGATATTATGCCTAGGATTATTCTCCTCTGTATTTATGCTAGTTCAGAATTTATTATTCACAGGAATCACTGGTACTTGTCTGAGAAAGATTAAATGACAAGGCAACTATGACATAATCTAAACAATGCTTGGAGATTTTTCTGATCTCTATTCAATGAAAAATCCTAATGCTATAGACACGACTTGTCTGAGGCATATGCCTGATAAGAATTTAGCAATGTAGACATGAGGAGTGGGTGGCATGCACAGATATGAGTTTTTTTTATTTTGGAGATAACTTGGTATTCTTGGGAAAAGGACAGAACATCTAGAACCAGCTACTCTGTAAAATGCTCTGATTACTTTAAGAAGAGCTCCTACAAGCATGTATCATTTTAAACCATACTGCTTAGTTAGTAGTTTCTCTATTAGGTACTCCAGAGATCACTTTGAAACAATCTGAGAGGTCTGAACCTGGGCGGGAACGCTAATTACTCAAGGCATACCATGTAAAGGAGTTCTCTTCCCAGCAAAAACATCACATTTCATATTACAGATCAAGCAAGAGAGTCAAACCAGTTTTAAAACCAGGTGTCATGAGGTATATTGAGAATAACTATTTAATAGAAGTAACAAGGGTTTCTAAAATATGGTTAAAAATAAGTAAGAAAGAAATCCAATGTCTGTCAATTCAGATTTATGAGACTGCAGAGAATACTAAGCTGTTGTTTTCTTCTAGCAACCAGAGTCACAAATTGACAAATGTCTCAAAGATAGAATCCAACTGTGAACGGCTGGCTCATCTCACTAAATTTTCCTCTTTCTAGGATCTTGTGCCTTCAAGTCCACGATGCCTTGACAGCTTTTTCTTAGCTTTAAATAGCTGATCTTTTTGTTTGTTTGTTTGTTTTAATTTAATCCAGATTTTACAAATTTTCTCTTTGTGACAGTCTAATACAAGCCACTCCATCATTGACATGATATAGAATTGGAATTGTCAGTGTAGTTTCTTTGGAAACTCTCTTTTATGACTGAAGTAGAACATTTTCTTAGATATCTAAGATTTAAATGCACTTTTCTGTCAACTGTATATTCTTATCAATTTACTTTTCTGTTAAGTTGTTATTTTTTTCTTTATTGACTTTCAGAAACTTAAAATATTGAACAATTAAAGGACTTTTTGTGATGCATGAATTGCAAGTATTTTTTTTTTTATCAATTAATCATTTTATCTTACGAATTGCACCTCTTTCTTCCTCTCTGTGACACCCTGGGAAAAAGTGTTAAAATGTTTGTTTCTGTGTTGATCCTTTTTTTTTTTTTTTTCCATTTACATTCATGGCTCTTGGACTTTGAGTGATAGAAATGTCTTCCCCATTCCAGATTAATAATAAAAAACTTCACTCTTACATCCTAAGCTGTTTTTGTTTATGATTGTTTTGTGTTTTAATTTTGGGCCATTTGAATTTTTTTATTTATGGTAAAAAGTATAAATCCAACTAAATATTTTTATTAGTGTCTATCTAGTTCTTAAATATGTCTGAATACTATAATTTCTAACCAGTTTGCATTAGTATATCGCTAAACTCTCTAAATATTTGTATCTGTGTTGGATATTTTTATTCTATTTCACTGTTTTTTAAACTATGTATGCAGCAAATATAAGTTTTAATAATTAAAACTTGTTTATTTATTTTTTACAATTGGGTAGCTCTAGTTCCTATCATTGCCCTGTTTCAAACACGCTTATGACTATTTAAATTTAAAACAAATAACTCCAGAGGAAAATAGTTTTATTGGAAAAAAGGAAATATTGATTTATGAAGAGTGTATTAAATGTATACATTACAGACTGTCTTTTCACAATATTGAGTCTTCCTCCATAAATATTGATATATCTTTGCATTTGCTATTTTCTTTGTTTTTGTTTAATTTTTAAAAAATTTTACAGAATAAAATTAATATTTATGGCTTCTGAAACAGGAATCACACTTCGAAAAACATTTCTAGTTGTAATATTTTATAGAGTTGAATTTACAGATGAATGTGCAAAAGTTTTGTAGTAACACAATGGTGCTTAAGTTTTAATGTGTCATATATGTAATTTTAAATTGATGTAGGTATTCAGTACTTTCTTTTCAAATAGTCCTAGTTTCCCCCTCATCATTTACTGAATATTTTCCTGACTTCTTGCAAAATTTTTTTTAATTCAAATCATTTTCTAATATTAGACTGTCTCTCTGCTAATGTTTCAAATTATGTCTATTGGTTTTCTTTCTTTCTTTTTCTTTGTTTTTTTTCTTTTCTTTTCTTTTTCTTTTACCTTTTTATTCTTATACAGATAATTCTCAAACTGAAATTCTGTAGTTTCTCTACTTACTTTCACTTTTCTATCCACATCTTCCCCAAATTCTTATACTCTCTATCATTGAAAACTATCAAGAAATAATCACCCTTAACTTTTAAAATGTAATCCAGTAATTGTGCTCCCTGATATAAATTTAAAATTTATGTCCACACAAAAACCCACATTTGGATACTTATAGCTAATTCATTTATCATCACCAAAACTTGGAACCAACCAAGGTGTCCTTCAGTAGGTGAATGGATAAATAAACTGATATATCCAGACAATGAACTATTTGTCAGTGCTAAGAAGAATGAGCTATGAAGCCATGAAAAGACATGAAGAAAATTTAAATGCTTAGAAAACTAAGTGAAAGAAGCCAATCTGAAAGCCCACCTCCTGTGTGACCTAGCTGTATGGCATTCTAGAAAAGGCCAAATTATACTGATAATAAAAAGGTCAGTGATTGCCAGGTGTTTTAGTGTGGAGGGATGAATAGGCAGAGCACAGAGGATTTTTATAGCAGTGAAACTATTCTACATAATACTGTAATGATGAATTTGTGTCATTATATTTTTATCAAAATCCATGGAATGTACCACACAAAATGTGACCCCTAATATCAAATATGGGCTTTGGGTGACAACTATGTTTAATGTCAGTTCATTGATTATAACAAATGTACCACTCTGGTATGGGGTATTGATTGTAAGGGAGCCTGAGAGTGTGTGGGGGCAGAGGTATGTGGGAATTCTCTGCACATTCTGCGCAATTTTGTGCAAACCAAAAACAGGTCTAAAAATAAAGTCTATCTTTAAAACATACACACATACAGAGGGTGTTATAAGGTCCATATGCAAAGATCTAACATGTTTCTGTATACTATCAATGAACAATTGGGAATTGAAAGAAAAATAGTACCATCTACAATATAAGTAAACACATGAAGTACTTGAAATGAAGTACATATTAACAGACTAAATAAATATGTTAAGATCATAGGAGCCAGGTTTTTCACAATTTGAGAATCGAATTAACAAATAGGAAGAATGAAACCTACTAGAATGAACAATGTGTTGTTGGATTGCAACTAGATATATTGGTATATTTATGTTTGTATATGTATGTGTGTGTTGTGTGTTCACATGTATATTTATATTTATAAACAAAAAATATACATATACATGGATATATTCCCAAGTTCTGTCTTCCGGGATGATCTGATGCATCTAATAAACAAGGTAGGTGGGAGGGAATATGTGACATTCATTGCATGTAAGATGATTGATAAAATAAACTAATATGTGAAGATAGTGGAACCCTGATTTAGAAAAGAGGTTTAATTATTCTGGCTTCAGTTTGTTCTCAGCAGATTTGTGAGGAGGCCCTGCCATATCAGTGTTTGACTTATTGTTTCCCTGTCACATAGATTTGATATTGCCAAATCTCTGTATTTAGGATTGGTCAGATACAAGGATGCATTGTTAGACCATAGCCCTATGGGCTGGTATTTCCTCTGTGCAGAGAAATATTGCTAAAAGGTAAAATTCACATTTAACAATTACCTTTTATTTAGATCCAAATTTCCTAGTGCATTACTTTATTTGATTCCTATCTTTCATTATGAAAAAAGAGTGTGGTGAAAAATAGTTTATCAAAATTCTACACAAAGATTGAACTGTGGCGTGGCATATTATATATACATTTTTGTTTTTAAGAAATTTGGACATGTTTTGATTTCAACATCAACATTATCACCTCTTTTCTGTTACAAAAGGTGAGGAATATAGAATTTCCAGTTTCTAGAAAAGTGATTGTATAGCTTTTAAAAATAAACTTGTAATTAAGTTATCTTGCTTGCTTGATGTAATTTTAGTAGAAATGCTTGTAATGTTTTTAGGGCACTCTAATAAATCTCTTAGAAGGAATATGTTTAATATTATTGATGAATCCTTCATTATTTTCAAAGGTAAAATTTTTAAACAACATTAATAGTCATAGGCCAAAAACATTTTTTTTTGTCATTTGCTTTAATAACGTCAGTGAGAATAAAACCCACCAGAAATTGTCATTCTAAGAAGACCATGAAAAGGAACTGTCAGACTTTGAAACTTATAATGAAAGTCTTTCTAAAGATATGTTTTTCACATACTTTTTGTCTTCTACTGATTTGTGCATATGACATATGCTCAAAAATGACTATTGAATTACCTTAGTAATGCAAGATATAAGAGGAATTAGTGGCTAAAGCAAGTAGATTAGAGCTTACATTATGTCACAAACACAATATTTTTTGTTAATTTCCTGATATTTTGAAATCTCTTAGTGCCATTCTATTTGGCTTAAAAACTTACATTTCTCTAAATAAGGAAAGATTTTTGTTCCTTTATTTTCTTATCTTTTTATTTCTTCTTTTTATCCTTTCTTATTTATTTATTGTACCCGAAGATACCTTCATGGTAAATGTTATTTTCTGAGATCATCATATACATTTCAGATGGAGAGGAAATGGGAAAACGAAAACTAAATATCAGGCAGAAAAAGTGAGAATGTCTCATAGAAAAGGTCATAAAAGCAAAGACTTAATAAGTGGAAACAAAACTTTGACTACTTTGTAATTTTACTTAGACTTAACTACGCATGTAAACTATTTTCTAATGCTTGCCGCATTACTTCATTCTAGGTTTTAGAGCAAGAGGGTTATGGTTAGTTGCAAGATAATATGGCTATACAATGAAATATACTGTTTAGAATCTAACTCAATAAGTTTACAAACCATTACATATGCTTGGTCTGAGAGATTTAGAATTGCTAATAAAAGATTCCTGTAAACCTAATTGGAAATACCCAAAGTAAGATTAACTCTAATTTTTAGAGTTCATTAGTTTTATATGAAATCCTACAGTATTTTTAAGCCCCTGAAAATGAAAAGCATGGGAAATGGTACTTAAACGATTATGAAGGCTTTGGAGGAATAAGAATCTCCAATTATTTTTATTATTTGTAGAAGAAATAGAAATATATCAGCTATTAAATAGCAGTTATACATGTTTCGTTTCAAGTGTTAACATTTAGCATTCCATACAGATTTTATGGAAAGATGGAAATTTTAATAATATATTATTACTAAGTCTACAAATAGCCATTACTAATATTCCCATGTAATTATTTTAATCAACATATTGGCTCCCATAAATATTATAATATATATATATGTGTGTGTATATATAAATACCTACTTAGAGGATTATAAAATACAATGAGCATTTGCATTGATATGTATCTTTCTTTAAAAGTACAAGAATAGAAGAGTCTTGTAGTAGAATAGCACATATTCCCATGAGCCAAAGTGGAAAAACCTCATGATTCCATGGCATCTAATAGAGTGCTAAGAAGATTATTAGCTCTGAAGTGGGGTCAAATTAGCTCCAAACTATAGCCTTCTGTGGTGCCACACATAAAGGTTAAAGCGAGATTTGAAAGGAACAATCTGTTCCCAATTAACTACAACACAAAAAAGCTAAAGAATATTGATAGGGTTGTAAAAAATATCCAGCACTAAACAAGGTAAGTTTCATGATCTCAGACACCCAACAAAATCACCACACATGAAACAAAGCAGAAAAATTATGAAGAGAAAATCAATCGATTGAAACCCCAAATGAAATAAACAATAGAATTAGTAGACGGAGACATTAAAATAGTTGCTAAGCCTATATTCTATGTATTCAAGGAGATAAAATAAAGATCAAACAATAAATATAGACATTTAAAATATAATAAAGATCCAAGACAAATTTCTAGAGATAAGAACTATAATAGGTAAATTAAATTTAACTGGAAAGTATTAATGTTAGACGTTTCAGAAGATAAAATCATCAGGCTTGAATGTATATCAATTCATTATTATATTTGGAAACTATTCAAAAATAAGAGAAGAAAGACTAGATGAAAACAACAGAGCATTTGTTTATTGTGTAACAATATCCAGTGGCCAAATGTATATATATTTAAAATCCCCAAGGAACAGGAGTGGCAGTGGAGTAATATATGGCAGACGAAAGTACACAGTTTTAAGGTTATTACATATTCATGAAATTGTACAATAATAATTTCATAATGTTATTTACTATGGAATACAAAGCAATGTAAAAACCACAACCAAAACAAAATGTAGAATTTAATGAATTATTAAGGAAATTCAATAGAATCATAAAAATACTAAATTCCAAAAAATGCAGAAAATGAGGAAAAGAGGAACAAAATACAGACATTGTTAACTTTGATTTTGAAAATAACAATGAATTAACAGTTTTCACAAAACAAAACAATAAAAACAACTCTAAACTGCTTACATGTAACTACATTAAACACCCAAGTAGATTTAAAGGAATTGATAAAAAAATGCATATAGCAAGATGGCCCTAATTTTTTTAAAAAGTTATGACTGTATTAATGTATGACAAAGTAGATATTAGAGAAAGAATAGAATCAGGGATAACAAAGTTCATTTCATAATAGTAAAGCTGTCAATTCAAGAGGACATAATAATCCTGAGTGTGTATATACCTAACTGCAGCACTTCAAAACACATGAAGCAAAAATCCAAGAACTACGAGGAGAACTAGACAAAACCAAAATTAATAGCAAGAATATAAATCTATGATAGAGGAAAGTGACAAAAATAGAGAGAAAAAAACAAATTATATAAGACTTCAGATAACTCAACAGCGGGGAAAAAAAAAAAAAGTTACCTAATGAAAAAAATAGCCTAAGTGCTTTAATAGACATTTCTTTCTCAAAGGAAGATATAAAATTGGCCAACAGATATATGAAAAGGTGTTTAACATCACTAATTGCTCTAGGTTGGATATATGCCCTCTCCAAATTTCATGTAGAAATTTGATCCTCAATGATAGAGTTGGGGCCTAATGGGAGGTGTCTGAGTCATGAGGGTAAATGCCTGAAGAGCAGATTAATACCCTCTTTAGAGGAGGGATGAGTGTGTTCTCACTCTATTAGGTCCCTTGAGAGCTGGTTGTTAAAAAGAGCCTGGCATCTCCCTCACTCTTTGCTTCCTCACTTGCCATGTAACATCTGCACATGCTGGCTGCCCTTCACTTTTTCCATGAATAGAAGCAGCCTCAGGCCCTCACCATAAGCCAAGAAAATGCTGGTATCATGTTTCTTGAGGAGCCTGCAGAACCTTAAGTGAAATAAACATCTTTTCTTTATAAATTACCCAGCTTTGGGTATTCCTTTATAATAACACAAAATGAACTAAGACACTAATCATCAGGGAACTCCAAATCAAAACTACAATGAGATATCACTTCACATTTATTAAAATGACTACTATCAAAAAGACAGAAGATGACAAGTCTTGATGAGGGTGTGGAGTGAGAGAAACCATTCTACACCATTGATAGGAATGTAAATTGGTATAGCCATTATGGAAACCACTATAAAGGTTTCTCAAAAAATAAAAATAGAACTGCCATATGATCAAAGTTGTCCTATGTCTGGTTATATATCCAAAAGAAATAAAATCAGTATGTTGAAGAAATATCTAAACGCCCATGGTCATTGTGGCATTATTCACTACAATCAAAATATGGCAACAACCTAAGTGTCTGTTAATGGATGAGTGGATAAAGAAAATGAGACAAAGATACATACGTGCACACACATATATAAAATAGAATATTATTAAGCCTGCCTGTGTCAAAACAACACATGTACCCCATATATGTACATAACTATTATGTACCCATAATAATTAAAAATTAATTTTTTAAAAGAAGAGAATCCAGCCACTTATGACAACATGGATTAAATCGGAGAACATTATGCTACTGAAATAAGCCAGACATAGAAAAACAAATACTGTATGATCTCACCTACATGTAAATGTAAAAAAGTTGAACTCATAAAATCAGAGAGTAGAATCATGATTTCAAGGGACTTGGGGAAAGGGAAAATAAGGAGATGTTGGTAAAGGGTAGAAAGGTTCGCTCATGCATGATATTAGTAAATATGTTTTGAGGTTCTATTGTACAGCATGGTGAGTATAGTTAATAATATTATATTGTGTACTTGAAATTTGCTAAGAAAATTTGCTAAGGGTTGATCTTAATTGTTCTCACCATGCACAAAAAAAGAAGTTGCTATGTGAGGGAGTGGTTATATAAATAAGCTTGATTGTGGTAATCATTTCACAGTATATATGTACATCAAAACATCTTGTGGTACACCTTAAATATATACAATTTTTGTTTGTCAAGTATGCTGTCAATAAAGCTGGGGGTGGAAATCAAGTCCTTTGAACAGTTCAATAAAGTTGATATACCTCTAGCCAGAGTGGTCAGGAAAGAAGAAAGAGCCATGTTTGTAAATATTAGGAATGAGAAAAGTAACATCAGTACATGTTCCACAGATATTAAAGGGATATTAAGAGAGTACTATGAACAATTTATCCAAATTTATGTCAAAAATATGACATCTTAGATGAAATGATCAAATTGCTTTAAAGACAATTTGAATAACCTTATAACTATTTAACAAATTAGACGTGTATTTTAAACCCTTTCTACAGTGAAAACTACAAGCTTTGACAGGTGAATTCTACCAAACATTTAAGCAATGAGATACTTCTCATTTCATTCTCTGCATCCATCATTAATCTTATAACAAAACCACACAATGCTATTATAAAAAAATTACATCATTTCTTCTTGAACATATATGTTACAATTCTTAAAAAATTGAATCCAAAAGTAATAAGCCACATATATTGTGATTTACACTATGTTAATGGAATAGAATATTCACTGCTGTTGATATATAAATTCCCCCCAAATTATTTAGAGATTCAACTAAAGTTTAGCAAAATTACAGCAGCCTTTTTTTTAGTGTAGACTATGACAAGCTGATTCTATAATTTATATTGACATACAAAGTACTTAGAATAGCCAAAAACTTTGAAAACATTATAAAATTTGCAATACTTTATTCCAAGATGTAGCAATCATAACAAAGTGCTATTTACCTAAATATAGATTAATACATCAATGGTACAGATTAAGGAGTCCAGATATAGAGCCCTATATTGATTTTCAACATCTATGTCAGGGCAATTCAATCAGCAAAAGATAATCTCTTCTGCAAATGGCCCTGGAAAATTTTGATAATAGTATTAAAAAAAAAACGAGCCTCAATCTTTACCACATATGTGCATCATAAAACTAAATATAAGAGCTAATTTTTTAATAAAACATGAGATAATTATAGTGACCTGAAGTTTGGTGAAAGTTTCCTAAATAAGACAAAAAGTCCACAAAAGAAAAAATACTAAATTATACTTCATAAATATTAAAAATGTTGTTGTTCAGAATATAGTGGTAATAAAATGAAATATAAACCACAAACTGTGACAAAATATTTGAAAATTATGTATTCAATAAAGAGCTTTAAACTTGACTATTTAAAGAATTTATTTTTATTTTTATTTTTTTTTTCAGCTCATTATGGGGGTACAAAAGTTCAGGTTATATATATTGCCCATGCCTCCCGATCCCCCTGAGTCTGAGCTTCAAGTGTGTCCATTCCCTAGACAGTGCACATCGCACTCATCATGTAGGTATGCACCCACAAAAAATCCAATAAAAAATAACAAAAGATTTGAACATACACTTCACCAAAAAAGATATAAAAATGGCAAAAATGTACACAAAGCTGTTCCATGTCAACAGTTATTAGTGAAGTACACATTAAAACCACAGTGAGATACCAATATATACCTACTAGAACGACAAAAACGTAAAAAGATTGGAGCATGTAGCACCTGTATACACTGCTTGTGGATTGTAAAATGGTACAATAATTTTGGAAAACAGCTTGGTATTTTCTTAAAATGTTAAACATATACATTCAATTTGATAGAACATTTTACCCCTGAGAATTCACTAAAGAGAAATGAGAGCATATATCCATTCAATGACTTATACATGAATGCTCTTAACAGCTTTATTTTAACGGGACCAAACTGGAGGGAAAAAAATCTATTGCTACTAAGCAATAAAAAGAAATGAGGTACTGATAAACCCTACAGTATGGATATCAGTTATGCTAACTGAAGGAAACCAGACAAAAATGAATGCATAATGTTTGATTTCATTTATGTAAAATTCTAATACAATAAATACAAACTCATCTAGAAAATCAGTTCAATTGTTGCCTGAGAAGACGAGAAAGAGGCAAGATCAAAGAATGATAAAGGAACATGAAGTCAATCAGTAACAGAATCACTACCTTGATTGTGGTAATGCATTCACAGGAGTGTATATATGAGATAAGATTTTTGTCAGTATCGAAGCTTTGCTATTAATGCCTTTTAAAAATTTATTTGTATAAAAAACCTTTTTCAAGTGATTTAATCTCCTGGAAATAAACTACGGAGTTTCTAACACTAAGCCTACTCTATGTAAATGGAGATTAAATGGAGTCATTTTAATCTGTCTGATATTTAGAAAAAGGTCAAATATATTTGATCCACAGTAAAATATACATCTACATATGCTCTAATTAAAAAGTTTAATTGAATCGACCAAGTATATTTTAATTTTATTTTTGGTGTTTTCTTTCAAGATAATGAAACAAGAACCAGTTCAATCTCTCAGGCTGCTAATCAACGTAATGATTAAATGATACAGACATTATACAATGCAAAGTGATATTTTTGATAGTAATATAATATTTGTATGGTGAAATTAAAATGTGTTGCCAATTTTCTTATTGCAAAATTCTGGTTAATTTTTTATTTTAAGTAATAGATTATTAATTTTTGTTGCTGGGTAATCCATCACTGAGTTAGAATAATGGCAAGAGTACTAAGAATCTCTGATTATGTAGAATTAATTTACTCAGGTAAACTGAAACACCTTTGAAAGTCATAAATGGGGATTAATTTAAGATAATATAATAGGGCTAAAGTATCCACAGGCTAAGAAGACTTTATAATAAGGATGTTTCAGAAATATAATTTGTTACCTTATAACATAGGGATAGGTAGGATGTTCATAATTTCCATGTAGAGAATTAAATTCAAGGCTGAAACATATTTTTCCATCTTTTGTGTGAATAACTAGATTGGTATTTACTAAACCATAGAAAGCAACACAAATAATTTTAACTTATACTACTGTTAATGGCACTCCCAGGGTTAGAGGGCCTCAGCAATATCATCTCCACACTATCAAGAGACTCTTTTCTTTCTTCCTATGTGTCATAAGAATGGACTTTTTAACATATGTAACATTTCTTAATATGCTCAGTTAAAAGTAGTACAGCCAGGAAGTTGGATACGTCTATAAAGCAAACAAAATTCTCTAATTGAGAAAATAAATGTTGCTTCAGAGGGTATAAAGATCACAAAAGAGAGGAGAAATGAATATTAGCAAAATAATTAGATTGGTGAAATTTCAAATTGTTATGTTTTTAATAATCTTTAAGGAGTACTTTATTTGTGCTACAATTATTTTGCTTTTTAAATAAAATAAATACATTTAAAATAGATGTCTATTTTGAAGTAACTCTAAGTTTTTTGGCTTATACAAATTTTTACTAAAATGCATACAACATTTAAAGTTATTAGAATTGAAAAACTATTAAGAACATGAAAATGCAGGCAACAAATTTAGAGAAGATATTTGCAAATATATATTGACAAAGAACTCATATTTAGTATTTGCAAAGGAACCTCTTCAACTTTGTAACAAAAGATGGACAATATAAGAAAAAATAGACGATTAAATAGATATTTCAATCTAACTGCCCATCAACTGATGATTAAAGAAATTGTGGTAGATATATACTACGGAGTATGACTCAGCCATAAAAAGGAATGGGATAATGTCTTTTTCACCAATTTGAATGGAACTGGAAACCATTATCTTAAGTGAAGTATCTCAGGAATGGAAAAAGATACCACATGTTCTCACATAGAAATGGGAACTAAATGAAGAATATATATGGTCATAAAAAGCAGTAATGAACATTGAAAACTAAGAAGGGGGGAGAGTGGGAAGGGGTGAGGGAGAAAAATATGCCTGTGGGGTACAGTATACAATATTCTGGTGATAGATGCACTGAAAATCCTCACCTCAACATGATACCATTCATACCAGTAACAAAAGATACTTCCAACTCCCGAATTTTTTGAAATAAATTAAAAACCCACACACAATAAATAAATAAATATTAAACAAAATCAGAGATCTAATTGGCCAATAAATATGGAAAAAGTGTTCAACCTCATTAATCATCAGGGAAATACACATTGAAACCACAGTGAAATCACACTACACACTAACCAAAACATGGAGAAAAAATGCAAAACAAAACCAAATTTTGCTGCTGATGTAGAACAACTAGAATTTTCATACATTTCAGGTAAGAATTTAAATTTTCTAATCACTTTAGACAAAATTTTGGCACTATCAAACCTGATCATGCGCTCTGTACGTTCTATGACTCAGCAGTGTCCCTCCTTGAAATGTCCCTGAGACATGCATGTATTCCTGTATAAAATAGTAAACACAAGAATGCTCATAGCAATATTACTCATATCAGTCAAAATCTGACAATGACCCAAATGCCAGCAACCATTAAATAGATGAATAAATTAAAAGATATTCATACAATAGAATTTGTTACATCAAAGTGATATAAGGGACAGCATGATTGCATCTCATAAACATGATGATAAGTGCAGGAAAGGATATAAAGGGTGTGTGCTGTCACTTCTATTTATACGAAATGGGTAAAATTGTTAGTAGCGGTAGTTGAAATGATGCTGGTTGCCATCAGGTGGTAGTAACTGCAAAAGAGTATGAAGGAGACTTCCGAGTGCTGATTATTTCTTTTCTGAATAGTGGTAACATGGATGTGTTTACAAAGATTTGCTGAGCAATATGTGCATTTGGATATTTTATTTTGCTATGTAACTGTTAAAGTATTTTGCACATTTTTCTATTGAAATATCTTTTTCTTATAGATTTGAGGATGTTATTTAAGTACTATATATGAGTCTATATTTAGTCAAATATATGTTTTTAAATTATTTCTTAATTTGATTTTTTTATTATGTCCATAACAGTCTTTCAAATCTAGTAACTGCAGTTGTATGAAATTCCTTTAATGTTTACATAAGCAGCTTCAAAAGCTTAGATACACTTCAAAATAGCCTAAAATTTCTAACATATGTTGTAGGCTTGTGATATTAAAGTTAAAATTTATTAATAAAAAAAGAAATAAATGTCTACAAAAATATATACAGCTGAGCATAAGTAATTATCAGAATAAGTAACAATTGTGTGGTGCATTGGTGAGATAGCTTTAGAATTGTTTTAATATAAATTGATATTCTACTTTTAGGGCAACTAATTATTTGAGGTTAATTAGCAAACTATACTTAGCTGATATGTCAGTCATAACTATTAATTCAAATTGATAGTATATAACTTGAATTAATGTAGAAAAATATTGTTTATTGGAAAGACATAGGCAATAGTGACTTAATTTAGAAAGAGTTATATAGCCTAGCTATAAAAAAGACTTTATTCTAAAGCTAGATATTAGGGATAACTTAACTATGATGTTTACTCCTTTCATTCTCTTCTCTGCACCTTTCTGATTTTCACTGTTGCTTTTTTGCACTATAGAAGATGGAGGGACAGCTGCCAACAGCCTCCAAAATGCATGCCTAATCTTTCCCTCAACAGTAAAATTATCTCTTCTTCCAAATTCATTGGTAACATATCAGAATCAATTGTCTTTATTTAGGTGGTTATAGCTGGACAAAAAAGCAACTGTGGCTACAAAATTAATATTATGTTTTAACTCCCACTAAAAGGACAGCTTTGAAAACAGGAAAGAACTATTTATATTGCAGCATGTGTGTACTGCTCCAAGAATAAATGAAATACTGTTTATACAGAAGAATAGATTTGCACTAAAAATGCCAACTTAAATATATATGTATATACATATTCAATTATTTATGCATATTTTATCTTGTACTGTGGAAATTCTACACTTTTTCTATAGATTGTCTTCTGTGACATTTAATTTAATTTGTTTTTAAGAATTTCAACTTAATTAAAATATATAAATATATGGTGAAACTTACATAATTGTTCATTAAGCCTGCATCAAATTCACATCATAGAAGAGTCATCATAGTACCCATAAAATACTTGAATTTACATGTAGTGGCAAACCTATTATCTTCCTGACACTTATTAGAACCATTATAATAATAAGCATTCTCATACCACTCACTGCTGTTAAAAGTGTATGAAAAAAATTAACGTGTTGAACTAAAATGAGTCAATGGTTAAGAGGAAATTGTTTGTAAATGAAAATATAACTGTTAGAAAGAATAGCAGGAATTGATTTCTCATAATTAACATATTGACACTAAATCCACACTGCAGGCCAAATTAGCTATAATTATAATAATGCTCAAAGCATACCATTTCAGTCAGTAATATGATTAGCACCTAATTTCAGAAATTTCAAGAAAATTCATGCTAGTTATTGATAGTCAAACTTGTACAACACATAAAATAATATTTTCAATTAGATTAATCAATATAACAAACGTCAGTTTTCTTTGTCAAATAGAATCAGGAATATTTTGACAAGATTGGACACCTTCAGGATGGTATGGCCATAAATGAATCAAAAATACATTGAATAATTTCAAACTACACCTATGTGTTTTTCTTAGTATAGATTGTTTTATAATTTCTATATTTGAAAATATATATATTAGAATATATATTTAGTAATCACAAACTTCTTTCTTTAGAAGGAAATTGTATATATATATATATTCATTATTTTTCTCAACATTATCCACTAAAATATGTTAGTAGGTTTGTTTAGGTATCATTTATATGCATTCAACATTGCCCTTTTTAGTGTAAGACTTTTGAGTTTTGACAAGTGTATAGCCTGATGTAACTACCACGTCAATCATGATACAGAACAGTTCTATCACATCATAAAATTTAATTAGTGCCTCAGTCATCTTTTTTCCATAAAAGAGAGAAACAATCAAGGCAAGCATTCAGTCAGGAACTGAGATAAAATATAACAAGTCAAATCCACCGACAGAGCCACACATGCTTACTGTTTCTTTCTAATTTTATTGAGGTCCAGTACATGTACAGAAAGAGTCACTGCTTTTAGTGTACAGTTATAGGAGGCTTGAAAAATATATGTAGTCCAGTCATGTAATCACAAGTACAAAGGTAAAAAACAGTCTTCTATCACTCCACAAAATTCATTTATTTCCCTTTGTATTCAACACCGGTAGCCAATCCAGCCCTGCTTTTATAATTTTGCTTTGGTTAGACTCTCATATAAATAGAATCATAGAGTATGCAGGATTTTGAGTCTAGATTTTTACTAAGTATGCAGCATTTAAGATTTGTTCATGTTGTTTCATGTACCAGCAATTTGTTTCTTTTAATTGATGACTAAAATTAAAAACAACCTTGATGTTCTCCAGAATACAGATAAATGTGATTTGGGAACATCTTCATCTCAAGAATTTTTTTTTTTAAATTTCTGATATGTACATTTTATTTCAAGATATTTTAGTTAATTAATTATTTTTTTACATTTTTATTTCAAAATATTACTGGGGTACAAACGTTTTGGTTACATAAATCGCTTTAGTACCATTTGAGTCAAGGTTATAAGCATGTCCATCACCCAGATGGTGTGCATTGTACCCGTTAGGTGTGACTTTACCCATTCCCCCTTCTCCCCTCCCACCTGCTGGATTTCCTCTGAATGTTACTTCCATGTGTGCACCTAAATGTTGATTGATTAGCTCCCATTTAATGGTGAGTACATACGGTGTTTGTTTTTCCATTCTTGTGATATTCCCATGGGTTATTCAGAACTGTGGTTCCCAACACAGGCTGAGGACCAGCACCGGTCCAGAACTGGGCCTTGCAGCAGGAGGTCAGGGGTGGTCCAGCCAGTGAAGCTTCTTCTGTATCTACAGCCCCTTCCCATTGCTAGCATCACCACCTGAGCTCCTCTTGTCAGATAGAGATGCATTAGATTCTGCATGATGGTGAGTTGTATAATTATTTCATTACATATTAGAATATAATAATAATAGAAATTAAGTGTAATGTGCTTGAGTAATACTGAAACCATCCCCGCCCCACTCCAATCTGTAAAATATTGTTTTCCGTGAAATAATTTGCCTTATTTGGACATCTTTTGACATTTTGCAGCCTGTAATTATTAATAGCTGAAAGCACAACTGTTATGATTGGCCAAGACTTGGCTACTTGTTGCCAGACTACACTCTCAAATTAGGTTGCACTATGCTTAGATATTAAGTAAGGTTACATTTTGCTAAGTAAGGAGGCAGCTTTTGGCCAAATTTATCTAATTTAATAATCCCAAACCATGTTCCATGTTGTTATCTTCAATCTTCCTTAGTATTTAGAAGCTAAAACAATTTTTCTAACATGACATATTTCTATTTTGCAAATATGTGCATACACTTCAGTTTTATTGTGTTGTCAAAATTATATTTAAGGCATGAATAAATTTAAAAAAAAACTTATTTTATATTTTTGAAAAACTAATTTGGCATTGTATAAAATGTATTTCAAATTGAAAACTTACTTATTTCCTCAAGATCCCTTATTTCCAGGCTCTGGTAACATTTTTTATTCCATTGCTTAAGAATAATCTAGTATGTGATTATTTCCTCTTTTCTCTCAGCAAAACTTAGGTTCCATTAGCAGAAGATGTTTTAAATCTATTGTTTTACCTTCTATATTCCCTAGCAATTGCTACAGAGTAGGTACTCAATTGTTTGTTAAGTGAATAGATTCCCAAGTCAAATTACTTTTTTCCATTTATATACAAACTCCAGCATAAATTTTATTTTTTTTCTATCCTGAACTGTATGATGGTAGCCCCTAAATTGAGATTCCTATAGCCAACCTTCCTGCCTTTTATCAATTTTCTGTGCCCATACTTATCATACCCACCTTTCCCCCCTTTAATCAATTTCAAAAACTATGGTTAAACACTACACTTTTAAAACACTCCAATAATTTTAAAAGGGTAATTTAAGTTCCATGACTTTTAGCTTAAAATCCTTCTATGAATTCTCATGGCTCTATAATATGTATTTCAAGAATATGTTTTAAAAAGTTCTGCATTGTCTGAACTCTGCCTTCTTCCATTCCACTTCTATCCTTTCTTTCTTGGCTCCAGCTATACTAGCATCGTTTAATTCTCCCTACCTAAGCATAGTTGAATTTCCTTTCTATCTCTGTTCTTTAGTTGCCTGTTTAAATGTTTCTTCTTAGGCAAAGGTTTTCCTAACATGCCTAAAACCTATCATCCGCATGCTCTGACTTGCTCTGTTTATGGCAATTGTGCCAGGAACAGAGTGAAGAGCCCTGACATCTTTGTCCTCTCAGGTACTCATACTAAATTACGTTTCAGGAGAATATTTGAAACTGTCTTTAGTTCTTTGAGGTATCTCCATACTATTTTCCATAGAAGTTGTACTAGTTTGCAGTCCCACGAGCAGTGCATGAGTGATCCTTTCTCTTCGCATCCACACCAGCATTTGTTGTTTTGGGACCTTTTTATAAAAGCAGTTTTCACTGGAATTAAGTGATATCACATTGTGGTTTTGATTTGTATTCCCTAATGATCAGAGACATTGAGCATTTTTTCATATGTTTATTGGTCATTAGTCTATTTTCTTTTGAAAAGTTTCTGTTCATATCTTTTTTCCACTTTTCTAATAGGGTTGATTAATGGATGAAATTTAGATAACCTGAGAATAGAGAGGACTTTGCTAGGTTGCAACATGAGAATAAAAGCAAGACACAGAATCAGGTGTGAGAAATATGCTCAGGGGGCTTTGAGAAAACCACTTACTAGGTCAGAGGTCATCGTTTAACACATCATTCAGATAGAAAGTTGAATAATGGTATGAGGCTCAGATTGTGATTGTTTAGGAAACAGAGAGCATTTATCAGATCCTGATCAATGTAGTGGCAAGATGATAATGGTCTTCCAACAGCAAGTGGCTCTTCATTAGTATTAGAAGAATTGGAAAAGGTTGAGGCCAGAGGAAATGTGAGCAGAAATGATATTACTTCTACAACTCAATAATTAGTTGATGAAATACCTAGACCAGGATAGTGACAGTAAGAATGGAAAAGAATGGAAAATCTATGGAGGCAATTTCAAATAAAATTTTATATAATTTAGATGTAGAAAGTAGAGGAGTGGATGAAGTATATAAATGTCAGTTTCTACCTAAGCAACTAGAATAGCTGGCATTACTGACAATATGGGGATAAAAAGTACATGATAATAATAATAGTAATGATTTGCCAGGTCAGAAAATTAAAAATCTGATAAGAATTGGATAGGCATTTTGGTATTTGAAAGAATGTTTTAGTTCTGGAGGGAGTAAAAGCTGGTTCAAGATATCTGATTTAGAGTCATAAAAGCCCCTTTTCCTGTCTTCATGACTTTGTATAAATCACGTAATTTTTAAATATTTCAATATCTCAATTCTTTAAGTATTATTTTACCTTTTGTCTTATTTTTTTTAATACAGAAAAAATACTATCTTAAGACATCTCTCTGAACTGTTCATTTGTTCAGTTTCAAGTTGCTGTTATTACTGTAGCTATAATTGGATATTCACTAAAAAAATAGTTTGGTTTGAAACGAGGCAAAGTTCAAAGAGAGGCAAAATTGTGGTTTATTTTTGAAAGCTTAGCATATTTTAAAAAAACAAATTAACATTTAAAGGTCTGAAAATGGAGGCTAATGAAAGAACACTTTTATTGTTAAATGAAAGCAAAATATTTGGTTGACAGTGAATATCTCTTTTACAGGAAATGCATCAACTCTAAAATGTAGCTCGTTTGAAAAAAAATTAAAAAATTGTAAACCACATGTGCTAAAATATTGAAGACATTGTTTGTTGAAATAATTTAAATCTTTGTTATTAGTGAGTAATAAAGTTAGAAAACTAACGAGTATCCATTGTAGAATGAAATCCAAAGAACATTGAAAAGACTGTACCTTTGGCTGCTGTGTCTCCTCCTAAGGTCCTTGTTGAATATAAAAAAATAATTTAACATAACATTAGGTTTTATGGTATTATAAAATTATATGAGAGACTTGCTCCAGTTTTATAAAAATTAGCTCATGTTGTGCATTTCTACAAGGGGCACTGATTAGCACACCTAGGACTCCAGAAGACAAAATGTGGGTCCCTTCAGCCTCCTTGCTGATTTCAGCATTTGAATCTGGCTGGGTTTCTAATTAGAAAAATAAATAAAACATGAAGCATAAATAAGGAGGGTTAATGAAAACTGCATACTGGGACTAATCTAAAAGACTATATTTCCAGGCATAGTTTTCACAGGTCAAAAAGCAAAATATGAAAAAAAGGAGAATCTGTACTTTGGGAATGAGAAAAATTTCTGTTATTTAAGAAAGAGTAGCTAAATTATAATACATAAAATAATCCTGGAATAAGTTATATTTTATATAAAACTATTATTTTAAGACCATAGATAAGAAGAATGGGCAAAAACTGCTTAGCTAAATCTCTATTAACAGTTCAACTGTGAGCTGTGAGATATAATGGTTCAGAACAATTTTAAGTAGTCACTTATAAATCATGAGGTTATTTTCTTTGAATACAACACTAGATTAAAATCTAAGATTTAACAGTATTAAAAGTAGATAGTTGTTAGAATATGTGATTGTGAGCAACAAAGACAATTGCAACAGTGCTTTTTATAAATTCAGAAAACTATGTAAACCAATGGGTAAATTATATTTTGAGAGTTATTTGCTTTAGATAAAATGCTAGCATACTCTGAATGATCTCTAGTTTCCCATAAAAATATCTCTCTTGCACAGTAGCATTTTTGTTTCTTTGTGGTAATTATATACAACAAATGTTTAGAATCTCAGTTGTTTGACCTTCATGGTCTTATCACTTTGTAAAAAAATTAATGAATTTTAGCATATTTTCAGCACTGGAACTAATATCTTTTTCTTAATGACTCATTTTATAAACTCTTAACCAATTAATTATAGTTATCAGTTAATATTAAAATAACAGCACACTTGTCACCAACAGTTATCAAAAATGTTCAGATAGACAATCATAGTGAAGTATATATTCTGAAAAATAGTGGCAGACCTTTCTTTATGCCAGTTGAATTTTCTTTTTTTTTCTCTTTCTTTTGGGAATTTCGAAATATTAAGGGGATACAAATGTTCTTGGTTACATAGATCACTTTTGTAATGCCGGAGTCACAACTATAGGTGTGCCCATAACACAAATAATGTCCATTGTACCCATTAGGTATGTTTTTGCCCCTGCCCTCCTACAGCATCCCATAGCTTCATTTCCACTGCGTTTTTCTTTTTTTAATTTCAGGATATTACAGGGGTACAAATGTTTTGGCTACATGAATTGCTTTTGTACTGCTTGAGTCAAGGTTATAAGTATACCCATCAACCAGATAGTGTACATTGTCTTGTTAGGTATGATTTCAACCATCCCCTTCTCTCCTGCTGAGTTTTACTTCTCATTGTGCACATGTGTACTCATCAGTTAGTTCCAATTTAATAGTGAGTACATGTGTTTGTTTTTCCATTCTTTAGATACTTCACTTACGGGAATGGTCTCCAGTTCCATCCAACTTGTGGCAAACAGCATAAATTCATCCTTTTTTATGGTTGAGTAATACTCCATTGTATATGTATACCACATTTTTGTTATCCATTCATGAATTGATGGCCACTTGGATTGATTTCACATCTTTGCAATTGTGAATTGTGCTGCAACAAACATTCGAGTGCAGGTGTCTTTTTGATGAAGTAACTTTTTTCTTTGGGTAGATACCCAGTAGTGGGATTGCTGGATTGAATAGTAGGCCTACTTTTAGCTCTTTGAGGAATATTCATACTATTTTCCACAGAGGCTGTATTAATTGGCATTCCCACTAACAGTTTATAAGCGTTCCTTTCTCTCTGTATCCACAATAGCATCTATTATTTTTAGACTTCTTGATAAAACCATTTTAACTGGGGTATGGTGATATCTCATTGTGGTCTTAATTTGCATTTCCCTGATGATTAGTGATGTTGAGCATTTTTTCATATATTTATTGGCCATTTGTCTATCTTGTTTTGAAAGCTTTTGTTTATATCTTTTTTGTTGTTGTTGACTTGTTTGAATGCTTTGTAAATACTGTTTATCAGCCCTGTATCAGATGTATAGATTGTGAATATTTTCTCCCATTCTGTAGGTTGTCTATTTGCTCTATTATTTCCTTATCTGTGCAGAAGTTTTTTAGTATAATCAAAGCCCACTTATTTGTTCTTGTTGTTGCTATGATTGCCATTCGGTTCTTAGTCCTATATATAGAAGAGTTTTTCCTACATTTTCCTCTACAATACTTATGGTTTCTTGTCATATATTTAAGTCTTTTACTATCAAGAATTAATTTTTGTGAGTGGTGGGAGATAGGGGTCCTGTTTCATTCTTCTGTATGTGGCTTTCCAATTTTCCCAGAACCATTTATTGAATAGAGTTTCTTTTCCCTAGTGTATGTTGTTGTCTACTTTGTCAAAGATCAGTTGCCTGTAGGTAGGTGGTTTTATTTCAGGGTTCTCCATTTTATTCCATTAGTCTATGTCCCCATTCTTCTATCAATACCATACTGTTTTGGTTACTATAGCCTTGTAGTATAGTTTGAAGTCTGGTATTATGATGCCTCCAGATTTGTTCTTTTTGCTTAAGATTGCTTTGTCTATTCAGGCTCTTTTCTTATTCCAAACAAAGCATATAATTATCTTACATCTGTGAAGTATGACACTGGTATTTTGATAGGTATTGCATTGAATCTGTAATTTATTTTTGGTGGTAAGGGAATTTTAACAATGTTGATTCTACTGATCCATAAGCCTGATATGTTTTTCCATTTATTTGTGTCCTCTGTGATTTCTTTTCTCAGTGTTTTGTGGTTCTCCTTATACAGATGTTTCACCTCCTAAGATTTTTTGAATTTATTTATCAATTGTAGGAGTCTGTTGGAGGAATCTTTAGAGTTTTTAAAGTATAAAATCATATCATCAGTGAAAAGAAATAGTTTGACCTTAATTGCTCTGGCAAGACTACCAGTAGTATTTTGAATAAAGTAGTGATAGTGGGCACCCTGGTCTTGTTCCAGTTCCTAGGGGGAATGTTTTCAACTTCTCCCCATTCAGCATAATGCTAGCTGTGGGTTTGTCATACGGCTTTTATAATTTTAAGGTATGTTCCTTCTATGCCTAACATGTTGACAGTTTTCATCGTGAAAGGGTGCTGGATTTTGTTAAATGCTTTTTCTGCATCTATTGACATGATCATATGGTCTGTGTTTTTGCTTGTATTTATATGATGAATCACATTTATTGATATACTTATGTTGAATCATTTTTGCATCCCTAGGATGAAGCTCACTTGATCATGGTGTATCATTTTTTTTTTTTTTTTTGATGTGCTGTTGAATTGGGGTTGCTAGTATTTTATTGAAAATTTTTGCGTCTATATTCATAAGAGATATTGGTCTCTAGTTCCCTTTTTTTATTGTGTCCTTTCCTGGTTTTGGTATCAAGGTGATACTAGTTTTGTAAAAAGAGTCGGGGAGGATTTCTTTCTTCTCAATATTATGGAATAATTTCCATAATATGGTTAACAGCTCTTCTTTGTAGGCCTGGTAGAATTCAACTGTGAATCCAACTGGTACAGGGCTTCTTTTTTATTGGGAGTTTTTTTTATTGCTGCTTTGATGTCACTGCTTATTATTGGTCTGTTTAGGAGTTCTATTTCTTCCTGATTGAGTCTTGGGAGGTTGTGTATTTCCAATTTGTCCATTTTCTCTATATTTTATAATTTATGTGTGAATGGATTTTCATAGTATTCATAAATGATGTTTTGTATTTCTATGGCATCAGTTGTAACGTCTCCACTTTCATTTCTGATTGAGCTTATTTGGGTCCTTTGTCTTCTGTTCTTGGTTAATCTAGCAAGAGGTCTGTCAATTTTGTTTATATTTTCAAATAACCACTTTTTTGTTTTGTTGGTCATTTGTATTATTTTTTTGTTTTCCATTTCATTTAGTTCTGTTCTGACCTTTGCTATTTATCTGTTGGCTTTGGGTTGGACTTGCTTTTCCTTTTCTAATTCCTTAAGATGCAACATTCATCATCATGTGACAGCTGTATAAACCTGATGCACACTTTATATGACTCCTAACCTTTGAAAATGTGTTTTCATTTTTAATTCTCAAGATATTCACGTTATTTATGAATTTTCAAATAAAGTGATTATTAGTGCTAGATATTACACAATTTAATTTTTGTATAATTCCAATTTTTTATAAAATGCAACTCATTTTACATAGATCTTATACCACAAGTGTGGAATACTTTAGAAGACCTTCATATAAGGCATCAGACTAGCACATAAATGGTAAGGACTTCAAAAATACAGCCTTATTATAAAATAATGTAACTAGCAAGAGTAACCAAAATTACAGTAGCCACAAACACTGACTATGAACCATAGTGTTCTGTTCCATTCATAAAACCCCTTATCTAACATAATTCTTAATGCAAGTATTTTCTATAAATCAATACTAATATAAAGAAAAATAAATACACATGGAAAATTACAAAGGTTACACTAGTTTTAAAAATTCTCCTAACTTTTATCCCCAGACTATAATTTCTAATTTTCTTTTAGGTCTGTACTAGGAAATCCTATGATAGGTTTACTTTTTCCAATTATTGCTAACAGTAGGGCTTACCAAAATGTAACCCTATAATGCCTCTCATGACATACTTTTTGCTTTTGGCTGTTGTCTTCATCCTAGAAACATGTAAGCCTAAGGATACAATCTTAAATATGTACACTTTTCTAAAGTAAATAATTTGCCAAGTTCTAAGGCTTCATAATTTGTGCCATTCATTTCATTTCAGTTCTTTAGGACTATAATCATAATATTCTTATAAGTGCATGTGATGGTTAATTTTAGGTGTCAGCTTGACTGAATTGAGGGATTCTCAGATAGCTGGTAAAGCATTATTTCTGGTTGTATCTGTGAGGGTTTTTCAGGAGGAGACTGATATGTGAGCAGGTGGGCTGAGTCAGAACGATCTGCCAACAATGTAGGTAGGAGTTTCCAGTTGGCTGGATGCCCAGATGCAAAAAAATAAAAGATGGAGGAAGGGAAATTTCTTGCTCTCTCTTCCAGAACCATGTCAACCTCCTTTCTTCTGACTTTGGATGTCAGAACTCCAAGTTCTCTGGCTTTTGGATTCTAAAACTCACACCAGGAGCACCCTGCTCCCAAGTTCTTGGGTCTTCAGCTATGTACTGATGGTTGTAACACTGGTTCCTTGGTTTTGAGGCTTTTGAAATTGGACTGAGCCATGCTACAGGCTTCCCTGGTTCTCCAGGTTGCAGATGGCCTATCATGGTACTTCTCTGTCTCCAAAATCATGTGAGCCAATTTCCTTAACACGTTGCCTTTCGGCTCTCTCTCCTTTCTTTTCTCTCTCTCTCTCTCCCCCCCCCCCCATTTATTTTTTCTCTCTGAAGAACTCTGACTAATACAATATAAAAAGTCTTGAAAGATTTTCTGGTCAGTTTTCCTACATACCTCACAGTCTGTGTCTGACTACAGCATCCTTTCATTCTCGCTGTGTGCCTGAAGATAGAATGACACGTAAGTGACAATTTTTTCTGGAGCTATGTGATAAGGCTCTAGATCAGAAATTTCAGTAATTGGAAATTTTTTTTCATCAAAGTGTAAATAAAAATAAAATGTTTTGTGACCATTTTTTATAATCCTGTAGTCAGAAAAAATGTAAGAGGCAGTAACTTCATAGGATTTTCCAGTTATCTATTTAGAATAAAGTTTGAAATACTTGTCCAAGATTTTACAGGACTTTGCAAACTACTGTAACATTTGGATATAAAAATTTGAACACTGAGTTTGTATACCCTTTCTCCTCAAAATCCATTGAGAAATGCTAAAGAAATTCTGAAAAGCATAAATTTTGTAAGAAGCTGATAATCGGACTATTTATACACGTGAATGTGGATAAATTAGTACAATATTATGAAAGATCAAAGTCAGAGGAGAGAAAAACATTTAAACCTAATTTATTATTGAGTATTTGCAGTTATGACAATAATTAACTGAACAATTAAAACACAAATGGTAAAATTTGGTAAACGGCGAATTTGACTTAACTCTGGAGCACAGGTGGGGTAGGGAGTGAGCAATATTTGCATTCTATTTTTATCCTTCTATTTCATTTAACAATTTATTTTAAACATGTATATATATATATGTACATATATAATTTAATATTTGCCTATTGAATCAAACTATTTTGAACACACATACATATATATGATAAAAATACTCATCTACCAGTTATAAGTTATCAATTAAGCTTCAGATACTTTGGACATATTTACAAGGTTAACACCACAGTCAGTATCCACACTACATGCCATCCTGCCTCTGCTGCTATGAATACCTATAATCCAGCTGGAGTTGGATATCTTCTATGTCCATATTCTATACTTTCAACACGTATATGTACCTTCATAAACAGTATATATTATTGGCTCTTATATTTTAAAACTTTACTCAATCTTTCTTTTATCGATATTTTTCCATTTAAAGCAATTAAAATATTCTCTTATGTTTATTAACAGTTCAGATTAACTCTTCTGAGGATAGTTGTTCATATCCTTTGCTGACTTTTATTTTTTTTCTTTTACTTATTAATCTGTAATAGGTCCTGATACATTCTGGATAATCGCTAAGTGTTTGTTAAAGGATCAGAAAAAGAAAATCCCATCCCAGTTGGGAGCTTGCCTTTTATCTCTGTTTATGAGCCCTTGACCTACACAGGACGTCAAATTTATTGATCTTTTCCTTGCTGTTTGTGTTTTCATGTCTTTTCTCTCTTTTCTTCTTTAACTTCATATCATGATAATAGTCCCCAATCTTTTTCTACATATGCTAAAGAAAATCACTAGTACACTTAGAGTTTATTTTGATTTTAAAGTGCAAGTAAAGATCTAATTACTTTTTCTCATATGAAGAACCATTGGAGCACTATTGTGCAGAGTCTGTGCTTTTCTCCTGAGTTGCAGTGCTTTCTATGTCACACACTTACCAGCTTCCTATACTTGGGCCTAAGTCTCATCTCTCTTCTATTTTATTGTCCTATGTCTCCATATATGTAGTGATACCATACATCTGTAATTGAACTAGCTTTATAATGACTTCATATCTGTCATGGAAATTGCCACTTCTTGTCTTCAAATTTGATTGGGCTCCTTTTTCCTCTATATTTTACATAGTAATAATATTTTCTAATTCTATGAAAACACCATTAGTATTAGGATGAAAATACATTGATTTTTATATGTTAACATTCAAATAGTAATATTTTCATGTGTTTGAATATTCAAAATTCAAAAAATATTGCGTATTTCCATTTATTTAGTATTCTTAATATGACCTTCAACAAGTTATCTAAATTATTCCAATAGATATGCACATCTTGTGTTAGTTACAGATTTTCTTAATAAATATAATAATTTATACTAACTTTTCTTTGTTATAGCACTATTTAAGTAAATTAATATTTTATATATTTTAATCAAACCAGCATTACTACATGTTTCCAACAGTTTATAATTGTAAAATTCAAACAACCCTGGCTTTTTAAAAATTTTAGCACCATACCAACATTCCCTAGTTCTCTCCTTTTGCATTATATTTCTTCACAGCACTAAACATAATTTATCTTACAAACTCACATGCTTCCTTTTATCTCTTTTTTTAATTGAAAAATGTGATCTTCATGAAGGTAGAGAATACTGGCTATTTTATTCACTATCATACTCTCAGTCTTAAGAAACTACCTAGCCCACAGTAAAACCTCAAAAAATATTTGTTAAATGGATGGATGTATGAATGAAAATTATTGACACTAGATATTCTCAGAAAAACATGAATGAAGATCCAATAAATAATAATATAAATTTCACAGAACTTGGTCCCTGGTTGGAAGTAGTTAATGATAAAACATATAAGCTGGAAATGTCTACCAGATATTTGGTTTGGGGGATAAGGTGAAGATGGGTTTAGTGTGAGAGGAACAAAGCTAGCTGAGTTAGTTGGGCTGTTACAATAGAGTACCATAGTCTCAGTGGCTTATAAGCAACAGAAATTTATTTCTTACAATTGTGGAGCCTAGAAGTCTGAAATCAGGGTGCTAGCATGGTGGAGCTCTGGTAAGGCCACTGTTCCAGGTTGCAGATCGCTGACTTATCATTGTATCCTCACATGGAAGAACAAACAGCAAGCTAGCTCTCTGGCCTCCTTTTATAAAGGCATTAATCCCATTTATTGCTTCACCCTCATAATCTAATTACTTCCCAAAGGGCTCACCTCCAAATACCATCACACTAGGGAACAGATTTCAACAAATGAACTTAAGGACTATACAAACAAAAACATTCAGCCCATGACACTGGGTTACCAATGACAAATCCAATTCAATGCCAGTTAGATTGTAAGCACTAGAATACTTACATAGGCAGATATCCATATTTGAAATTTGATTCATAGAGTGGGCCTTAGAAACAAAAGTCTGTGCTAGAGATTCAAATGTGCCAGATAGGACATTAGCCTAGATACAACCACTCAAAGTGATCATGAAAATGAAGAAAAAGACCCCACCTAGAGAGTGCATTGCAGACTGAGTAAATTGGAGAGCACATAACAAGCTAAAGTGCAAAAGATGAACCTGGAGTCTCATTTAACCATTGTATAAGAAATTCAGCAGCCTGAGGCACCTTGACCTAACCAAGACATGTTTTTCACTATTATGTGAATAAAGAACATATTATGACAAAAATTCTTTCTCTGGTAATTTTTAATATCACATTTTTATAGTAGGATCTTTTTATTCATGGGCTTCCTCAAGATTCCAGATGCTAGAAACAAATGACCTGGGGTTCCAATCCCAAATATCCAATTTAATAGCTCTGTAGATCTTGAGAAAAATCACTTAATTTTGCTAAACCTCTATTATTCTTCTATAAACTAGGGATGACAATCACTACCCTAAAGGATTATTGCAACGATTAAAGATAATGCATGTAAAAAGCATGTGGCACACTGCCTGACCCACAGGAGTTAGCCAGTGATTAAATGTTTTATCATTGTTCTTACTGTTATTTGACTCTCCAAGCAGCATGTTGGTTTAAGTCTCTATCTTTTCAGCAATGAATGGCATATCTGAACTGACAGATGAATGCTATGGAGTGTACAATTGCTGTTTTTCTTATTCTTGAGAATAACTGATTTCCAGTGTCTGCCTTGATTTTAAGCTAGTCATTTCAGGAATATATAATGACATATTCAAAATGAAAAGACCTCCACAAAGACTTATTTACATAATCAGAAAGAAATTATTGGGAGTGGAGTCTAAAAAATGACCAAAACAATCATATTGACACTTTACTATATTATAGCACTGAGATCAAAGATAGCTCTACATTGTAAGCAGAAGTACTTTCATTCAGCCAATGATTCTATTTGCAAAAGTAATTTTAATGCATGCCTGCTGATAAGTACGTATTACAGTAATTTCATATATTTATTAAATTTCTCACTGCTAGGTAAATGAAACGAGTAAAAAATGCTAGAGTATCACAAACAAGGGCTCTCTTGAGACTCCCACTAACTTTAAAGATAGAAATGGATCAAAACCTTTCTACATAGTATAATAGGGACCAAAACTGCCGACATCAAATATTTAACGTGCTCCAATGTTGTGGCCACTTTTGAAGAGCCACATTATTAAAGTGATTAAGAATTGTCTATGGCGTCCATCAAACCTGATTGGAATGTCAAATATGATACTTACAAGGCACATTAAAAAAAAATTTCCAAGCTCAATTTCTTTATCTGTGAAGTAGAAATAACACTTAGCTTGAAGAGATAATGGGAAAATCTAAAATTAGACCAGCCTTTCAAATATCCATACTCAATAAGGAGTTCCTTTTTTAAAAAGAATTAAAGGTATTTCTCTCCTGGGGCAAATTACCACCCCTTTGTGAATTGCTCATAAGCAATATTTAAAGAAAACATTGAAAGAAGTGGAGGATTGGAGTACTGAATGGCAAAAGAAAACCAAAATGAAGAAATGAAAGGAGGTATTTCTGATATCACTGCTACACAGAAGATTCATTGTGATAATAATTGCTGTACTTTCCTACTATTTAAAAGAAAATATGCTAGGCCTACTCTTAACAATAATTTATTCATTCTGAATAGAGAGCTCATTTGAGTATATTACATGTAGCTGAATAGTATCCCACTGTATGTACATACTACATTTTCTTTATCAATTCATCTATTAGTGGACTCAGGTAGTTTCCATATCTTGGCTATTGTGAATAATGCTACATTGAATATGGGAGTGCAGATATCTCTTTGAGATCCTGATTTCAATTTTTTGGATAAACACCCAGCAGTGGGATTGCTAGATCTTATAACTTAATAAAGCTGCTAAAATTACATACATATATACCTTAATGCATTGCATATAGTTGTTTAAAAGATGTGATTATTAAATGTCTTAATATGTCTTTCAGTTGGCAAATTATTATAGTATTAGTTCTGTGAAAAAAAGGTATAACAATCTTTAAAAATATCTAAAGCAAAATATTTTTGCTTGTAGTATACAAAGGCATTTGTCATTTAAATAAAGGAAAATATGTTGATCTCATAGTTTTACTACTGAGCAGTCTCTCCTGTGACCAAACCATTGCATTGCAATTGTATTTGTTTTCAAATGACAATAAACAGTACCATTAAATTGAACATTGATTTGTAAAATAGGAAAGGTAAAGGAAATTCTTAAACTACTTTAATTAGACTTTTCAGTGGATAATTATATGGCTTAGTTATTTCATACTCCTTACAAGGTTTGCCCTGATACCATGGTGAGATAGATAATTATTTTTATGCTGGAAATTTTAGTAATAATGAAAGGAACTCAAGGGAGAAAAAGTGTAGAAATTATAATTCTACTTTTTAAACTTCCTGTGGACATTTTTCAGAGATTTTACAAAAATGGCACTCTTCAAGATAGGTTAACAATCACTTTCAAATATCTAAATTAATTTTCAGATGTAATTAAAAGGAAGACTATGTAGAAGGCCTAGCCATTTATCTTAAGCAACCCAGCTCTGATTTATTCAACAGGGAAAGTGAAGTACTGGAGAAGAAGATACAGGAATAAAGAAAAGAAATTTTGTGTTTAAGAGAAAATATATTCAATAAATTATCATTTCTTCTAGCAAATATTTACTTATATGAATTTTGCATAAGTAAATTATCTCTAAACAATTGTAACAAATATTTACTATTAATTGGCTCCATTATTGTATTTATGCCACCACTGTTATACAGGATATCTGTTGTGCTAGTAGTAGTGCTTTCTTTATTATTTAACAACAGCAACAACAAAACCATTCTAGATCTATTCTACACAATTTATATTTTAGTATATACCTTATCAAAATATATATTAATATATATAGTTGTTTAAAACATGACACCATTTGGAATGTTCCATGTTTTCCATGTTCTATAAAACATGGAAAACATTTAAGACCTCATTAAAGAAGAAACATTATTATAAAGAAAAAAAAAAATCCCAAAAGGGTAGACTATCCATGTTATAAACATCATTTAAAAATAATTTGCTTAAGTTAATTTGAAACCAGAAAATTTCAAATTGTTACCTGCTTGTACTGCTGGATCATAGTTTGCTTGTGTTGAATTTCTTTAGCATATGTTTAAGATAGAGCTAGTTATATATTGCTCAATAAATGCTTATAGACTAAAATTAAGATAATTTTAGAAGTTGAAATTAAAGCACATGTTACCGTGTTAATATACTCTCTAAAACAAGAGAATGACATCAGCGAGCTAAATAGCTTATATACGATGTCAGTGGATGTACTGGTGTACCAACCCCTCTCCAAAATTCTACATGATATTGCTTTAAGCTTTGTTGTGACTGCATCACAATTCAACTTGTCCTTCCACTAAAAACTTTTTCCTCCAATTCCTCATAGTTTTGCGTCTGAATTTCTTCTCTACCAAACTTTCTGCAAGCAAATTTCCATCCCTGAGTTAGTTTACTGGGAAGCACAATCTATAGAAACTACAGTTCATTTCAGAAAAATTACTCTATTTTTCATTATTGGTTAAAATAATTTTAGATAAGCCATTTCAGGAAGTAACTTTAATTTAAGATTATAATTTAAAATAAATGCTAACTTTTACTTATTGCTGTGGGTTATTTGCTGGGACATATGCTGAATATAAAAATTCTAGCATGGCATGAACATTGTACATGATTTGAATATTGAAAGACAACTTTTTGAAAATAAATATGATAATTTGTAATAAAAAATAATATTTTTATTGCTCAACAGTGTAGTCCTTTTCTTCTAAGTGTTTTAGTAATGTTTTTGAAAATTGGTCAGGATATTTAGTTAGATGAGTAGTGTGTTCTATATTTCCTCCATTATAAAGAGAGTTTCTTTTTATTTTTGCAAAATATTGCTAATTTTAAGAATGAATTATTTTTGTTGATCAACAGATGCTTTTACATGCATAAGAACTGTTTTATTTTAAACAGGTAAGTTCATCTACAACCTTATATATTTTTATCCACTTGATCTGACTTCAGTTAAGAATAAAAAGTTTAAAAGTTTTAATATTTTTGGTCTATTTAGCCTTGCACATCTATATTTTTTTGCTTTATTTAGCTATTTCCTTTTATTTCTCCTCTCTTCTTTAGTTTATAGTTGATTTCATTTATTCTCCCTTATTGTTCATACAATTTTGTCTTTGTTGCTGAGATTATTTCATATTTTTTATTTAAATTGTTTCCTGAGTTTGATCTGCTTTGTTTCACATATTCCCATAGTTTTTATAATAGGTGTTTTAATTTCTGATCCATAGTACTTTTCATATCTATAATTTTTAAAGAAATATTTAATTAATGTTAGAGTTATACTACTCATTTCCTCTGCTTCTGGCTTCTTTTGGGGGTGAAGCAGTTCATTTAATGAATATTTCTATATTTTCTTCTAGTAAATTTTTACATTTTTAGTTTATGACTATTTTGTATTAGAGTTTTCTTAAAAGCAACAGAAGATGATTCTATGAAGTTTACAGTATAAGGATTTGTCTAGATTAATATTTCTTCATTGAAAATGGCATGTTTTTCTTCCTAATATAGTGCAGTTTTTTCCAATTTTAACTTGTTTTCTTTCAAAGTTGTTACTACTCAAATCTTAAAACAATTATGGAGAAAAATCAACCAACTCATTTATATTTGACAAAAATTATTGACCAAAATATTTTTTTTATTTTAGTAATTCATGACAGACTATGTGAAAATGTTAAATAATTTTTTAAGTATCTTTAAAACTATGTTATATAATGTATAAAAGTAATTATATACCTCAACCAAGTAGGATATATTCCATGTATGGAAGGCTGGTTCAACATTTGAAATTCAATTAATGTAATCTATCACAAGAATGGCCTAAAGAAGAAAAATCACATGATTATTTCAATAAATGCAGAAAAACATTTGATAAAATCCAGCATTCATTCTTGACAAAAATTCTCAGTAAACAAAAGAGGAAGAGACTTCCTCAACTTAATAAAGAATACCTACAAAAACCCTGCAGCTAAAATCTCACTTAATTGTGAGAAATTCTGATCTTTCCACTAAAATCAAAAGCAAGGCAAAGATGTCTTCTCTCATTGCTGTTTTTCACCACTGTACTGGAAGTCCTACCTAATTCATTATGGTAAGAAAACGAAATAAATTGTATACTGATTTTGAAGAAAGAAAATTTTGTTTGCAAATGACATATTGTCTGTGTAGAACATTAAAAATAACTAAGAAATAAAAAAAAAAAAAACTTCCTTGCACTAGTAATAAGCAAATATACCAAGGCTGCAGGTTACAAAGTTAATATAAAAAAGTCGATTTTTTCCTATGTACCAGTAATGAACAAGTGAAATTTTAAATTAAAACACAATACCATTTACATTAGCACTCTTAAAAATTAAATATATAGGTTTAAATCTAATAAAATGTGTGCAAGATCTATATGAAGAAAGCTATAAATTCAAATGAAATAAATCAAAGTATTAAATACATGGAGAGATATTCCACATTCATGGATAGGAAGACTCAATATTGTCAAGATGTCAGTTCTTCCCTGCTAATTGGTAGATTCAACATAATACCAATAAAAATCACAGCAAAGTTATATTGTTGATATTGACAAACTTATTCTATGTTTATACAAAGGGGCAAGAGACCCAGAGTAGCCCAATATAGTATTGAAGAAGAAAAAGTTGGAAGAGTAACAGTACCTGACTTCCAGACTGTCATAAAAGAAGTCAAATTAAAACAACAATAAACTATTGTTACACACCTATTTGAATGGCTAAAATCCAGAAACCTGACAACACTAAATACTGAAAAGCATATGGAGCCACAGGAACTCTCATTCATTTCTGGCAAAATGGTAGAGCAACTTTGGAAGATAGTTTGGTGGTTTCTCACAAAACTAATTATAACCTTACTGTACAATCAAGCAATCACACTCCTTAGTATTTACCCACAGAAATTAAAAATGTATGAACACACAAACACCTGCACATGGATGTTTATAGCATCTTTCTTTATAATTCCAAAACTTGGAGGCAACCAAGATGTTCTTCAGTAGGTGAATAGAGAAATAAACTATGGTACAACGGACAATAGAATATTAGTGCTATTTAAGCCATGAAAATGCATGGCTTAAACATATGCTAGTGAATAAAATAAATCAATATAAAAAGGTGACATATTGTATAACTCCAACTATGTGGCATTCTAGAAAAAGGCAAAATTATGAAGACAATAAAAATATCGGTGTTTTCCAGAGGTTAGAGGGGAAAGAGGAATGAACAGGCAGAGCACAGAGGAATTTTAGGGCAGTGAAACTACTCTGTAGGACAGTATACTGGTGGAAACACGTTACTGTACATTTGTTCAAGGCCTAGAATTTACAACACCAACAGTGGATCCTAAAGTAAACTGTGGATTTGAGGTGATAATGACGTGGCAGTGTAGGTTCACTGATTGTGACAAATGTCACCCCCTGGTGAGGGATGCTGATAATGGGGAAAGCTATGTATAGATTCAGGAGTATATGGAAAATCTCTGTAGCTTCCACTCAATTTTATTCTGTGAACCTAAAACTGGTCTAAAAAACAAAGTCTAGTAAAAAAGAAAAGAGAGAGAGACAGACACAGAGAGAGAGATATCAGGAAAAACAAAACAAAACAAAACAAAACAAAAAAACTGTTCCAATTATCAAGATTGCGCAAAGAGCCCTGGCTTTGAAAAATAAAAACTATGGTTTATATTCTGTTTTCCAAAATAGTAGCTTTATTGTTTTAGGAAATGTGTTTCCTCTCTCAGAGGATAATAGCTACAAGAACAATAAAAATAGCATGATAAAATCAATAGCTAACAATTAGTGAGCACTCTTTGTGTAACCACTTCATGTGCTTAACCTTTCTGTTAGGCACCATATATACACTTTTATTAAAGAAATTAAAACCTCCCCAAATTCTATAGATTTAGTCATATTATTGTGTCCAATCACAGAGAGTATACAAAAACTAAGATAGACCTTACCCTTACCGTATTATAACAGCTAATACATGGTAGAGGCTGAGTGCACCCTGAGTAATCCACCTTCAACATCCGTATCTTCAGTAGTTGCATTGTGATGTCTCCGTTTCCTCTCCTGTGGTCCTAGTCCATTCCTGCTGCTATAACTAAACTGGATTATTTATTTAAAAAAATAGAATTATACTTCGTACAGTTCTGAAGGCCGGAAAGATGCCGGAAGATTTTTTGTCTACTGTAGACCCGTTCTTCACTTATGGTGCTTCCTATGTGTCCCTACATGGCAGAATGAGGCAAAAGAGTTTGCTCAAGCCTCTTTTACAAGGGCAATAATCCCAATCCTGTTCATGAAGATGAAGCTCACATGACTTAATTACTTTCCAAAGACCCCAACTTTAAATACAATCACATTGGGCATTAAGTTCTAGCATATGAATTTGGGGGGGACACGAATAATCAGGCCATAACATTCCATCCCTGGCCTCTCAAAATTTATGTCCTTCTCACATGCAAATTGCATTTATTTCATCCAATTGCCCTAACAATTTTAACTTGTTCCAGCTCCAACTAAAAATTCTAAAGTTCAGTCTTATGTAAATATCATCTAAATCAGAAATGAGTGCAACTCAAGGTACGATTCATCCTGAGGCAATTTGTTCTCCAGCTGTGAACCTGAAAATTTTAACATGTTATATACTTCCAAAACACAACAGTGAGACAAGCATAGAATAGACATTCTCATTTCAAGAGGGAGAAATAGGAAAGAAAAAAGGGGTAATAGATCCTGACCAAACCTAAAACCCAATAGGACAAATATGAAATCTTAAGGACCCAGAATAATCATTTTTAACTTGAAGTTCCATTTTCCGTACACATTGGGTTTGGGGTTGGGACCTCAATCTCCAGGGTACTCTACCCCCATGACTTTGCTTGGTAGAGCCTACATTAGTACTCTCACAGCTTGGAGTCTTGTACCTGTGACTCTTCCAAGCTAAAGCTGCATGCCAGTGGCTCCACCAGTCTGGGGTCTAGGGTGTGACCCTGCCCTTACGGCTCTGAGCATTGCCCCTATAGGGACTCTCTTAAGTGGCTCCATCCCCACAGCTTCACTAGGCCTTTCCCTGGTGAGGGCTCTCTGCAGTGACCCTGTCCCTGGGGCAGTTCTCTGCTTGAGCCCCAAGCCTCTCTGGGACACGCTTGGAAATCTACATGTAGATAGCTAGGCCCACACAGCTCATGCACTCTTCATCCTGGTGGAAATGGCACCATACTGATAATGCCAAGGTTTACCACCTGTGCCTTCTGGAGGGGAAGCCCAAGCCACAGCTGAAATGGCCAGGGAGCACCAGAATGTGGAACGTGGAGCCTTGAAATTATTCTGCTCACAAGGCCCTGGCATCCTGGGCCTATGATGGACAGGACAACCTGGAAGTTCTCCAAAATACCCTCATGGTCATTATTCCATTTTCTTTTTTTATTTTTATTTTTATTTTTTTATTTCAAAATATTATGAGGGTACAAATGTTTAGGTTGCACATATTGCCTTTGCCCCACCTGAGTCAGAACTATAAGCATGTCGATCCCCCAGGGTCATTATTCCATTTTCTTGATAAATAGCACAAGGCATTCAGTTATCCCTACTAATCCCCTTATCAAAGTGCTGCTTGGTCACACCCTTGATATTCTCTCTCAAACACACTTTTTAATTCTTTACAACAGGGTCAGGCTGAGAATTTTCCAAATCTTTAAGCTCTACATCTACCACTCTTAAGTTGTTTCTCTCTTCTCACATTTTATTATAAGCAGTCAAGAGAAGCAATGTTTCACCCTCAGCACTTTGCTTAGAGATGTCTTCTGCCAAATGTACTATTTCATCACTTGCAAGTTCTGCCTTCCACAAAGCACTAAGACATGAACACAAGCAGCCAAGTTCTTTGCCACTTTATAATAAGAATGACCTTTCCTTCATTTTCCAAAGAGCATTCCTCACTTTCACCAGAGACCTCATCAGAATGGCCTTTACAATCCATTATTTCTCTGAACATTCTGATCATGGCCACTCCGGCAATCTCAAAGAAGACTGAGGCTTTCTCAACACCTTTTCTCTTCCTCTGAGCCCTCACCAGAATCACCCTTAAGGCTCCTTTAATGGCAATATACCTCAAAACTCTTTTAGCTTCTACCCATTAACCAGTTTCATCCACTTCCACATTTTTAGGTATTTGTTAGAGCAAGACCCTATTTCTTGATAGCAATTTCTGTCTTAGTCCATTTGAGATGCTAAACAAAATACCTTTAACTGGGTTATTTATAAACAATGAGAATTTGTTGCTCACAGTTGCACAGGCTGGAGAGTCCACAATCAAGGTGTCAGCAGATTTGATGTCTGGAGAGGGCCTGTTCCTCATTCTTGTCACCTTCTATGTGTCCTTCCACAGTGGAAGGGGCAAACACTGTGTCCTCACATGGCAACAGGGAGCAAGAGAGCTCACTCAAAGCCTCTTGTATAAGGGCACTAATCTCATTTGTGAGAGTGAAGCACTTTTGACTTAATCACCTCCCAAACACCTCACTTCTTAATACTATTACATTGGGTGTTAGGTTCCTATGTATGAATTTCGGGAGGACACCAACATTCAGAAAATAATACCTGTGAAGTGCAAGTGTCATCATATGCAATTGTCGGAATTGTCTGAGATGGTATCTATGGAAAATTCTATCACATATAATGTGCTCAAACTTAGTTCTGTTATCCCTCTCTGCTTCCTTTCCTGTCAGATATTCAGGCACATCATTATAAATTTGGGTTATTGAATGTGGTTGTAGGATAGTTTTATAATCAGGCCCTAATGAGATGCATATCCCTTAGAGTAGATGACCGGAAGGTTTATCCATCTTCCTGTTCATTGTTCCCTTGTTTATTAAAAAATTCTTTTAGAGCTATTTGATTATGATTTGTAAACTTTTATATGTATTCTATAATAAAATGTGTACAAAAATTATTTCATCTCTTTACCAGGCTGATTGAGACTTCTCTGTGGAGTTAATGTCTATTTTTACGATCCCAATCAGCTACTGGATTTTAATTAATTGTGTTTCTTGGTAGAAAAGGCTCTGAGACAATAGAATAAGCCCTATAAGTCAATTACATGAATTTTAGAATGGAAATTTTGATAAATCTATTTTGGCTACAGAGTTCTTTTTACCAATACTCCTTGATCTTGAAATATTGTTGTACTTGTAAATATTGCTATTTAGATGGAATAAGAAAGAAACAAAATCATGTTAAATTTGCTGTAAGGCAATGATGAATGATAACTAAAATGGCTCTTCAATATGAATTTCCTCTTTACTTACTTGGAGTAATTCCAAATTCTTATCACGGTTTGCATATACAAAAAGAAAACAAGACATTATAGTAGCATTCAAGAAGCTGAAAACTTATCTTCTGAATTCAGACATTTTAAAGTGTTGTATAAAGAGTTTTGAATTTTATGTATTGCTGTGATAGTTGCTACTATATTTTGCCAGATTATTTCATTTATTTATTTGTTTATTTTTAAGACAGGGTCTCTCTCTGTTGCCTAGGCTGGAGGCCAGTGGCCTCATTATAGCTCACTGCAACCTCAAACACCTGGGCGCAAGCTATCCTCCTCCCTAAGCCTCTTGCATAGCTGGGACTACAGGCACACAACACTATGCCCAGCTAATTTTTCTATTTTTTATAGAGATGGAGTCTCACTCTTGCTTAGGCTGGCCTTGAACTCCTGGCCTCAAACAATTCTCCTGCCTTGGTCTCCCAAAGTGATAGGATTACAGGCATGAGCCATCATGCCTCACTTAAGATTATTTTATTAGTTGTTATATATAATCAGATAATTTCTGCATATCAGGAAGCCAGATTTTTAACTTACAAAATAAAAATTACTTAGAGAACTTTTTTTACTTCTAGTATTATTTTCTTTCAAAAATGTTGTGTTTTTATAAAGCCCTGAGAAAATGCTCTCGAAGAAAAATATTTTCTCCTGTCATGAACAAGATTCGAGTGCAATCCAAAACATGAAGACCTGACATTTACGATTTAAAAGTTAGAATAATTCAGAGCAGTATGTCCAACTCTTTAAAACAAAGCAAATGAAGGTAATAAAGCCAGATTCAGTTTCAAGGCATAACAACAAGGAATGATTGATTTTAATAACTTTAGAAGAGTGTTATCATTTTTGTAAATGCATTACTTCAAGTATATTAAACTAAAAAGATACACATTTTTTATAGATATAAAAAATTATGTGTAAGTTAAGTCACTTGCCAACTAACAATATATCTCTCATCAGCTTTTTGTACTCACTCAAAACTGGTTTTATGTAGCTTTCCTTTGCTACGATGCTTTTAGCTTTATTAAGGACACATATAGACAACAACTACATGTGGGATTTTATTTAATTTGTTAATATAAATTAAATACTTATAATATTTTCATAGCTCAAGATGAGGAAATGTTTTCTTTATTCTAATGAATAGCTTGGCTTTCCTTCAATAGGTATGGAAAGTTAGGTAAGATCCCGATTTAATAATTACATGATGTTCAGAAAGAAATTTCTGAACTTTCTGATTTTGTTGAGGAATAACTCTCCATCTTGTTACTACATGTTTTGTGACATTTTTTTCTTTGACTGTCTTTTCAAAAATATCTGCACAGCAAAAAGCCTTGGAAAAGAGTTAGTGTCTTACTCTTGGACAGAGGACAGATTTGTTTTTTCCTGACCAGGATAATTTTTTTTTATTTGTTTGTTTGTTTTGCAAGGCAAAGGTTGAACAGTTTTCCAGCATCCTCTGTATGAGATTCAGAGTTTTCTAAGTTCAAGATTCCCAAACTGTAACACAGATCTGTTATTTGGAAACATAAAACGGGCCATTAATCATCATTTTAAGGGAACTCTAGGGACAAGAATGATGGGAACAAGAAGTTGTTATAGTCTAGGGTAATAAAGTTCTTTGTTTCTGATTCAAGAGTCTGGTATATTCTACCAGCTTTTATGAAACTGGCAGGCTAACAACTAAAGAAATCTCACAATTTTCACAGTTTTGAAAAACTTCCCCCCTCATTGTCTTGAGTATCTTTGGTCTTAAAATCATTTTCAAAATAATTTACATCCTTCTAAGTCTCTTCTGGAAGTAGATCATTTATTAATAAATTCAATATCAATGCCAAATGTAGTACCATATCCAAAAATCCTTCTTAGAGTTTATCTGAATCCCATGATTTATTATTTCATGAACTTTAAATCCCTGCTCCTTAGAGTGTAGGGGGAAGGATCTGTTCTCCTCTCTCAATTCTGCAGATATAATTTGATATTTTAAGCAAGAGAAGCAATATGACATAATTTTTAAACAAAAAGATTCAGAAGAAAGAAATTCTATGTACAAAGTCCAGCTTTGCAACCTGTGTAATTTTGGGAAATTAACTCATTTTCACTGTACATTAATTTATACATTAGTAATTAAGTGCTAATAAATCTCTCCATTGTCTGTGTATCAATGCCCACATTATTGTGTTATTATTAGGATTTTATAAATTTTATAAATTGACACATAAAGTTCTCATGTAAAACAATTTTTATCACATGGAAATTATTTAATATATTAATTATAACATTAATTAATTTAATATGATCACATTAATTGGTAGAGAAAAAATAACCATCTAAAATTAAAACTATACTGATTTAAACAAGCATTTTCCAATATATCTTTCTGTATTTCTGACTGTAATGTTCATTTTCTGGGTTGTTGTATGTGGTAGCCAATAGCTACTTGTTGTTAACTACCAGGAACTGACTTTTTAATTGTATATGCTGCTATTAATTAATTCAAATTTAAATAGTAATATTTGTCTAGTGACTACTGTGTAGATACTACATATTCATTGTACATATTCTTTTGTATTATGATTTCTTTTCAATACATATTTTAAAATATGAATAATAAAAATCAACTTTTGAGCAAAATATGGTAAAATGTTGAAAACTGATACACTGGGTACTAGGTTTAGACCTTATATTATTTTCTATACTCCCCTATAAATTTGTAATTGCTTAAAGAAAAATGTTACTGTAGCTTGTCAAAATTCTAAAATATGCTATATAATTCATGTACTACTGAAAATAAAATTCTGTACTTCTGTATTTCCCTCAGAGTAACCCATGGTAAAATGTTTAATATATGACTAGAAATAATTTATACTGTTATTTGGTAGAGCACACTGCTTTGGGGGCACCAGAGATTTCTGCTACAGAGCAAAGATTATTGTTGATTGTGATGGCATAGTCTTCATTGATGTTCTATGGGACCATTCGAGGGAAGCAGAAAGAGGGAATCAAAGAAAAGGCACAAAACAAACTGGGAGGAGGTGATGACCAGAAGCAGGAAAACATTTGGAATCAAATGTTGTAAAGATGGATGTTTCACATTTAGTTTTAAGTTAAATGCTCTATTGAGCAGCCATATATAATGACCCATCCCTGTTACTCTTAAAACTTTAGTAAAAATTCACTCTACCTACAACATATGAATCTGAGGAGGGGTGAGAGAAGCAATTGAGAAAGAGGCTTGAGACCTCATTTTACTCAGAACTCTTGGATAAAAAGCAGCTCTTGGACTCTCTTGGAAGTAGGAATTTAAAGGCACCTGTTAATCAAGCTAATTATTGCACACACCATCTGGTTAAAGGTATAATTGAGATCACAGCACACATCTCTTAATTCTTAGATCAACATCCTTTTTTTCCCACTACATTACATTGGTTATTCTTTTTTTCTTCCAGCTTTTTTTGAAATATTATTGACAAATAAAATGTGTGTGCATATATATATATAGAGAGAGAGAAATTTTTAGAGTATATTACTTTATGTTTTGATATACTTATTTTGTGGTAGAATCACTACAATAAACATAATTGATGTGTCCATCACCTCCCATAAATACCATTTCCTTTTTGTTGTTGTTTTGTTGCAAAAGCACTTAAAATCTACCCTCTTAATACATTTCAAGTCTGCATTACTCTTAACTATAGTTACATTGCTGTGCATTGGAATGCCAGAACTTACTCATTTTGCATAATTGAAATTTTGTAACCCTTGACCAATATTTGCCCATTTTCACTTCCTCTACCTGGCAATCATCATTCTACTTTCTGCTCCTGTGAGTTTGACTATTTTGGATTCCAAAAATAGGTAAGATCTTGCAGTATGTGTCTTTCTGTGTCTGGCTTGTTTTACGTAGCATAATATGCACCAGGTCCACCTATGTTGTCGTAAATGGGAAAATTTCTATCTTTTATAAGACTGAAAAATATTCCATCATTTATATGTGCATATACCCAATTTTCTTTATCTATTCATCTTTTGATGGGCATTTAAGTTGTTTCCACATCTTAGCTATTGTGAATAATGCTGCAATGAACATAAGAGTGCAGATATCTCTTCAGCATACTGATTTAATTTTGTTTGGATTATGCCCTGAAGTAGGATTGCTGAATCATATGGTAGTTCTATTTTAATTTTTTGAGAATTCTGCATATTGTTTTCCATAACGGCTGTAGCAATTTACTTTCCAAACAGCAGTATAGAAGGCTATCTGTTCCTTACACCTTCATCAATACAATATCTTTTGTCTTTGTGATAATAGCTCTTCTAACAGGTGTAAGGTAATATTTCATTGCAGTTGTATAACTTGTATTTCTCTAATGATTATTAGTGTTGTGCACGTTTTTATTTACCTATGGACAATTTTTATCTTCTTTGGAAAAATATCTATTCAGTTCCTTTGCCCATTTTTAGAATTTGGTTGTTTTTGTCATCAAGTTATATGAATTCCTTATATATTTTGGATATTAATCCCTTACCAGATATATGGTTTGCAAATATTTAGGTTGTCTCTTCACTCTGTTGATTGTTTCTTGTGCTGTTTAGAAACATTTCAGTTTGAATTAATATCATTTGCTTGTTTTTGGCTTTGTTGCTTGTGGTTTTGGGGTTATATTAAAAAAATCATTACCCACTACATCAATAATTTTTCTGTATGATTTCTTGTATAGTTTTACTGTTTCAAATCTTATATTTAAATATTTAATCCATTTTGAATTGATTTTTGTATATGATATGAGGTAAGTATCCAGTTTTGTTTTTCTGCATGTGAATATACCCAGTTTTCCCAGCACTATTTATTGAGGAGACTATCTTTTCTCCATTATATCTTTTTTTTTTTTTTTAAGTGCTGGAATTCTTTTTTTTTTCAGTATATTATAGGGGTACAAATGTTTAGGTTACGTATATTGCCTTTGCTCCCCCTTCCCCCCCGAGTCAGAGCTTCAAGTGTGTCCATCCCCCAGAGGGTGCACATCGCACTCATTATGTATGTATACACCCATCCCCTCCTCCTCCCTCCCATCTGCCCGACACCCAATAAATGTTATTCCTATATGTGCACTTAGGTGTTGATCAGTTAAAACCAATGTGATGGCAAGTACATATGGTGCTTATTTTTCCATTCTTAGGATACTTCACTTAGGGGAATGGGTTCCAGCTCTATCCAGGAAAATACAAGAGTTCTTAATATCTGTGTTGAAGATCAGTTACCCAAGACGCGTGAATGTATTTCTGCATTATCTAGTGTGTTCCATTGGTCTATATATCTATTTCTATACCAGTACCATACTATTTTGGTTATTGTCACTTTGCGGTGTATTTGAAAATCAAGATGTGTGGTGCCTCCAACTTTGTTTTTCTAGCTCAGGATTGTTTTGGCTATGTGGTATCCTTTGGCTTGTGGTATCCATAATATTACTTATGAATATCAGTACTTTTTAAATTTCTGTTAAGAATTCCATGGGATTTCGGTAGAGCATGTATTGAATGTATAGATTACTTCAGCTGGTACAGACATTTTAACAATATTAATTCTTTCAATAGATCCCTGCAGATTGTCTTTCCATTCGTCTGTGATTTTTTAAAATTTCCCTCAGCAGTATTTTATAATTTTAAGTGTACAAGTCTTGGTTACAAGTGTACAAGTATACAAGACTTCTTGGTTAACTTTATTCCTAAGAATTTTATTCCTTTTGTTTTATCACAAATGGGATATTTTTTAATTTCCTTCTCAGACAGTTTGTTGTTTAGGTATAGAAATATAAATAATTTTTATGTTGATTCTTATCCTGCAACTGTACTGAATTCATTCACCATTTCTAACAGCTACCTTGTTGAGTCTTTAGGGTTTGCTATATATAATTAAGCCATCTGCAAACAAAAATAATTTTACTTTTTTTTTTTTAATTTGGATGCTTTTGGTTTATATTTCTTATCTAAGTGCTGTGGCTGGGACTTCCAGGAATATGTTGAAAAGAAGCGTGGAGAGTGTGCATCCTTGTCTTTTACCAGATATTTTGATATTTTAGAAGGCAGTGTCTGATATTCACAATCATAATTTACAGAACTCAAGAAACATGCAAGAGATTGCATTTGAACTGAAAATTCTTATCTTTTCAAAAATGAAAATTGTCATACACAACTGCATTTCTGTAAGTACATGTTAATTATCATACTTAATAAAAGATATAGTTTAAGCTTGCAGATGGCATGGAATCTTTATCTGTAAGGAAGGAAGAAACATTTTCAGTGGATATACACAAATTCATTCCAAAACTTTCATTATAGTGTTACATAGCTAAACTCCATCTAGGAGAGAAAAGCTAATCTACTTCATTGCTGATTTTTTTTTGTCTATATTAAGAAATAAGTTCTGTTTATGCATTTATTTCTAAAAATAAACACTAATAAAATATTAACAATTTTAGCAATAAAATTGTATTTTGCTTTTAAATATGCTTACCATCTTCTAACATATGTTATTAGATCTGAAAATGACTCATCCATTGCCTTTATGTTGGCATTCAATTATTAAAAAAATCAAAATATTTGATTAATGGATACACTCAAGTTTGTGATACTTGTCCTCAGAAAAGGAAAATTTACAACCATAAAAAATATTTTACTATAAAATAAAATAATATTCAACAGAGTTATATGTATGTGTCAATTTTTTTATTTCTTTCTTCTTTTTTATTCCTATTTATATAATGCCCTAAAACTTGATATCATTATGTCTATGCTCATTAAGTACATATTTTTAAGTGATGAATGCATGTGCTGTGGTCTGAACGTTTGTGTCCCTACAAATTTATGTTGAAACTTACTTTTCAGTGCAATGGTATTGCAGGGTGAGGCCTTGTGAAGTGATTAAGTCAGAGAGTTCTGCCCTCATGAATGGGAGTACTGCCCTTATAAATGGCCTTAAAGGAGCAAGTTAGTCTCTTCCAGCCCTTCCATTATGTGAGCAAGCAACAAGAGGAGCGATCTATGAAGCAGAGAGCAAGACTTCAACAGACACTGAATTTGCTGGTAACTTGATATTGGACTTCACAGCCTCTAGAACTGTGAAAACTAAATTTCTATTATTTACAAATTATCCAGTCTACAATATTTTATTACAGCAGCCTGAAAAGACTGAGAAACCATAAACTAAATGGAGAGTGTTATGTGTAATGAAAAGGGAAAGATGATTTTCAACTGAGTTCTTCAGGGAAGACTAGCTGTAAGAGATAGTCTTAAGTCAAAAGTTAAAGCTCAGATCATGTTTTGACACAAAGAATTCATGGACTACATCAGGAATTGTAAAAAAGATAAATAAATAAGATGAATGTTAAGAATTCCAGATTTTAAATTACTATGTGGCCAATTTATCAATATACAAATAGAACTAGTCCTTATCCCCCCTTTCCTTTAATGATCTGAGTTCATAAGCTGTGGCACAATAAATTACGTAAACAAAAATGGAAACAAAATAAAGTGCACTTTTAACCAAGAGCAAATTGTTATGTCTGAGAATGTGCCAATTTGATATTTGAATAAAGCACCTCATATGGTAAAGTATTCTGCATGAGCTCTGCACAACACAGAGAACTTTTTAGTTATAATTTTCTTTAAAAATGTTGGACATGGAAATAAGCCATAACCACAAATCTCACTGAATTATGCTAAATAAGCCTTAATTAGTAATACTTTGGGGCAATGTTTATGAATGTTTTAAAATTCAATGGTATAGTTACATATGTTGCTCTGTGTTTGCTTGAGAAGCAAATGATACAATGACAGAATAATTTTCATGATATATGCTTCTATAAAGGCCAGGCTGTTTAGAAAATCTCACACATATTTTCCCTTAAGAATATAATAAAATTACCAGAAATATGGAAAATTCTAAGTGGTGATACATGGGGAGTTTGCTTAAAATACTAAAAGCCCATGCATGTAATTTATGAATAGTATTTAAAAGAATTATTCTAAGCAAGAAAAGGCATTTGTAAAACTCTCAGATATTAACAAGAATACATCTACACAATGAATATATGCATAATTTTAGAACGAGAAAGGGAGAGGAAAGTAAATAAGGGAAAAATTCAAATGAATAAACAATATATATATATATCCCTTTGGATAGTCATTCTTATGTTAATTTATACATATTTTTAAACAATAACATAGCACTTTTGTTTAACATTTATGACTCAGTAGAGTAATTTTCTCAGTTCTTTTCTCAAATACTATTAGGTTATTAAGTATGAAATGTCTGATTTCCTTAAGTACTAAGTTTGACAGTTGGTATCTCTGACATTTCACTTTGACACTTCTTGTTTTATTTTTATTGTGAAGGTACATCCTCAGTCTTTCAAATACATGTTTTAGCTTGTGATTATCTTTCAAAATATTTAGAGCAATTTTTAGTAAAAGGAATGAACATAAAGTGATTTAAGACAAAATCTCTCAAGGACTCAGACAAGGTGAAAGAACATGACAGAGACAAAATTTTCAAAGGTGAGAGGCAGACGAATATACGATAACTGCAGTGAACACAAATGAAATGTTAAAAACACAAAACTGCTTCTAGAAGAGTTAGAAATATGCAAGGCTCAAGAATGGAGATTGTCAAGTGATTCTGAAAGTGAGGTTGAGATGGTGCAAGAAAGAGGATAATTGGCTGAAAATCTGTTGAAATAGTAGTTTGATCCCTAGGTGCCATAGTCTCTCCTTCACCCATGACAAAAAGAAAAAAGAAAAAAAAAAAAGCATAAATGTATATATAGAAGACTAAGGTGCATGACCCTTCCCTCACTGAGGGCCATGAACAGTGGCAGCCAGTCTTTTTCTGTACAAAGGAAAATGGAATATTTTTATTTGGGTAATCTCTAAGGAGTCTGAGAAAACAAAAACAACAACGAAGATACTTAGATTTTAAGTCGACAAAAGAAATATTTCAGTCAATAGCCTTGTGGTAAAGATGTAAAACCTTCTAGCCACCAAGTCAAAACAACACACAGAAATCTTGAACCATAATATGTATATTGTGACCATTGGATCATGAAACATTTGAAGAAAAGTTCATAATAAAAAAGACAAAGACCAAGACTTAGACTACAACTAAGACCAAGTTTCCAAGAGGAAACTTAGGCAATTTACTTTGGATGTAAAATTAATGTCATGAGAGAGAAAGAAAAATATGTTACATCCATGAAAGAAGGAAATGGATAGTATATAAAATAAAACAAATTTAAAATATGAAAATATAAATATTGACCCATACTTTATGGCTCTCCACTTAGTCTAACATCTAGTAATACCCTAAGCATGGATCAACGCAATTTGCAGCCTTTAAAATGCACACACACACACACACACACACACGTTGCTCTGTACTGCAAACAGGAAAATACAAAAACACAGACTGCACAAAGAGAGCTTGTGTTGACTTGAAAAGAAAAATCTAAGAACATAGACATATTTTAAATCTCACTTTCAAAAATAAATAAATAAATGAAAGAAACTGATCCTTTGTCTGTTCTTTCTTCTTATTCCCAATGTCAATATAAAGGGTGTTTTTCTTTTTCTCAAAAATTGTGGTCCGGATTCCTTTTCTTCCTCCTTTCTTAAGGTTCTCATTTGATTGATACCAAATAATTTTATCGCTCTTCTATTAATCTCTTCCTAACCACACACAAACATTCTCAAATTTCATCAACGTAAACAAGCAAACCAAATTTCAACAACAAAATAATTTTAACATTTGCTTTTGCTTTGACAATTAGAGAAATAATTATATATATATATATATATATTTTTTTTTTTTTTTTTTTTGAGACAGAGTCTCGCTTTGTTGCCCGGGCTAGAGTGAGTGCCGTGGCGTCAGCCTAGCTTACAGCAACCTCAAACTCCTGGGCTCAATCGATCCTCCTGCCTCAGCCTCCCGAGTAGCTGGGACTACAGGAATGCGCCACCAGGCTCGGCTAATTTTTTCTATATATATTTTAGTTGGCCAGCTAATTTCTTTCTATTTTTAGTAGAGACGGGGTCTCGCTCTTGCTCAGGCTGGTCTAGAACTCCTGACCTTGAGCGATCCACCCGCCTCGGCTTCGCAGAGTGCTAGGATTACAGGCGTGCGCTACCGTGCCTGGCCCCTAGAGAAATAATATTAAAAGACATCTAAAACATAAGCTCTTTCCCTTGCAATCCCCACTTTTGCTCCCACCTGTCATTAAACAAACTTCACTAATATTACTCAGTAATATTACCTAAAGCTAGACCCCTAACAATATTGACTATTTTGACTTCTCCTTTAACAAACCCTTTCTTTCATATTTTTGTCACAGATTAGTCTAGGGGATTTGTTTATTCTTTCTGGTTATACAATTTTCCGTACGCTTTGTTCTTTTCTCTAGCCTGTTTCTTAAAAATGAGATTTTTTCAAAGCTCTATTCTTGACTCTTCACTTCTCATGGTTCAACGTTCCTATGAAAACACATCAGCTCACATGTGTTCCAGAGCTTCATTTATCATCTCTAAAATATTTAGGTGTACATCTCCAGCCAAATACGTACCTTGGGTTGTCTAGTTATAGCCACTGCTTCTGTTAGGTTCGTCTGGATATTTCCTGGTCCCCCAGTTCCCAGTGTCAAGAATGAGGACTGGCACCGAGTCGAGCTGATGACACAGTGATCACAAACACAGAATAATTTTATCTCATAAAAGAAAGAATGAGTTTATCTCATAAAAGAAAGAATGCAAGTAAGGAAGGAAGCTAGGCAAAGTGAAAATATGTTCCAGAAAGAGTAGAATGGGTCAGTCTCCAGGAGAGGAGGAAGACCCCAAAGTGTGAGCACAGTCTGCCTTTATAGGCTCCTAGTTTGTCCTGCCTATCTCCTGGCAGGATTGGTTGTCATTTTCCACCCTTTGGGGTGATTGACAGGTAGGGGTTACATAACAGGTTGGTTATATAACAGTTTCCCTTTTTGTGCATGCATTTTTCCCAGAGTCCTTCATGAAGTTCCACCCATGTTATGCTAATTAGATGGTAATGAGCTCTAAGTTAGTTAAAGGTTACTAAGATCTTTTTACTATGTATGTTCCTACCAGGGAACAATTCCTAGCCACAGTTTGGTTCCTAGTTATGATTTATTTCCTGCTCTCCACCCTTAGCCACCTCCTTACCACCTGTTTACCCTCCACCAGACCTAACAATTCTAACCTCGTAGTGTTTCTAATAGGTCATTTGTATTCCATCAACTCCCCTTCATATAATTTTTCAGTTGGATTACTACAAAAATACTTGTATGTGGTTTTTGTATTATTAGTGTTTGCCCTTCTTTAATCATTCTCCACATTAGAGCCAAACTAATTTTACCAAAAGCTCAAATTTCAGACAATAGTTTTTGGTCTATGTTTAAATTATTTAAAATGCTTTATATAATCTTACTTTGTTGATGTAAACATGTATTACGTTTCCTTCTTTGAGGATTTATGCTGCAATAATAGTGGAAGTTATCCAGTCTTTTAAATATATTATCACCATTTGTCTAATTTTATTTTTATATTTTTATTTTTATTTTTTGAGATGGAGTATCACTCTGTCACCTGGGCTATAGCATCGTGGCATCAGCTTACCTCACAGGAAACTTGAACTCTTGGGTTCAAATGATTCTCCTGCCTCAGCTTCCCTGGTACCTGGGATTACAGGAACACTCCACCATGACTGGCTAATTTTTCTATTTTTAGTGGAGACAAGGTCTTGCTCTTGCTCAGGCTGGTCTTGAATTCCTAACCTCAAGTCATCCTCCCACCTTGCTCCCCCAGAGTGCTAGGATTACAGGCATGAGGCACATGGGCATGAGGCCCAGCCATTTGTCCTTAAGGATAATTACATCCTTAGATTCTTACTAAAAGTTACCAATCAGAGCCCCAAAAAGTAGGCCTGGGCATCTGCAATTCCACAAGTTCTGTGGTTAAATATGACACTGATGCTTGACAAAATTGTAATAATCAATTTTAAAAGCAAATAATATAAAAATATGTGCTTGTAAAACCAAAAGATAAACAAATATCAAAATAGGAAATGGAGAGCAGAGCTCTCCTTTCAGTATCAGTCACTTTGAGAGTTCTTCACTAGAAAACTGTAGAGATGTGAAAGATTCCAATCTCATCCAGTAAACATATAAGTGCCTTGGATTCTTGCTGTGGTAAAGAGGGAAGTTCTGCAGCAGGTGCTTTCACCTGTTTATGCTTAAACACTATTTTTTTTTCTTCAAACATTATCTTGTAAGTCTGGAAGAGAATCTATACATATTCAATATACAGAAATTTGTTTTTCTCTTTTTTTGTATTAAAATAGTTTCCCAAATGTTGACTATCTTCTATTGCTTACAAATGTGAATCCTCTTAATGCAGTCTGATTGTTTCATCATTTTCTCACGCCTTTTCTCCTCCTCCTTCATCTCATTGGCCTTTCTTCCCACTCCACTCCCTCTCCTTTTTCTTCTCCTTTTTATTTTTCTGCTGATAGTGTCCCATTTTGATCCTTGTCTTTTAACAAATATTCACTTCATACTAGAATTATTCAGGGAAACTGTTCTAAAATGTGAGGGCACAGGCTCAGTGGGTTTCTTTTCCCATTGCTATAACTTGTTTTATGTGTATTTTCTATCTTCCTTTGGCTGTACACTTAACTATTACAGTATTCACTCCTTCTTAATCTTTTGTTGTTATTGCATATTGAAGGGATATTCATTCAAACTCCTTATTAGCTTCAGGAACAACTTCATGTATTTTTATCTCAGGATTTTAGTAAGGATAGTTCTTGTCATCTACTTGTGCATAGCCAATTTAAAAGGGTCATGAACACTGGTAACAGAGAGAGAAAAACATATTTATCTCCTACTGGGAAGTTTTCTTTTCTTATTTCTGAATATTACAGGAGTACAAATGTTTTGGTTAACATGGATTTCTGTTTTATTGCTTGAGTCAAATTTGTAAGTGTGCCCAACACTCAGATAGTGTACATTATACCCACTAGGTATAATTTCACCTGCCCCTTCTTCTCCCTTCCCACCTACATGATTTCCACTGAGTTTTATTTACATATGTGCAATGAGTGCTGATCAATTAGTTCTAATTTAATAGTGAGTTAATGGTGTGATTGTTTTCCCTTTCTTCCAATACTTCATTTAGGGGAATAGTCTATAGTTCCATCCAGATTGCTGCAAAAAGTATTAATTCATTTTCTTTTATGGCTGAGTAGTACTCCATGGTATACATATACTACATTTTATTAATCCACTCATGAATTGATGAGCACTTGGATTCATTCCATATCTTTCAGATTGTGAATTATGCTGCAATAAACATTCTAGTGCAATTGCCTTTTTGATAAAATGATTTTTTTTCCCTTTGGTCAAATATCCAGTAGTAGGATTGCTGGATCAAATGGTGGGTCTACTTTTAGTTCCTTGAGGAATCTCCATACTATTTTCCGTAGAGGTTACACTAGTTTGTAGTCCCATCAACAGTGCATAAGTGTTCCTTTCTATCCACATCCATGCCAGCATTTATTGTTTTAGGACATTTTGATAAAGCCCATTCTCACTGGGGTTAGGTGCTATCTAATTGTGGTTTTGGTTTGCATTACTCTGATGATTAGTGACATTGAGCATTTTTTCATATGTTTATTGGCCATCAGTCTATCTTCTTTTGAAGATCTGTTTTCTCTTTTGCCCACTTTTTCATGGTGCTGTTTGATTTTTTCTTGCTGATTTCCTTCTTTGTAGATTCTGATTATTAGTCCTTTGTTGGATGTATAACATACAAATGTTTTTTCCCATTCTGTAGGTTGTGTGTATGCTCTATTGATTGTTTCCTCAGCTACGCAGAAGATATTTAATTTAATCAAGTTCCATTTATTTATTTTTGCTTTTGCTGTGATTGCCTTTGGGACCTTTTTCATAAATTCTTTGCTTAGGCTGATATTTAGAAGAGTTTTTTCCAACATTTTCTTCTAGAACACTTGATGGTTTCATGCCTTATGTTTAAGTCTGTTATCCATCTTGAATTAATTTTTGTGAATGATAAGATATATGTATCCTGTCTCAATCTTCTATATGTGGCTATCCAGTTTCCCAACACCATTTATTGAATAGAGATTCTTTTTGCCAGTGTATATTGCTGACTGCTTTGTCAAAGACCAGATGGCAATATGTGCATGGTTTTATATCTGGGTTCTCTGTTCTGCTCCACTGGTTTATGTCTCTATTTGTGTCCCAGTACAATGCTGTTTTGGTTACTATTGCCTTGCAGCATAGCTTAAAGCTGGTAAAATCATGCCTCCAGAATTGTTCCTTTTGCTTAATGTTGCTTTGGCTATTCAGACTCTTTTCTGGCTTCAAGGAAAGTGAAGAATTATTTTTTCTAGATCTGTGATAATAATATTGATATTTTGATGGGGACTACATTGAATCTGTAAATCATTTTAGGTAGTATGGACATTTTAGCAATGTTGATTCTGTCAACTCAGGAGAATGTACATTTTTCCATTGGTTTAGATCATCTGCAATTTCTTTCCTCAGTGATTCATAGTTCTCTTTGTAAAGATCTTTCACCTCCTTGTTTAAATATATTCCAGGTATTTTATTTTCTTTGCAGCTATTGTAAAAGATATTGAGTCTTTGATTTGAATATCACCTTGACTTTTGCTGGTGTATAGGAATTCTACTGATTTGTGTACATTGATATTGTAATCTGAGACTTTGCTGAATTTATTTATCAATTCCAGGAGTCTCTCAGCAGAATCTTTGGGGTTTTCCAGATATAAGGTCATATCATCAGTAAATAGCAATAGTTTGATCTCTTCTTTCCCCATTTTCATTCCCTTGATTTCCTTCTCTTGCCTGATTTCTCTGGCTAGAACTTCCAGCACTATGTGGAATAGAAGTGGTGACAGTGGGCATCCTTGTTTTGTTCCATTTTTGAGTTGGAATGCTTTCAACTTTTCCCCATTCAGTATGTTGTTGGCTGTGTTTGTCATATATGGCTTTTATAATTTTAAGATATGTTCCAGCTATGCCTATTTTGTTAAGAGTTTTTAATCATAAAAGGGTGCTGAATTTTGTGAAATGCTTTTTCTCTATCTATTGAGATGATCATGTGATCTTTGTGTTTCTGTTCATGTGGTGAATGAATGACTTTTATGAATTAGTGTATGTTGAACCATTCTTGCATCGCTGCAATGAAGCTCATTTGGTCATGGCGCATTTTTTGGGTTGCTGGTATTTTATTGAGGATTTTTGTATCTATGTTCAAAAGGGATATTGGTCTATAGTTTTCTATTTTCATTGTGTTCTTTCCTGGCTTTGGTATCAAGGTGATACTGGCTTCATAGAATGTATTGGGGAGGATTTCTTCCTTCTCAATGTTATGAAATAATTTGTTCAGTATGAGTACCAATTATTCTTTCTAGGTCTGATAAAATTCTGCTGTGCAAACATCTGGTCTGGGACTATTTTTTTATTGGAAGATTTTTTTTGTTGTAGTTGCTTCAATTTCATTACTTGATATGGATCCATTCAGAAGTTTTATTTCTTCCTGATTGAGCCTTGGGAGGTTGTGTGCTGCCAGGAATTTATCCACTTCCTCAATTTCAAGTTTATGTACATGGAGAGTGTATACACGGATGATGAATTTACAATGTATACACATATTGTAGAAATACAAGTTTAGGATTTTTCTATGAAAAATCCAAAGCAAAGCATACCATTTCTCAATTCTAGTTCCAAAACATAATGCAATGTTATGCAATAAAATAAGTAGATGCCACCATTACACACTTATAACAGTGCACTGAGAAAGTGATTACATGTGTTTTATTCCAGAAAGCAGGCTGAAGAGATGGCTAAAATTATATGGAGGGATATTTTTTAAATTTCATAATACTTAGAGTTTGATGGCTGAAAATGGAATAAGCTTTCTTCTTTCTTATTCTCTTTCCCTAGTGGCTGAACAGTCCTATATTAGGTCAGAAGCTTCAAGAATAGGTATGAGATAACGAATATGTATATTTCTTCCAGTCTTGAGGTTGTGATGTATATTTTTATGTGTTTTTTCTTTTTTGCTATACCATACCATACTCATATTTGTAAATAAAACTAAAATACTTCCTACCAAGAAAGACAAGGTCCCTAACAATAGTGCCCCAGGCAAGGTTTTCAGAGATGTTCAATTTCTTATTTTACATTTTTAAATAGCTTTATCTCTGGTTGGGAAGTACCAAAAAGCATTATTTATAGGCTTTCTATTTACTCCAAGAAAACATAATGACTACAAAATATATGTCCACTTTTTGTTCTTATCTTGATTAAGTTGTTTGCATGTTATGAAATCAGCACAGGTGACGGTAGCCAGATTATGGTTGAGTAAAGACAGAATCAATATAAACATAAGGGAAGTAATTTTGTATAATGTGCATTGAATAGCCATTATGCTCAAGAATCTAGACTAACAAATGTAATGTAAATGTGGAGAGAGGAGAGAGGATGTGATATACATATATTTATAAGCATCCTGCCTTTCCATTTAAAAACCTTGAAGACCTATTGCTAAACAGTTACAAAATATAATTGGCAGCTATTTTATGGTAAAGCCTTTTGTTAATTGATATTAATACTAAAGAATTATAATGTTGAAATATGTCACTCTTTGTTGTTCTATTTATAAATAACAGAATAAGGAACATAGTGAAAAAATGTCAATATTTATTGAGTTCTTGCTATTTAACAGGCATTGTTGTAGGTACTATAAATATGCTAATAAATTTAATATTCACAAAAATATTTTGAAATAATTGCTATTTTTACATGCATTTCATAAATGGGGAAGCACAGTTAAAGAATGGCTAAAAAAGTTGATCAAAATCACATACCCAAGAATTAGTGACAGAGATTCAAATATGGTCCCAGAGACTGTGACTTTTAATTACTATACAATTAAATTTTTCTCATCTTTGCAGTTCCTGTCATGGTTCTTTGACTCTGCGACTTTTGATGGTCTTCTCCTGAAATAAACGATGCTTAAAAAATATGAGCTTAAGTTAGTTTTAATTATGTTAAAGACCATGGGGCTACATTCATTAAAAGAGAAGATAAATACGCATTGGCTTATTAAATGTAGAGATATAGCTAATTTAAAATGTAGTTATAATTTTTAAAGACAGATTCAAAAACCATACTGGTACCTTTTATAATAAAAATCTTTACTTCTCTTCAATGAACACCAAGTCGTCTCTTTCCTCAACACCAAGTTTTCAATTTTGTTACTTTATTATTTAATTCTGTTTTGTTATTTAATTTTCGGCACATCATACAATTAACATTCCTTAAATTTATAGGCACTTCTTACACAAAATATCTTAATTTGGATATTCTCACCACACAGAATACCCCATGGTATATTTGAATCCAACTTTCCTTTAGTGAGAGATTGAATATAACCGTCTTTATAAAATATTATACATGTGCTCATCTTACTTATATTGCTGTTGTTTCTCAAACGTTAAGGCATTTTAAGCCAACCTCACTCAGATCAATGTTCTGTCATCAGTTACTTTGATATCTCCATATCCCAAATAAAAATATTTATCTGAAATGCAAATTTTCCTGTGTCAATGACATATCTTAACATTTATTTCTATTTGGTACATCCCTGTTTCAAAAAAAAAAACCCTCAACTTCTGTACGGTGTTTTATAATATGAACATACCAAAAGTTAGGGAATAGTTTACATACAAATACAGTATCCATATACAAATCATCATAGTACTAGTATTCAACAAATATGTTAACTAATTTTCATTGATATATTTACATAAAATACACATATATAAATTTTGGATGCACATATTATCTTACAATATTTATGAAGTGTGTTTAATGTAAAATACTAACAAAATATATTTATGTAATCATTATTCCTTCTAAGCAGTTCACAAATGATGAAACTTTCTTTCTTTTTCTTTTATTTTTAGTCTTTGCTTTTTAAAAATAACTTGCTTAATGCTGGGAAATTTGCCTAACACTAGTATTTATTAGTTTTTCTAGGGTAAGGGAAGTAATAACTTTCATTTTCTATAGCAATCATATAAATGTATTAAAGCACATATAGAACACAAAAACTAAAATTCCTTGTGAATGTCTTCTCTTATTTAAAAAATATCTGAATTAAAAGATGTAAGTAAGTGAAAGTCAACTCTGTGATTTCACCACTGTTAAGGTCTTTTTAATCAAGTACACAAGCCAATTATAATAATAACAAAAGCTGTAACGCTTTGTTTGGAAATCTGATGGCATGTTTCTTGTATTGAGGTCATAGTAAAAGTAATGTTTTGGTTGTCTTCCAGTGCCATTTGGACTCTTAATTTCATTTTTATGTGTGTCTTTATGACCTAGTCTTCACAGCTACATCAATGATAAACGAATATCTCATTTTAGTAACATATACTATAGTAACAGGTATCTGCAGTTTGACACATTGCTAATTAAATATTGATTTGTTGAATGAACTCTAGGCCTTCAGTATTTTTCTAATTAGTATAATGACTTTTCCATATGTTGGTAGTTGTGTTCCCCTTTAAAAATAAACTAAACATAGAAGTATTTCAAAAGTATAAATTATTAAGCATATTGTACTTGAAGATATGGTTAATAAATTAGATGCATTATAATAGGTTCAGGAAAATTGTTTTTATTGCTTATAATAAAGAAAGATTTCAGGCTTCTAATCCAATTTGATAATGGCAAAATGCAGCATTTAATAGCAGTGGTATGGCCCTTGGGTAATGCATTCATTCTGAAGACTTTATTCCAATCTTAGTAAGAAGCTATCCAATTGGATTAGTGTCTATTATGTTAAAATTTAAAAGCATTAAATGTCTAAAAACACAATTATTTGTCATTTTAAATTATCATAAATAAATCTCTATCAATTGAATTATTCTAAATAAAAACAATACTGCATATAAGCAATATTGTCCATGTAATGGAATCTCTTTAAAAAGTCTTGAGTACAGAAACTAATTACACATGAAGAAAATAAATGAAATAATAAGAAACAATAAAAAGGCAACAAAAAATGCTTTGAGATACATACACACATGCATCTATCTATCTATCTATAATATTTAGCAATAAGGCAGTCCCATCCCAGGACTTTGAGTCCCATGGACAGGGTTAAAACAGTTCTTAGCCGTGAATTCCCCTTTGATACTTAGAAAGTAAATGCTGCAATTGGGAAAAGACAAAGTGATGATGTGTTTCAAAGTGTTTTACCAGAATTTATCACTTTTAATCCATATAAGAAGGATATGAGATAATATTTTCTTTCTTCTTCTCTCTCCTTTATTTCTCCCCTCTTCTATACTCTCTCTACATATTTTTTTCTTGCCAAATCTATATTTTCATGTCAAGTGTTTCTTGAATATTGAATATATACAAATTTATTTATAAACGATATAGGTATAGAGAACATAAATGCAAAAAACACCCATTTTAAGAAATACAGAGTAATAATTATCTCTGAAATATCACCTACATCTCACTTCTTGATCTCACCCCTTCCCCAGCCTCATAACACAAGACCCTATTCACATTTTGGCTTTAAAATCACACTGCTTTTCTTTATGTTTTCCATATATTTTGGTTTCCATATATATAAACGGTCTAGATTTATAATTTTTTAAACTTTACGTAATGTACATATTTTTCTGTGACTGATTTTTCACTCAATAGTTTGTTCCAATTTACTATAGTTAAAACTATTCAGTTTTACTTTTCTTTTGCTTCTAAATAGTATTTCATTTTATGAACATACTACAGTTTATTTATCCATTATACTGTTGAATAATACTTGTATTTTTTCCAGCAGGGGCTACTAAGTAAAAGATCACAATAAATATTATTTTACAATGACTTTTTTTTTAACACACTAGAGTTTTTTTTGGGGGGGGATATATAAAAGTAGTAGCATTTCTGAATCACAAATGTTGAAGGGGAAAATTCAAACAAAAGTGGTTTGTTCTCCACTTTATTAAGTGCACTGCAGTGCAATAACAGCTTAAATACACTGTTGTGTCAAGCAGCGAGTGTCTTACAGAATCTACAGGGTAGATAAAGGAAGGTCAGTCAAAGTCAGCTTTATTCTATGGCAGCTGATTCTTGCTGATTCATGGAAGGTGAAAAACTCTGTCATGGGACAGAATGAAGGCCCTTCAATATTGGAATTAAAGTTTTAGCAGGTGTTAGTTAATTTAGGATTAGCAAGCAGAAACAGGATTAATTTAGGATTGGCAACAGTGTGAAACAATATTTTACTGAGATGAATCAGATAATTTCAGTTATTCAACATTTCTCACATAGCTATACTTCAGTGTTGCTGCATAATCTCAAATTATTTCCAGAAGTGATTATGCCAATTAAATTTCAGCAAAGACATATGTGTTCCTATCTCTCCATACTCTACCAACATTTAATACTGTTTTGGTTTTATTTGAACATTTCCCTGACTATTGATGAGGTGGTACATTTTCTCAAATATTTATCAGCCATTTTGAAGAACTTTTTCTAGTGATTTGTCCGTTTTTCCTTTTGCATATTCAGTCTTTCTTATTTCTCTGAAAGAGGTCTTCCAAAGTTCTGGTTTGTTCTCTATATCTTTTTTCAGGATATCTGTCTAACTCTTTCTATCTACCTGTTATCTATCTATTATCAATATAATGTCATCTCACATTTTAATGCCTTGATGCTTGTCTTTATTGTGTCTTTGTATGAGCAGGGATTTTTTATTTAGCTGTGCTCAAATATATTAATCTTATAATCTTATCTCTCACAGTAAGTATTTTTATATTTTATATAAGAAATATTTTCCTACCTTGATTCATAATGGCATTTTTATGTTATCTTTTATATATTTTTATTTTTTCAATCATATAGTTAGTTATCAATATAATAATTTATTTAGCAATTTTGGATTAGAGTTTTTTAAATAGGAAAAGGAAGGGATTCTATTCCGTTTTCTTTTTTTTTTCAAATAGGTATAAGCAGTTGTCACAAAACCATTCACTGAGAAACATTCTGGATTGCTAATTTATCACAAAACAATTTTCCATATATGTTTAGTTCTGTTTCTGTTGTCTTTATATCATGATTTGCTCTATTGACTGTGTTACATTGTTTAATTTCTAATCCTTAACATCTTGTAAGGCAAGTTATCTCATTGTTTGTTTATACACTAAATCCCTGCTTACAGACCAGGAATGATTACCCCTTCCCAGGCCCTTGGAACATCTGGCAACATCTAAAGACTAATTTGGTTGTCCCAACTGGGGAGGGGGAGCTACAGGCTTCTGATGGCTAGAGGTGGCCGTGCTGATAAACATTCTATATTGCACAAAAGTAGTCCCCTCTCCCTGCAACAAAAAAATAATCTGGTCTAAATGTCATTATTGCCAAGGTTTTGAAACTCTGAAATAAAGTATGATGTATTGGGATTTCTTTTTGAAAAAGAAATTGTATGTTCCCTGTGTGGCAGTAGAATTCAGTATAAATATTTTTACTTTCTTTTTTATCTCATTTTACTCTCTCAGTTATCTTCTTGTTTTTCTTCAATGCCCTTTATTATATTTTAATTTAGGTCTATTCTCTCCTGCAAGTTAATTTTTAGCACTGAGAACTTTATTTCTTTTTTACTGAATGCCTTGACTGGTAAAAAATAGTTTGAAAAAAAATGATTACACTATTCTTTTTATTTCATTTCTTCCATTACTTTAATCAACTCTTTTCATTTCTTCATGATTTTCTTTATTCATTTTTTCTGACTCAAGATGATTTTGCTATTCCTAAACATATATCTAATTATCATTATATGTAATTATACTGCATACATTTAATTCAGTTCAAGTGTTGTCTTATAGTTTTCTTTTTATTTACGGTAATTTTATTCAGAAGAATTTTTTATTAGTTAAGGTATATTTAGTCTCATTTCTGATTTTTTCAAATCTCTTTTCATGAATTTATTTTTTTTCCTGTTTGCTTTGGTCAATTTTGGGTGGTTTTCAAGATTGCTAGTTTAATGGCATTTACTTTTGATAGGGAAACAAAGTCCAGAGTCATTAGTAGATATTTGTTTTTCAAAGGTAAAGAAAAAAATTGTGTGTGTACTCTAAATTATGGTTTTCTTTTGTCATGAAAGACCTTATATTATCCCCTTTTAATTATTTTCTCTTCCAATAACCAATTGCGGAAGGGTGCCACTCCATCCATTTTTCTCTTTGAAAATACTACAGAAGCTATGCTTTTTAAAGAATGACACTTTAATTTGCATGGATTTCCCTTTATATCAGCAGTTATCAAAGGAAAGGGGATGACTTTTTCCCACATGGGACATTGATCAATGTGTGGGGACATTTTGGTTGCCATAGCCCAAGCTGGGGGGTTTGGGGTAGAGTCTGCTACTAGTGTCTACTGGGCAGAGGTCACGGATGCTGCTAAATATTCTATAATGCACAGGACAGCTCTCCAGAAGAATTACCTGGTTTCAAATGTCATGGTGCTGAGATTGGTTAACCTGCCTTACATCATACATTTTAGTGCTTCCACATTGAGGATTTAAGTTTACTTTTTCCGGAAGTGGTTTTAGATCAAATGTAAGCTGTACCAGCCCTCCTCTTTTGTCTTCCTTATGATTTTTCTCTCCCTGCTCTTGCTTATCTCAAACATCTGCAACGGGGGCAGGGAGAGGAGTAATTACCTGCTAGGACTTGTTTGCTTATAGTTATTTTGAATTTGGGACAGTCATTGTGTTAAAGTCATGCTTTTGGCATCATTTTGTGTAATTAGTTTTTTGGTTAATATTTTATAATATTTTGGAGGAAATACTGGGAGAAGTAGACCTAGGCAACCCCCATTGTCTTCAGATACCCAAAAGCCTTCCTCCAGGGCCTCCTTAAACTCCCGTTGTTTCTTTGGTATTTTAAAGACTACCTACTACATATGAATTTGGGCTGCAAACTTAGATAGTGTAGATTGTATCTTCAAATTCTTTGAGACTTTTTTTTTTTTTTTTTAATCTCGACCCACTGCCACATTCCAAGGTAGGCAAATGTTCTTGCTGTCCTCAACGGCTGTAGGGAGTGAGAGCAGGTCCATATTTGCAGGTTGTATTTTCACTGAGAGTCCAAAATTACATGGTTGCGTCTCCTACAGGCTATCATTTGTTTATATTTTAATTTTCTTTTTTCCTTTCCTTAATACCAGTATAGTGAAAAAAAGTTTGAAAAAAGAAATTAAATCTTTCTAAGGATTTGACACATGCTCTCAGGAAGTCAGCCTTGTGGCTCTGTTTGTGTTGCTATTTTTATATTTCAAGCTTATCTTAAAGCAGCTCTAAGCAGACCACTTCAAAGATTTATATTATTTTAGAGATGTTTGTAGGAAAAAAGAGTATTTAGATAATCCTTGTTTTTCTGGAAACAAAAGTATATCTTGTTATCTAGTTAAAGATAATTTTACATGACTTCATTGATAGTCAACAAAAAAGGTGAATGACTAGGTTTCCAGGAACAGTTTTATTTCCATCTAAATCTTACCAATACATCATCTGTAATAAGTCACGTTGACAGTATTTTTCCTCATTATGATATGATGAAAATGGCACTTTACTTCTATCATCTTCTTCCCTAAAACACATAACTCCAGTCCAATCATGAGAAAATAAATCCCATCAGAATGTCCTATAAAATACCTGAACAATGACAAGATTCTGGATGGGATCCTGCAACAAAAATAAGATATTAGATAATAACAAAAACTAAAGAAATCTGAATAAAAAATAGATTTTACTTAATAATGAATCAATATTGTTTCGTTAATTATAATAAATGTACCATGGTAATGTAGGTATTAATGATAGAAGAAACTGGGTACAAGGTATATAGAACTCTGTATTATCTTCTCAATTTTTCTGTAAATCTAAAGCTATGCCAAAAATAAATTTTATTAAAAAATAAACATAACAGTTTTTATAATTACTTTTCATTTAATGGAAATGCTAGTTTCTTCCCCTAAACAATGTTTAAATGCCTTTATGCAAAATAAGTTTTATTCAGTTTAGGTGTGGGACAATATTTCTGTCACATTTCAACGTTTTATGCCATACTTTATTACATACTCTCTACTTCTAAGTTGGCCCAGATGTATAGTTGCACTTGATCTAAGTTCCTTCCATTAGAATGGCACCATAGTTACTACTTCGAAGAACCTACTGATAAAATCTTTGAACTGAAAAAAAAAATGTTCATACAGAATATAAGAACAAGGAGAATTGCTCTTTTCTGTTACTACTTAGGAATAGGAGCATTGCAAAATATTGGCCAAAAATTTAATTGGACAAGATCATTTATCATATATGGCAATTAGGAATAAAGGGGAATATTCAGAAGGAAAGAAGCAGCTCTATGTCAACTGTTTCATTTCCCCTGTTTCTGACTTTTTTAGATTCTATATCCATGTCCACTAATAATTTGTTCTTGCTGGGAAAAGTTAAACCTATTATCTGAAACTCTCCAGACCTCTGCTTCACTGATTACTTTCTCTACATTTAAATCAGTTCCTAAACACAAGAATCTAGTGGTTTAATCATCCTAACTAGTGTTATCTCAATTACATATCTCTGTGTCACCTGAGTTCTGTTGTATCATTGATTAATTTATTTTTACTTTATGCATGACTTATATTGTAGACTTTTAGTATATATATAATTGGGTTTATATTTCCCCATTATACAACATGAATCTATCCCAAGCCCATATTTGAGCATTAACCCTCAGCTTATTATTTAATAAAATGGATTAAAATGAATATGGTATTATTTCACTATTGATAACTGCCAGCCCACTTCTCTTCACAGACTCAAGCTCTGCCAGCATTCCCTGTTGGTCTGTACTTCATTTGATTTGCTTTTTGCGTTAATTCACATTATTTATTAACTCCTTTTTTTCCCTTATGGACAGCTTGTAATTTTAATAATTTTAATACTTTCTTCTGACATTAAATTAGAACTGTGGATAAATTATGAGCTACCACTTCCTGATTATCACCAAAAAATTCTCATTTGAGTCTAGCACTGACAGCATATAATAATAAAAAATCATTTTTCAAGGGATTTAACCATTATTTTGACTAATTCATTGTCCAGAATGGACCAAATTTGTCAGAAAACACTTCCTGAGTGCTACATTTTAGAGATGCTAGAAAGCTTGTGGATATTTTAGAAAATCTAAATATAATGTTCAAAATAGATACCTCATTAAGGAACTAGAATTATTTTATCAGTTAAATAGAAGTTTAACAAAAATTTTTAACTAATTAAAAGTATCACCCTGTTTGGTGTGGGAGGTTCAACAAAGTTCATAGGTCCCTCTCAGGTTTGTTATTTGTAGTCAGTGGGGCCAAGCCATCTGTCTGCACCCCAGCTCTCAGAATGGGGAGAGGTATGAGAACAGTAGGTTGAAGCTCAAGCAAATATCCTAAAGAATAGGCAATATGGGCTAAGTAAGTTTCCCTCATTATATACTGTCAAGAAATCAACATGTTATGTCTTTCTCACCTAATATATCATTGATGTCAAGTCTCTATTGTCCCCACTTTCTCCACTTTCCCTTTTTGGTATTGCTTAATAATCCCTTTGGGACATCTTTAGCCATTGTATAACAATGAGCTTCTTCCTTTTTGTCCTGAATTAAACTATAAGGTAAAATAGCTATCTATTGGTCAATATTAGGTAAAAAAATAAAACAATGATGGATTTACTTCAGTGAAGAAAGAGGAGGATAATAAATTATCCTTGCATGACATATACTAGAAATAAACAGTTCTCTTGTTAACATACTGAGATTTCTGGGCTAATATCAACAGGAGATAGTATCATATAAAGTAATCTGTAATAGTCAATATTAGAATAAAAATGTATAGGTAGCTGTTAAACTAGAGAACCTTGATTGGTACTTAGAGTAAAAACAATAAGTGGATGTTACTATTTTGACTAAAACCCTTTTATTTTTTAACTTATGAGAATTTTTTTATAGAACATATCACAAGAAAGGTGTTGAAACAACTATATTTAAAGATACCTACTTTTGGTAACATATTGGGTAATCTGTAGTCACAATTCTCCTAAATGTCCCCTGTCAGATTGCAAACTCGAGGAGGTATACCTATAATTCTTTCAATTTTAGACAAAATTTTCTAGGTGCATATATCAATTGTGTTGATCTATGCAATTATTAATCCAAATTAGAAATAATTGCTTTAGATAGACTAATGCCAGATATTTTCCATACCACTTATTTATTCTCCAAGGCATGTGCTAATAGAAGATAGATTACCAAGTTGCAGATTTAAGCATCTAAGGTCTCAAATGCAAAAAGAAGGGAACTTTGAAAATTTGAGTGATATTAAAGAAAAAAACAACAAACTTTTCTGTGAATAGTATTTTTTACAGAGTGAATTACCTTATATTTAGTCAGACTTATAGTTTTAAAAATATTTTTATACTTCTTTAAGAGTACTTTTACAGTATTTCTATAGGTTTTTAAGGCGCTTAATTGTTGGGCTTTAAATAACCAGTGGCTCTTGGGAACCAACCATATAGATTATAGCACTGGCATTTACTCTGAAAGCCTGGAAAATCATTCAAATATACCTAAATTATAGCTACGACATCCAAAAAATACGGAAAAAAAAAATCCACAAATAACCAAAAAAACAAAAACTCAGTGCTATAAATCTCTCCCTTTGCAAGATGTCTGAGAAGAAAACATGAAATAATTTATTGTGTTTCTTCCACAGTTTCTGGTATGTACAACATGATAAAAGTATGAGAGCTAGTATTATTTTTATCACAATTTAATTTTATATACTGCTACCAGTTCATTAATGTAGAATTATAGATGAATTATAACTATATTCTACAAAAATGTGGAAGAACAATTTGACTATAAGATGTCTCCAGTTTGCCATAGTCACTTACCACTGTCACTTCAGGTGAGAAAATAAAAGAATAGTTTCTATCAGAAGACTTGTATCCTTGATTTTCTCACTAATACAATATGTTGACACTTTGCACATGAGAGAAAGTCTGATACTATTTTTATGGAGGAAAAAATCTTATACTTCATAAACCATGTTCAGTTCTGAAGGAGAGGGCAGTGTTCTTTTTCTCCACAAAACAATGGAATTTACTTCGTGTTAAAATAATTTTTGAGAGCCATATTTTCATGATATACTTGGGAATCTTCAAAAATATATTGTACGGGGCAATGTAATATATGTCCTGTGTTTATTGTTGAGTTTCCTATACACAGACATATTTTGGCAACTAAAGCATTACAGTATTAAATAGAGCTTGTTCAACTGAAGAACAGTTTGGTAACATAATAGATTATATGCAGATAAAAATGTAAGAAATTCTGTTTAAAATATTTTATTTAAAAAATTAAAGATTATCAATAAAATATATGCATGTCCCAATATATCCACTTATTTAAAAAAAATACTTTAGAAATTTGCTTTTTTCACTAAGGAATTTTTTTCATATTGCTATTCCTTTAAGAAGAATCTAAAAAAAAATATTTTAGAAATTTGCTTTTTTCACTAAGGAATTTTTTTCATATTGCTATTCCTTTAAGAAGAATCCTTGAAATTGACATATTTCAATACAATTCCTTGACTTTTCAAATTGAGGAGGAGTTTTGACATATCAAATCCATTTAAAATGAATCTCTGGCTCACAGAACAGCTTTAACGTTAACTTTATCATTATTTACTGTCAGCTATAGTAAAAGATATTCTTTTTGAAATTTTATGATCAGAGATTTCTGGTTCAAAATGACAGCTGGCTTGTGGGTCTCAAGGGACCCTCCTATAGCTATTCATTAAATACTGATAGATATTCAGTAAAATATTGTAAAACCCTTAGCAACCTTCTGTAGTAATTCTGACAGATAATCCAAGATTGGTATCTTGTTGGAATTGACACTAATATGAGGTAGTTAGAACTAGATGGAAGAAAAGTAGAAAAATACAGAGCCAGTCTTCAGCTCCTAAAATAAATTCTTCATCTTCTGAGAGCTCATCTTTCTAGTAATAAGATGCTTCATACGTCTATCACCATTGATAAATTAACTCCAAGACACAGAAACTCTGACAAGCAGAGATCCTCTTTAAAATGCTGTTTGGAAGCTGTTCCCTAAGACAGAGATTTCAAATCACTGCTAATTACTGGAAGAACATAGGAAAAACAGGTGATGGCAAAGTGCATGGTGAAGAGAGTGTTACCTCCCGTGGGTAAATTGCTGTAAGTAAGGGCAAAGAAACCATAACCTGGTAGCAATGCTGGCTGACAAATGTAATCCTCGGTGTACATCATTGGCCCAGTCCATTGGCTCAATATCAGAAAACCTGGAAACAATGCTCAGAAAAAACACTTAATCAAAGTAGAGCAGGACCAGAAGATGAAGAATTGCCAGAAATTGGGAATTGGACTGGGAACTGTGCACATCAACCTTCCCTTCTGTTGCAGATTTGAAAATAGAATCTGGAAACTGTGCCAGTTGACTGGAAGTGGAATTCAAGGTCAATTACCTCATCCTGCCTATTAAGACACAAGGCTAGATGGGTCTTCCTACATTGGGATAAATATGGAGAAACAATAACCTGGGTATTATGAAAAAAAAATACTGCAAAGTAAAAGAAATTGAATAGTGTCAAGAGAACTCAGGAATGACATGCCTATATTATGTACTGCAGATTCTATGTAAAAATATTGAAAAATGCACAGAGATGAATAAAGAAGGTAAATGCATGCCTCCTATTGTGTTAATATGTGTGTATGAAAAGTATATTCAATAGAAAATGTGATATGAAAATATGATTAAAAAATTTAAAAAATCAGAAATGTACATTTCATAAATATGAATTGATGACCCACTGATAATCAAATGAAAATACATTATTGTAACAAGAAACCTTTTTCATTAAAAAAAAAACAAAAAACATTCACTGTTGAATATATGAAAAAAATAGATACTTCCATGCATTGTTAGTGTGATTGCTAAATTCTACAATCATTTTTATTAGGTTCCATGCAAATTTAAAGTGTACAAACACACAAACATGAAGCCTTATTCTTCAAAATCTCTTTAATAAAATCTCTTTAATAACACATGATGAAATGCATAATCAGTACTGGCCAATAGATCTTCCAGCATTGATGAAAATGTTCTATATATTTTCTTTAAAATATGATAGTCTCCAGCAACATGCAGTTAACAAGTATTTTAAATGTAGCTACTACTGTCACTGATAAAATGAATTCTTTACTTTTAATAAACGATATTTAAATTTTCAGAGCCTACAAGTGTCATTGGCCACCATATTAGATAGAGTAGTTATAAAGTATTAAGTATGAGAATATTTATTAAAATATCTTTATAATTGAAAAATAATTGAAACCATGTAAATATTCACAAATATGACATAAATTAGTATACATGAAAGCAAATTAATGTGGTTGATCTTTATGGATCCATTAAGTAGGAGTCTAAAATATAATACAATGTTTAAAAACAGCAACAAGAAACACAAGAAGCACTATAAAATATTATTATTATATCATAGATTATAAGAATTTATGTATATATATATGTGCACATACCTATATATTATATGTACATACACCTATATGGCATATATGCTAAATACATAAAAAATATTTTTAATTTATAAAAATGTGATTTAAAGAAGCAAAGAGATATTTTTGGTTATATAATTACATCTCAATTGAGTCTTTAATTTTTATTACATGCATTTATAGTTAAATTTTAAGTAGTCTCTAATACCTAACAATTCTGTTCTTATAAAAACCTCTTGAACTTATTTATAAAGCTCAAAAATAAATAATCTAGTCATTTAACTTAATATTTGATGTAGTACACAACAAAATAAAAGAAAGCAGTGGAATTGATGTAGATGAAAGTTAAAATTAATGAGATAAAAAAAGAAGCTGTTAGAAAAGAAAATGCAAATGGGTGGTTCTTTTAAGCGAACTAAAAACCAGATAAACAACATCAAGAAAATGGAGAACTAAAAAATACACAATAATATGAATAAACTAGAGAATAATATAGCGATGGAGAAGTTTGAACAAAGTTCAATATAGAAAATACTAATTATGGTGATACAAAAACAATTACGACAGCAATTGAACACTCCAAATTGTCAGACAGTCTTACATAGGGGCCAACATGTATTGAGAAAAATAATTGGAGTTGTAAACCTCTAAAAATCAAAAAGATATTCTGGACTCTATACTTACTCTTTTAAATTAAGATCAGATTAGTCACATACTGATTTTGCTGACAAGTGGAAAAATAATATAAAACTTTGCTCAAGCGTTGTCCTTACACCTGACCTGGAAGACATCTTTATAATCTTACTGATTTGACTAGATAGAAGTCAGTTCTCAAACATAAAAATGCTCATGGCTACCTCTAAGAATGTAGAAGCATAGAAAATTATGGTGATATATCATAACCTGATAAAAATCTGCAAACATGTATGTGAACCAAGTTCACATATCAGGCAGTTAGTGAACCAATCTGCCATCCTTGGAGGTTTAACCTAAGGATTCCTCTTGAGCAGTGTTCGAGAGCAGTTCTCTATAGGTACTCTACTGTGTTATTCAGGTGACAGTGGGCTCCACAACTTCCAAGAGGAGCTACGCTGCTATCTGTGGTCCCAAGTCTCTGTATTCCTACTAAGTGTAAAGACCTTAAAAATATCTCTGTTTAGTGACCCAGAAAATCTCCTAAGTCTCCTCTGAAAGACAGCTACACCATCTTATTCCAATTAACAGTCTGGATTTCCATACCTATTCTTTTCTTCAGGTTAGATATCCCAGAAATTGCAGTCAGAAAAGGTCTGTAACTTGAGTTCAAGTAACTTAAGCAACTGACAGGTGATGAAATGTTGCCATTACTTTCACTGTATTATTAAGTGTCAGATTCCCACCTAATAAACTCAGGAAGGAACTCAGATTGTCAGGAGTGACAGTGGGGAAAGGCAAAATCAGGTTGCCAGGCCACTGGAAGTGACATTTTTCAAGTCCCAGTAGGTGCCAGCTGGTTTAGCAGCCAGACGCTGCCTGGTCACATAAGGATCAGCTTCTTATGAGTGTTAGCAGATGAAGTTCTCAGGTCATTAGGAAGGAATTCTGTCATTTCTAGCGAAGGCCAGCTGAAGACCTTATACTGTGCAATCCATTTTATGAGGTCCAATTCTAACTTTATAAATTTTATCTACATATAAATTTATATATAAATTCATTTATATATAAATTTGTTCTCAGGTATAATAGTCCTAAAAACAAAGAAAATATTGTAAATAAAAATACATAAATTCCAATCACAGGATAAATAATTTCCTATGTCAAAGTTTTAAAATCTATAGAATGAAATGATTTCCTAGAAAAATAAAGTACACCAAAACTGATTGAATACATACAAAAATCAGAAGAGACCACTGTATTAGTCAATAAAAATTGACCCCTTAGGTTACTCCATGAGCGATTTCAGACAATATATTCCAAGATTTCCAAGAGCAGATAATATGCACATGCTTTAAACTGACACTTAAACCAACTGAAAATATAATTTTAAAAAATCTCATTCACAATAGCAATACAATCTATCAAATGCATAGCTATAATAAGCTCCACATGTACTCACCATCAAATTGGTATTTAATTGATCAACACTTATGTGTACATATAGTAGTAATATTCATCTGGTGTTGGGCAGGTGGGAACGGGGTAGAGGGGATGAGTATATTCACACCTAATGAGTGCAGTGTGCACCATTTGGGGGATAGACTCGCTTGTAGCTCTGACTCGGGTGAGGCAAAGGCAATATATGTAACCTAAACATTTGTACCCCTGTAATATTCTGAAATAAAAATAATGCATAGCTATAAAGCTAATAACAAATGGTGATGTTACATAATTTAGCTGGACATCCATAAGACTTGAAAAAATGAAGAAAGCTATGTCTACATCAATCTGTAAATAAAAATGACCTTTCTTTCCAAAAAAAATCTAAAAATAACATTGAAATCATCACAAATCCCAGAGCATTTTTCATTTTGGAAAATTTTAAATTTCTAAGCTCATGTCAAAGATAAGTGAGAATAAAACTGATCATAAAATTAGGAGTAGAAAAGATGGTTCATAAAACATTTATCAAAGGACTTCTAAATTCCACCTAACACATCTAAATTGCATGTTAGATTTCTACACAAACATTTAAGAACAAATAAAGAAGCTGTACTCAATCTCTTCTTCATTTTGGGACTCATGGCAAACATTGTAAAGAAAAGTACTTAGTATTATCAAAACATATAAAATATATTTGTGACATGCTTCATGCTACAAATTAAAAAAAAATATTCTGGTGTGACATACTGAAATTTCTCTTCTTGTTTTTTAGATTTCTTATACTAATATGGGATCAATCTTCTTAGATGGGAAATTAGTATAAATGCTCTTATTAAACAGAAGTTTGAATGGACAACTGAACCTCTAGTTTGTCAGAACTGATCTGGAGAAAGCACAAATTTGTTATGCAGTCAATGTGTAAATTAATTCAAATATGACTGAAATATTAATTTCTTGTTACAAGTGATAGTTGTACCAGTTTTATTTTTCTGAGTAATTTTATTCATTCATTCATTCATGAATGTATGCATGCATATGTGCATTCAATTACTATAGCCTCAAAGAAGGAATTCACTCTATGAAGCTTGTAAGACCTGACACAAAAGCCAGGAAAGGACATAACAAAAAATAAATAGATAAGAAAAGAAAACTAAAGACTCATATCACTTATGAACACAGAAGCAAAAATCCTCAACAAAATACTAGCAAACTGAATTCAGGAGCATATAAAAGAAAAATAATCCAGCATGATCAAGTGGGATTCATTCCAGAGATGCAAAGATGGTTCAATATACACAACTCAAACAATAGGATATACCACATAAACAGAAGTAAAAACAAAAACCATATGATCATCTCAACAGATGCAGAGCAAGCATTCAGTAAAATCCAGCACCCCTTCCTGATAAAAACCCTCAGCAAACTAGGCAAAGAAGGAACAGACCTGACTATAATAAAAGCCATATATGACAAATCCACAGCCAACATCATATGGACTGGGGAAAATTTTAAAGCATTCTGCTTAAGACCCAGCATAAGACAAGGATGCCTACTATCACCAATTTTATTCAACATAGTACTGGCACTGCTAGCCAGAGAAATCAGTCAAGAGAAAGAAAGAAAGGGCATCTAAATTGGGAAAGAGGAGGTCAAACTATCACTTTCTCTGAGGATATGATATTGTACCTAGAAAATCCTAAAGACTCCACCAAAAGACTCTTAGAATTGATAAATAAATTCAAAAAAGTCTCAAGTTATAAAACCAATGTACACAAATCAGTAGCATTTCTGTATTCCAATAACAGTCAAGCTGAGAGTCAAATCAAAGAATCAATACCTTTCACAATAGCTACAAAGAAAATAAAATACTTGGAATATACTTAACCAAGGAAGTGAAAGATCTCTATAAGGACAACTACAAAACATTGATGAAAGAAATTACAGATGACACAAACAAATTGAAAAAAACATTCCACTCTCATTAATTGGTAGAATTAACATCATTAAAATGTCCACACTGCCCAAAGTGATTTACAGATTCAATGAGATTCTCACCAAAATTCCAATGTCATTTCTCACAGATCTAGAAAAAACAATCCTAAACTGCATATGGAGCCAAAAAGAGCCCAAATAGCCAGAGCAATCTTAAGCAAATCTACAAAACTGGAGGCATCAATCACATTAACTGACTTTAAATTATACTACAAGGCTATAGTAACCAAAACAGCATGGTACTGGTATAAAGGTAAACACATAGACCAAGGGAAAAGAATAGAAAACCCAGAAATATAACCATATAAGTATGACCAACTGATCTTCAACAAAGCAGACAAAAACATACACTGGGAAAAGAATGTTGTATTTGATAAACGGTGCTGGAAAAATTGGATAGCAACATGCCCAAAGAAGATTCTGGCAACCAATTGGTGTTCATGAAGGAAACCTGCTGAAGAAGTCTTTTGAAAAGCAGAGAGGAAAATTGAAAAAAAAAAAAAACCACTATAATTTTTGTAATTTTTTGGTCAGATCAATTCCTACCTGACTTAAATTCTGGCTTTGCATTTATATGATCCAATCAATTATTATACATTAGTTGATTAAATTGAATTTTTTGTAACTTGCATATGAGCAATTCTAAATGACATACATTTCCTCTTCCTCTGATCTATGAATATATACAGTTTTCCTTTAAATTACAGGTAAAGTGCCTTTGATTTAATTAAAGCAAAAGCAATGATTTAATAATGACTGGAACAAGTATAAAACTCTTTATAGTAGTGTCCTTTTTTTTCAAGGTAAACTTTTATTGTGCATATTTCAGTAAGTGTAACTTAATTTTTAACTACATGTATTAATAGTGACTATTATTTTAACAAATATTTATTGAATTCTATTTGTACCAGGATTTGTTCTTAGTGCTCTGTATATAATAATGAATAAGGATGAAGCCCTATTCTCTTACCATGTCAGTGTGGGTGTGAGAAGGAGCGGAGGCAAACATTAAGCAAGTAAGCAATTAAAGCATTTAGTTTTTCAGATAGTGATGCATGCTGTAAAAACAATGTAGGGGAGAAAGAAGAGAGAACTTTTGGTCAGGAGGATTTATTTTAATTATAATGGTCAAGAAGGCCACACTGGTTAAATAGTATTTAAGGAGAAAATGGCATGCCATATGCTAGCTTATTTAAAATGTTAGGATGTACATGATTAATTAATTTCTTATTCTAATAATGTAATTAGTCTTACTAACTTTGTTACATAAGCTCTCCTCGTCCCTTCCACTATCTTCAGATGTATACATGGATCTTGGCCTTTGAATTTTTTTTTTTTTTTTCACAGTACTCCAGTTTATCCATACAACACTGAATTTTTAGGTATTTTTTTCTGAAGTGATGCTATTATCTTGCATAAAAATGTTAGTGTAACATCCACATTAGCATAATGGAGGTAACATATTTAGCTGAAATAAACTGTTGTTTCTCATTGACAACTATGTTTCATTGGTATGATCTTCATAACACATTCAATTAATCAGCAGTCACATTAAAGTTGCCAGCCAAAACCATCACTCTAATGATGACTCAGGCCACATATCAGCTGTCACCTGGAAGAAACTATTTCCCTGTAAATTGTGCTTGGTAATGGTCAGTTCAATTGCACATAGTTATTCAGTGAGTTTTGAACTCAGCAAGTCTCTTCTCCCATAACTGAATGCACTTCCTCATTAAGCCCTTCTCAGACATTTATGCAGCATTCCGTAGACATTAATTATCTGTTGCTACTACTGAGCTCATAGCAACTTTTGACAAGAATGAGAATACCATCCAAGTATGAGAAGATAATTACTCCAGTCAATGTCCTGCAGGTAAATCAGAGGAAAAACAGTTGTCAATGATGCCACACTTAAACTACAACCTCTTTTATTACACCAGAAATGTCAGAATTTAGTATTACAGTTATCTATTAATGACGTTTGCTTAAAATCTGTCTATAGAGCTTAAAAGTAAAAGGGACATAATTTTTTCATTAAATCACTAAAGAGAATATAAGGTGAACAATATTTTATCATTGCACATTTTTAGTGTTTGTGAATAACATTCAAAATACAGTGTAGCTCAAAGAAGCAGAGAGTAGAATGTTCATTACTAGGGATTAGGGTGAGGAGAGGAGATTGGAGATGAGGAGATGATGATCAAGGGGTAAAAAGTCTCAATTAGACAAGAAGAATAAGGGTTTTTTTTGTTTTTTTATTCACTTTGTGATACATTATACAGCATGGTAAATATAGTAAATGATAATGTATTGTACATTTCAAAATTGCTAAATAAGTAAATTTCAAATGTTCTCACCACAAAAAACGGTAAATATTTGAGGTGATGGGTATATACTAGCTTAAATTAATTATTCTACATTGTATTCAGAAATCATATTAGCACTTTGTACCCATAAATACATGTAATTATGGGTCAATTTAAAATTAAAAATAAAAATTAACAAAAATACAATTCACTATACTGAGAAAATGCATGTATAATCTCTTATAAGACAAAACAGTTCAGAGCCATTCTGATTACATATTTTGTTTGGAATATTTTAAGAAAAATAACATAAAACTTTAGTTAGTAAAATTAAGTTAATGGCACTTACTAGTTTTACTCAATGTTACCTCTCTCAGCAAAGTAAGTGGACACTGTGGATTGAAACTTATAGTTCAAATTATTTGGCAAAGCTTCTCTCACAGCCTGAGGCATGGGTTGATTTACCTCTAAGATGGTAGAACCAGAAAGAGGTACTGTGTTACTACATAAAGATTCAAGGATTTGTGCATTGTTAAATCTCTGAGATGTGAGAAAATTTCAGTTAGTTAGATGATTAAAATAAAGTTATATCAATAATACTCTCTTAATGATAACTGTATGTATTCCACAGTTTAGAAATATAAGTAAAATTCTTAATTTTAATTCTTTTCCAATGTCTGAGCATGAAACTGGTTATACATTTTAATCCTTGTTCTAACAGATAGGGAAATCGGAATTATTTTAAAACTCACATTTAAAATTAAGAATTACTTTAGAAGCAAAAACATATTTTATAATTATAACTTGAAAGTTAGCTTCTTACATATCATGGGTACTTAAAGGATATATCTTTGACATTGAAAATTGATTTTAATTTTGAAATATCAGTGTCCTATAGTGTTGCAATAAAATATGTTAGAGTAAAATGTTAAGATTATTTTGAATAGAACAAACTGAATATTGACATAAAATAAATGATTTTATACATATCCTTATATCTGTGTCTATAGGATGCTTTTTGTTTAAATATATATGTGTGTGTGTATGTGTGTGTGTATATATATATACATATATATATACTTTTTTTTTTTTTTTTTGAGATGGGCTCTCACTCTGTTGCCCAGGCTAGAGTGCTGTGGCATCAGCCTAGCTCACAGCAATCTCCAACTCCTGAGCTCAAGTGATCCTCCTGCCTCAGCCTCCCGAGTAGCTGGGACTACAGGCATGCGCCACAACGCTCTGATAATTTTTCTGTATTTAGAAAAGATAGCATCTCGCTCTTGCTCAGGCGGGTCTCCAACTCCTGACTGCAAGCTATCCTTCCACCTCAGCCTCCCAGAGTGTTAGGATTACAGGTGTGAGCCACTGCACGTGGCTGCTTTTTGTTTATATTTTAAACTCACACAAACACACGCACACAATGGATTGTTAGATACACTGTCCTGAAAGTATCATTATATTATATATAGATCATATAAGTGTTTTGTGCTACATTTTAGAAACATATAGGAAACTTTAGCAATACCATAACACAATCAGTATAAGCTAGGGTAAAAATCAAATTCTTTATTCTTTAGGAATTACATTGATAGCATATTTCTTATAGTTGAGTTGGTTTTCTATTGTTTATTACATACACACACATATATACATACATATACACACATATATGTCAACACTGTTTCTTGAAGAGTAAAATTCAGTTGATTAGATGCTTAAAGATAATCATATTTAGGCCGGGCGCAGTGACCCATGCCTGTAATCTTAGCACTCTGGGAGGCCCAGGTGGGAGGATTGCTCGAGGCCAGGAGTTCGAGACCAGCCTGAACAAGAGCGAGACTCAGTCTCTACTAAAAAAAAAAAGAAAAGAAAGAAAAAAAGAAAGAAAGAAAGAAAGAAATTATCTAGACAACTAAAAATATATAGAGAAAAAATTAGCCAGGCATGATGGCACATGCCTATAGTCCTAGCTACTCAGGAGGCTGAGGCAGAAGGATCGCTTGAACCCAGGAGTTTGAGGTTTCTATGAACTAGGCTGACGCCACAGCACTCTAGCCCAGGCAAAAGAGCGAGACTCTGTCTCCAACAAAAACAACAAAAAAATAATCGTATTTATAGAAAGTAAAATTGCCATGTGAATATGTTAACATATTTGTGCCACACTATTTACATCTACAAGACATTTTGGCCAAAGGTAGGTGAGGACTAAGAGATGTTTCTCTCCTACCAATTGTTTTTAAATGTTTTAAAATCTGGATAAGCACTTTAAAAAAAACTCACCATTATAATGGTGTCTGGGGGAAGCATAAACAACTTAAAGTTGATAATTCTGATAAGGACAAGCCAGATAAATTGTCAACATCTTTCAGTACCTACAGGCCATCATTTTCAAGAAGTTTGCATAATATTTATTTCTCTATCACATAGTTAAATTATGGAACCAAAGCCACTATATAAACAAAAATGCTATGTAAAACCAATAAGATATATACAAATGTAAGATAATGAGTCATTTAGAAAGAGACAGTAATTTATAAATTAATATATGGCATAACAATTTGGAGGGTGAAAGATAACAGTATTTGATAGTGTATGAGAATATTCGTTTAACTCTTTTAGGGAAACTGAAATAATTACATTATACTAAGACTCAAATAAATTCCAAAGTTAAAAAAAAAGTAGCAGTATGTGAGTGAATTTTTCTCGAGTCATGAAAGAATTTTCAGAGCATAAAATTTGAGGAAAAAAATCAAACAAATTCTATATATTGACAACCACAAAAATTATAAATTTTGCACATTAAAAATTCATAACTGGATTAAGAAAAATAATTAACTGGAAACATCTTTGTACCTTATAAGACAAAATTCAAATATCTTCAACACATCACTCAATACAAAAATGTAAATGCACCCAAAAAAGAGATATGAATAGAAGATTCATAAAACATATGGAACATGGTGAGCATAGTATAATAAATAATCAAATGGCTTAAAGGTTTTCAGATTATTTTTTCTGTGATAATTCTTTATTATAGCATTCTTTTAAAACACAATATGCAGTCTTCATTTCAGAGTTACAAGTAAGATTTAGAATATTTCCTTATGTATGCTTAATTATTTCTATTTTCCCTTGGTCAATACTTTCATGGTATTGATCTTGATAAATTACCTTCTCAACATCCTTGTAAGTTGACTCTTGAACAATATGGGTTTCAACTACTATGGGTCAACTTATATGTGGATTGTTTTCAATAAATGTATTGGAAAATTCTTTGGAGATTCATGACAAATTGAAAAAAACCTTACAGATAAACCATATAGCCTCGAAGTATCAAAACAAATTAAGAAAAAGTTAGTGATGTCATGTATGCATAAATATATTTAGATATTAATCTATTTCCTCATTTGCTACCATAAAGTACACACAAATATATTACAAAAGGTATAATTTATCAAAACTTCTGCATTTGAACACTAGCAAACGATACATGGTGCAATTTCCTGTGAAGAGAAATGTAAACAAATGTAAATGTGCAGTATGAAATTATAAGTGCAGTACATCCTGTACTTCTGTTATAATTTTGTAGCCATCTGCTGTTGCTATTGCAGGGAGCTCAAGTATTGCCAGTATCCTCTTAAAATGCCCTGTGACACTAATCATATCCTCTCTCCAGGATCACAGTAAACAATGATCTCTGGTTGTTCTCCCGTATTTTTTATCGTGTTTAGCAAAATACTGTAAACATTGAATAACACAGAGTGACCCATACAAAGTGCCACTAGTGATGCCGGAAGCACTCCCCAAAAGCAGAGACAAATCATGACATTACAAGATAAAGTTGAATTGCTTGGTGTGTACTCTAGAATGGGTTCTGCCACTACAGTTGTCTGCCATTTCAAGATAAATGGATACAGCATAAGGAGCATGGTATTAATTAAAAAAAAAAAAAATAAGAGGAAATTTGTGAAGCCATTGCTATAGCTATGCTAGCAGGCACAAGAACGTTTCACTTTTTGGTAACTATCTTTTTATTTCATACTGAAAATGCAGCTTTTATGTGGGTTCAGGATTGCTATAAAAAAGGAACACCTACAGAATCTAATATGACTTGAGAAAAAGCAAAGTCATTATATGAAAAATTAAGGCAAAAGGAAGGGAAAAGATATAAGCTGGAGACTTTTATGCCAGAAAAGGATGGTTTGATAATTTTTGAAAGACATTTGGCTTTAAAATGTCTGGATGGCAGGAGACAGATCGTCTGCCTGCTAAGGGGGAACAAATGAGTTCCCAGGCAGCATAGGCACCATTAAGAAAAATCATCCAGAGGAAAGGGTATCTACCTGCCTGAAGAGGCTTTCAATGCAGACAAAAAATGCCCTACTTTAAAAAAAGAAAAATACCACAAAGAACAAGTATTAGTAAGGAAGGAAAGTGAGCAAGAGAGTTTAAGGAAGGAAGGAACAGGCTAACTCTACTCTCGTGTCAATGCAGTCGGGTTTATGATCAGGACTGCCTTTATCAATAAAGACACTAACCCCAGAGCTTGAAGGACAGAGATAAACACCAGTGACCCATCTTTTGGTTGTATAACAAGAAGGGTTGGATAATGAGAACCCTTTTCCTGAAATGATTTCATCATTGCTTTGCCTCTGAAGTTAGGAAATATCTTGCCAGCAAGGGACTGCTTTTTAAAGTTCTCTTGATACTGGCCAATGCCCCTGGCCACTCAGAACCCCATGGATTTAATAGCAAAGATGTCAAAGTGGGCTATTTGCCCACAAACTCGATGTCTCTAATTCGGCCTCTAAATCAGGGGGTGGTAAGGATCTGAAAACTCATTACACACAGTACTCCATGGAAAGCATTGGCAATGCTATGGAAGAGAGCCCTGATAGAGAAAGTATCATGAAAACCTGGAAGGATTACACCACTGAAGAAGCCATCACTGTTATAGAATGATCCGTTGTAATGCTGCAATGATCTGTATGCTTTCTTCAAATGTTTGAATACATATTTGTTATTTGTGAGTATTTCTTATCATTTTAAGTTTGTGAATGTTTTATCTCTATATCCTATTCAATTCCCTTATTGCTAACCAATTTGTAAAAGGATATCACTTTCATGACAGAATTTTGATAAATTCCATTTTGTTAAGGTCTAGTTACTTCTGTGATAATATAAAATTGTGGTTGAAAGAATTGTTGGACATAATTTAAACTGGATCTATATGCCAGCTGTTTCCTAGCTAAATTTTGGTGTCCTTGAGAGTGGCCTTAACTTTATTATTTTCTTAATATACTATTATTTTCTTAAGTCAGCCAACTTGAGGTCCCATAACAACAAAATAAGTCCTTTAGAACTAAGTCTAATGACTGCAGATTACTACTTTTCTTGTATCTTGAAAGATATGCTAATAAGGATATTATATGTAATACTAGTAGTTCTATTTACTTGAATGTTACAAAATGTACTTGGTATTAGCAAGATATAAATTATGTATGCATTACTGTAAAAACATTGATAATTTATGAATTTCTATTAAGCCCATTTTACTCTATTTTATTAAACTTGAGAGCTGTGACCTATCTAGAGATTCCAGTTAAATTAAGCTAATTAAAGCATGGCAACAGCAAGGGTGAAAATGGCATACATGTAGATTGCTTAATGCAAATTTAAATTAATGAGTAAGGCAAATTTAGAAGTGCCCCGTTTTTATGCAATTAATACAGAGTTGTCTCTTTGCAAATACAGTGAAGTCACAATTATCATATCCATAAAAAAATAAATGTTTTTTAGAACTTGGTTTTATACATTTTTATATTTGGAGTTACAGGGTAAATTTAATAAAAAACTTTCTTGTGAATTTTCTTCATGTACTGGTAATTTAGATTGGAGCTATATGTTACAACATTTATCTTGTTAAATAGTTATGCTTTTATTGCCAGTGAAATCACTTTGTATTGTTGTTTTACATTGTTTTCATTTCATACATACACACACACACACATATATATATATATAGAGAGAGAGAGAGAGAGAGAGAGAGATGTTTAAGAAATAGGGACATGTAGAAAAAAGAATGTTGGAATAAAATAAATAAATTAAGCTGATTAAAAAGGTTGTGGAGAGGATGGGTGTGCTGGTGGCCTGGCCACTTGGGAGCCTGAGGCAGGAGGACTTTTTCAGCCCAGGAGTTTGAGGTTGCAGTGAGCTATGATGACGCCCCTGTACTCTAGCCTGGGCAACAGAGCAAGACCCTGTCTCAAAACAAAACAAAACAAAACACAAAGGCTGTAGAGAAAAATGAAGAGAAAGAAAATGCAAATTAAGAATTAAAGTTATATTCCAATGTTGCCTTGAACATTTGTGTGAGCGCGCACACACACACACACACACACACACACATCATTTAAAAACATTATCATAGTCTAGATTTCTATTAGTAGAGTTTCTGAACTAAAGAAAAATAACCTGAGATGACAACATTAAATCATGAATTTCTGAGATCAGAGACTTTATTTCCATTCAGTTTTTTAGTGTCTATATTTTTATACACCTTTACATTTTCATTACAAGCAAGAAAAAAAAATTCAAGCTCGTGTGTCCTCCAGATTCTTTGTCATGAACTTTTGGAAAAATAATGTTCTTGATCCCATTCTGAATTCCAAACACCCTTGAAAGCTTTCCTTCCAAAACCTTCCACTAAATTATACTTTTAAGGCTGTATACTGTACCTGCCAAACAGTTCTTAATGATCACATATTCAACTAAGTCATATATGTGATTATCAGTTTATTGTACTTTATTTTTTCTTTTATTTTAAAGAAAATAGCAATAATATGTTTAAATGTCAATAATTCTATTTGATACTAATTGATTTTACTCATAGCTATCTGTCAGTTAACTATGATTTTTACATCATTACTTTAAAATTGATAGCAGTTTCTCATTAACAATATTTGTAATGTCTTTGTTTCATGTTTTCTGCTTCCTCTGATGTGAAATTGTCTTATTTATTCAATGTGTACCTCCATTTGATCTGATGTTTTATCAAAACTGTCATGGATTTGTTAATAAATTTATTATTATAAGTTAAGTACCAGATTGATTACTAAAGATAGCTCTAGTAGATTTCTTTTCAGGTTATGGAGATCTTTTTCCTCTAGACTGTGAAGGATTTATCATGTATATTTTATTAAATAATTTTTATCAATAAAAGAAAGTATCTCTTCCCTCCTATGGGGAGTTAATTTAAACCTTAAATTTATACATTAATATTTTTGTTTATATTTTATAATATATCTGCCTATATTACTCTCACCTTGTGATATTTTTATCATCTCCCTCCAGGAATTAAATGGAATTTAACAACAATGCTATACACAGTTGTCTGAAGTAATTTTCCCATCATGACTAAAATATATTTAAAAAAATCAATGATAGAAAATATAAAAAATATTTTGGATCAAAACCTTAATAAAAATCAAATAGCTTATGCTTTACTCTGTTTTTCACTTATTTTAAATATTTTTCAAAAATTATTGTATTACATATTAATAATATCTATCCTTGTGTCATGATTTCATATGCAAAAATCTAGTTAAATGTGATTGCTTATTGGCTATATGGTTTCTTTTCCAATTTCGCTACTATAAATTTTATGTTATACAATGAAATTCTATAGATATCTATTTTTTAAATCACAAAGATGGAGAAGATACATACATCTGAAATGTTTTTACTCATCCTAGAATTATTAGAGCAGAACCTTTTATCAAAATTTGGAAAATATGTCTAAGTAGTAAAAGATATGCATAAAGGAAAGCATGATTAATATGCAAGCATGATCTTAAATAATTGTCAGGTGAGTGTTAGATTTCAAATAGTCAGGTGATTAAAATTTCACTTGGCCAGTTTTAAAAGTACCTGGTAAAAGAAGCTAAAAATGGAAACCAGTCACATCTCACACTTGTGATCTCAATTCGGTAAAGTGCATTTGAGTGAAATGTAAAAACAAAGTAGGAATCACACTCACCACCTTGCCACAGAAGATAAGTCAAAATATAAAGGGCAGAACCTCAGGAGCAGCAATGATTTGAAATTCAATACAGGTTTTTCATGTGTAGAAAATGAACAGGACTGACCCACTATTCCTTCAAGTTCACTGTATATCTTATAAAAATTCAGAAATTCTATAACATAAAAAAATAATTACTTTTTTCCCACAGTATTGCAACCCAAAATTCATCATCTCAATTCTTCACTTAACACCATTTGCAAAACTTATCTACCAGATCAGTAATACCTGTGACATTTATGAGTAATTTTTTTTACTTACCATACAACTAGACTTTAGTTTTTTAGTTCTCAGGAAGACCTAAAATTGTTCTTACATGTGTCTAATGGCTTCATTTCTTAATAGTGTGAAAACTATAGGTTGTCCAAATGTGTTATGTGATTTTGTTTTATTTTTACCTAATATGCATCATATATGATATTCTTAGATGTGTAAGAGAAAACATATTTGAATTAAATTGGTGTATAATTTAGTATAGTTATTTCCCATTTTAGGTATGACGTATGGTTTTTAGAAAAAAGGCCACTTTATTTTATCTCAGTTGATTTTCACAAAACCCTGTGAAAAAAGGAGTTATTATGATCCCTCAGAACCGTTAAAATAATTGTCAACAACAACAACAAATTTTTATGTGACTGAACCAAAGTAACAAACCTATAAGCAGTGGAACAAGGGTATAAAAGACATTTTCTGGCTGCTATTCTTTGCAAACAACTGAGTCAAAGAAAAAAAGATATAAGTTCTGTTAAAAACAAGTTAACAGTCTATGCATTTCAATGTAAGAATAAAGCCAAGAAATATATAAGTGGCTTTCTTTAATAATCATTTTTATGTCTTTAACATATATAAATGCCACTAAAGCAAAACAACAGAGAATATAACTTTAGTTAACTATTTTGGAAATCTATGTGTGTATTAAAAGCATTTCTGAGAATTACAGAAATTAAGTGAGATAATTACTTCTATAACCAAGTATGCACAACTGTGACATACTGATTTGTGGTAATAAACTACATGTCAAAATTAATTTGTACATTTTACTCAAATATTCTAGATGTAATCCAGGGCTCTCAAGAGATTTAATCCAATTTAAAAAGTATACAATTGAGTAATAAAATTGCAAACTTAATATTTATAAACTGATACAGAAAAATTGGCACAGCCAGAAAGAGGTGAGTTATTGACACATTCATTAGGTAAGATTCTTTCTAAATGAAACAACTAAACGTCCTGAGAGTGGGGAAAATGCACGCGCAGCAGCAAGCAAATCAGCTTGCACAAGGGATTGCTATAAAGGGCTTGATGCCTCAGCATTTCTCCTCTCTGTGGAAAGAGACCTATTCTTGAATTAAAGCTGGCTAAACAGATAAAGGTTGAACTTTTCAACTGCAAAGCAGGTATAGGAATTGCTCCCTTTTTTTACCAAGACAAGCAGTAAAATTTTACTACACATCACCAATTGGGTTTTTCAGCATTAAATACCAGAAAGCCTATTGTGGGGCTGTCTGCAATATAAATGAGGACTGGAGAAGTAAATAGTCATCTAAAACGGTTCACATGAAATCTACAATCAAAAGGTGGTAAAGCACCTGTTTTCCTTTGATGAGGTTTCTGACTCTTTGATATTCTAACTTTCATGAGGCAAAAAGTACTCTAAGTTATAGGAGTGAAAGAGAAGGTTTGAATGAAAATTAGAAAAGTAAAAATTGGAGTTTGTATGGCTGGGCCAGATGTATAAAATCATTAGTTTTATCCCAGTGACAGAATTTTATGGAAAACAATAAAAGCTACATAAAAGAATGCTGATAGCGTCACTTTGCTCTCTATTAGCATTAGTTTAGATGTGTATGAGATCGAATATGCACCAGGGAGAAGCAAGTATGGAGAATTTTTTTTTTTGACCATTAAGTTAATGGAGCTGATAAATGGAATTGTAACATTGACACTAAGTGACAGTCTTGTTCCTTTAAAATCTGCTGTTTCATTCTAGTTACTTCAACCTTGAATCTCTAATGTGTACAGCTATTACATTTAATAGTTGTGTTTGGTGATTTTATGTGATTCCAAAGAATAATAAAAGAAATGCCGCTTCTGCTTGAATAAAGAAAGTTAAAACACATTAGTGAAATCTCAAATATATATCTACATATGACTTTTACGATTTATTCACCATAAAATTAAATTGAATTTTTTTAAACTGAAGGTCAGAAAAGAATGGTGCCATGTAGCTAAGGCAGGTGACATTTTTTCTGTCTTAACAAAAACAGGGTAGAGAATCAAATTATTATTTTATTGTTTTCATATAGTTGTTCTTTTCCTGGGAGGACAAAACACATCCATTCCTAGAGGGAACAAAGTGGCTACTTTCTATCCTATTTTATATGCATGTCTAACATCTATAAAATGAATGACTGATCCTCACGGCCTATGTATTTTAAAGTGAAGAAGAATATTAACAACATAATTTGGACAGAATGCAAATTATATTTTCTTTGTCAATAATGTTGAAAAAATGTGTAGTCTGAAGGCTGAGATTAGCCTTGTTAAATGTCCTCTCTGAATTCCAGTCAATATACTGCATTAGGCACATATATTTTTGAGAAATCTAAATCTTTTTCCGTACATTTTATCTCCACAAAATTTTGGAAAATGAGATTGTCATTCTTAGTAAAATTAACACCATTTAAGTGCCAGATTATTTTTAACAGGGAAAATTAGTCATGAATTTGGAGAAAAAGAAGTTCGTGGATTTTTATATTAGAAACAGAACAACTTTGGCTTAAAGAATAAGATCTCTTTTAAATAAAACCACCAATCAATCAGTAAATATACAAACAGATCAAAAACCAGTCCTTCAAGTGATTCATCAGGGTAGATTGTATTTTTCAATTATAAAATTTCAGAATATTCAAGTTCTTAAAAATACAATGCAGACAAAATAAATACATAAATTTAGGCATGTGCCTGAAAGAAACAGTTGTTCACAAAGAACAGCAACTTCCAAAAAAATAAAACAGACCAAAGGATTATTTTTGTAAAGTTATCATGTACAAAAATGCTTGGGGCAGAGGGTCAGAAAAGTTATTTCTAATTCATACTTATATCAAAAAGGGAAAATTAAAACTGTTGATCTAAGTGTTGTGGCTGCAAGTAAATAGGTAGGATACGTTGTCATGAACATTTTATAAATCAGCATTAAAGAAATACTAGCTAATGCTGGCAGAGTTGATCAATAAGTAAAAGTTCAAACTGACTAATAATATAATTGTCTTTTTTGAAAGGACATTTTGAATTAACTGCAAACGTTGATTGCAAAATCAACTAGCATAAACAGATGACTTTATAACTTAGTTACATCGACCCACCATGAGCAATAGTGACTCTACTTGTGTAGCTCAGCCTCTGTTTTAAACAGCGCTTCTCTGTGGTGCTTTTGTTTAGCATATCTTTGCTGGACGGTCAACATACCAAAGTTAGACTCTGTGACCCTGTTCATTCTTTTGTTCACTTAGTCATTCGCTTATGTGTGTATTCATACATTCAAACGCTCTCAACATGAATCCTTAAGAGACTTAGGGGGAGAATTTTTACCAGTCTTTCTATTATAGTAAGTGTTCACTTAATGTCATTCACAGGTTCTTGGAAACTTTGGGTTTAGTGGAAAAAAGCTTATTACGAAACCAATTTAACTATAGGCTAATTGATATGAACAAAAGTTACCATGGCATATTTCTCATCACAAAAACATCACCAAACTTCTAAATAAAGATCAAAACATTTCTAATATTAAACATTCAAATAAGCGAGAGCTATACATACTTTAAGAAAGATTCGTAAAAACAAGTAAGATTATCTACCCACATATTCCAGTATTCCAGTTCAGGGTCTTAGGTGGCCAAAGTCTATCCCTGTAGCTCAGGGCACAAACAGGGATCCAGCCCTAGATAGGCCACCATCTCATCACAAGGTGCTCACATACACACACACACACACACACACACACACACACTCATGCCCTGGGACGATGTGGACATTCCAATTCACCAACCATGCGCATCTTTGGGATATGGGAGGAAACTGGAGTACCTGAAGAAAACCCACACAGACGTGGGGAGAACATGCAAACTCCACAAAGACAGTGGCCCCTGCCAGGAATTGGTTTTATTTTCTCATCAACAATATAATGAACAACATTGAATGAAATGACGTTATTCATGGACCTGCTGTTTATATTTCTGTATAGCAAACAACTCCAAAACATAGCAGTGTCGTGCAGCAACCATCTATATTTTATGTCATGATTCTTTAGTATGGGTGGAGATCAGCTGGTGTGGCTGCTTCTAGCTAGAGGGTCAAGACTGTAACAATCTGCCTCATTGAAATGACTGGGGTACTGGGTTGAATAGTGTCCCCCAAATGCATGTCCACTTAGAATCCCAGATGTGAATTTATTTGGAAATTGTATCCTTGCATATGTAGTTATTTAAGATGGGGTTATACTGAATTAGTATGAGTTTTAAATTCAATAACTTGTATTTTATAAGAGAAAGAAGAAGGAGATTCATACCCAGAGACACAGAGGAGATACACGAAGGGAAGAACACCATGTGAAGAAGGAGACAGAGACTGGAGTGATGTGTATAATGCCAAAGGTTGCTGGTAACCCCCACAAACTGGGAGAGGCATGAAACAGACTCGTCCTCCAATTCTCCAGAAGGAATAAACCCAGCTGACATCTGACTTCAACTTCTAACCTCTAGAACTGTAAGAGAATAAATTTATGTTGTTTGAATCTACCTAGTATGTGGTAATTTTTACTGCAGCGCTAGGAAACTCATTCTAGTCGTCTCTTTCTCGCTTCATGTAGTCTCAATATCCCCCATCTCTCGACAGGGTCTCTCCGGCTGGACAGATGGACTCTCACATGCATGCCCCAAAAATGCAACAGCAAAAGCTTCCAGGGTTCCAAAGTCTTGCAACTGGAGGGAACATAGTGTCATTTCTGTTGAATTTTATTGAATAAAGCAAATCTCAGACCACACTTACAGTTATTGGAAGGGGAATGTACCAGAGAATGAATCCCAGAAGGTATATATAATTCATTGGTGGCCTCCAATATCACCAATATAATTGTCTCCCTCACACAGCTAAAGATAGCAAATGCCAATAAGGTGGTATGTATTAGAATATATTACAAAGCATCAAAATTTTGTATTAAAATAACTAAAAAACAGTCATACAGTGAGAAAAATGTCAGAATTTAGCAAATTTGCCTTCTTACTATTTCCATTTCTTATTCATATTTATTAAAATTAAAGTTTTTTTTATTTTTTTACACATGTGGTGGCATCTACAAATTTCTAATGATTAGTTACTAAGAACAAGCCAAGTTCCATTATGTTGGCTTAACTATTCACACGTGGCTTCAGAGCCCATTAATGACAAGACCAAAATTAATGCAAACATGAATTACTTTCTGACAACTTCAACACCGCAGTGGGAGAAAATAGCATTGCTTCTTATGGAATGTGAGGCTTTATGGGAGAATGTAAATATGACATTTAAAGATAATTTCCTTACCCTCATGAAGCTTTCAACTGTTAAATGACACAGGCCAAACACAAGAGGAAAAATATCTAACAAACTCTCCATAGTAATAATGAATATGATGAAAAGTAAAGCAGAGTAAGTCAAGCAATTTTAATTAGAGTTCACAAAATTTTTCTGAGATGCTCATTTAAGCAGAGATATAAATTAGCTAAGGGAATAAACCACATGACAATTTTAGGGGATTTGCAGGCAGAGAAAATAGTGAGAACAAAGGCAGGAAGAAGCCAACAGCAATTTTAAGAATATGAGCAGCAAAATTTCAATACTTTTAGTTTTGGTCCAAAGGTTGTCATTTCTTTCAAGCCGTGTTCTTTTCTGACATGCCAAAAATCACACTGACTCAGCTGGAGCTGCTGTACAAATCCTTGTCAATTAGCTTACCATTTAACAGTATCTGGCCAAGGCACTAGATTTTAGTGATGGCTTTTAAATCTTTGCTGCCAAAGAAGATTTACTTCTTTAAGGATTTCTTGGCAAGAATTGATGCATTGCTCTCATGAAGTGCCCTCACAACTCAGAATCAAATGAAAGAAATCGTATGTGTGTCTCAAAACCTGAACATTTATCTCAATACCACATGCAATATCCTAAATAAAGGTGCCTAGAACTTTTTGGAAGCTCACATATCACTGAAGTGTAAAACCTATCATAAAAGTTGGGATGAAAATCTTCTTTTAAAATCACTAAGCTAAGCACTTATGTGTGTTCTCTATCTCACTACCTCTTTAAATAGAGATACATCTCAGAGAGGTATATAGATTGTAAAAGACAACAACAAAAAGTGTTTATTAACAAAAGGCATTATTGGGTTTATTTGGCAACATTAAAATGGATATGAGAAAATCATCAAATAATTATAAATGCATTTTTTTTCTGCCACTTTGTCAACCAATCTTCAGAAGAAATGCATTTTCTTCAATAATTATTTCACTTTATGTGACAGTCACCATTCTAAGTTCTTGGGTGTTTTGTTTGCTCAGTTGATTAGTTTTCCCATATAGTTCTTAATTTTTGCCCTGGCTTCATTGCATTCTGACCACTGCAATTATCTCAGCAAACCATGGCTGCCATCTTTGGAAAATTGCCCAAATTGCAGCAGCAGAAGCTCTGAAGGCCAGATTGGCTCCTGGCAGTCTTCTTTTGAAATGAAATTTTTTTCAAATTGAAATTAAGGTCAATGAATATATTTGTAAAATTATTGTTACTATCTTTGCCTTTGAATTGGAGTGTTTGATATATTATTTATATGTATATTTTATGCAATTTTGATATGTTTGTGTTTATATCAATGATTTTGATGTGTTTTCTATTTATCTCATCATTTTTTTCCTTTTTTCTTTTTCCTAACTGCTTTTGAATAATTTGACTAATTTTTCATTATTTTATTTTTACTTCCTTTTTTTGCCAATTGCCTATAACTCTGTGGTATTATTTTAGTGATTGCATGAGTGTTATATTAATATTACAGTACTTCAATTTACATAATCTATCATCAAGTAATATAATATTACATCATATAAATTATAAGAATATTGCAACAATATACTACAATTTGTCTTTCCCTGGCCTTTATCCTTATGTTTTAAGACACTTGATTTCTACATATATTGTAAATCCCACAATGTATTGTGTTTATATTTAATCAGTCCATTATGTTGTATAGAGATTTATAAAATAAAAAAGCTTTTATTTCCCCACAGTTACCATTTCTAGTGTCTTTCATTCCCTCTGTTATCATTTTCCTTCTGCCTGAGAGTTTTCCTTTCATATTTTCTCTGGTACAGGTCGGTTGGTGATTATACATGTCTGAAAAAAAGTCCTTATTTTTCTTTTATTTTTGAATAATATTTTTACTGAAGATAGAACTCTAAGTTGGCAGGTATTCTTGTTTGTTTACCTTTTAGTATTCGAAAAATATTTTTTTCTGATTTACATTGTTTTCCATTACTCTGTATGTAATGTTTCTTTGTGTGTTTGTGTGTGAGTGTGACTGCGTGTGTGTTTGCTTCTTTTATTTATTTATTTATTATTTCAAAACATCAAGGGGGTATAAATGTTTTTGTTACATGGATATCCTGTATAATGCTTAAGTCAAGGCTTTTGGTGTGCCTGTCACCAGAATAGTCCAGGCACAAAGAGATGTAAAGGTCATTGTGTCTTGCTTCTTTTAAGAGTTTCTCTTTGTGATTGGTTTTAAGCTATTTGATGATAAATTGGCTTGCTATAGTTTTCTTCATGTTTCCTATGCATTTTTTTTATTATTTTAGCTTCTTCATAAGTTTATCATTATCACATTTTTAAAAAAAATTTCAGGCATATTTGTTCAAATATTTCTTCTTTAACCTCATTTGTTTCTTTTCTTTAAAGAACTCCAATTTGACCTATATAAGTTTGCTTGAAGTAACTCAGCTAATGGATGCTATGTTCATTTTTGGTTTTTGGCGATTTTTTCTTCTATATTTTATTTTATAGTTTTGACTTCTGTTTTTTCAAGTTTGTATTTTTTCTTCTTCTGTAACATATAATCTCTTATTACTTCCATGCAATGTTGTTTTTACCTTAGAAATTGTAGTTTTTGTCTCTAGAAATTTGATTTGGGGCTTTGTTATTGCTTCCATGTTTTTGCAAACATGCTCGATATTTCCTGTATCTTTTTGACATAAGAAATGCAATGTTAATAATAATTGTTGTAACGTTCTTGCTTTCTAATTCTATCATCTGAATCACTCCTAGGTCAGATTGACTGTTTTTCTCCTCATTATGGGTCATATTTTCATAGTTCTTATATGTCGATAATATCCTGAAACTCCTATTCAAGAAAAAGGGCACAGGTGAAACACAATTTAGAAAACCAGAGAAATAATGATACTTAAAATGTTCTAAATTCTTTATATGCAGTGATATAATTTTGATGTTTAAAGGTTATGTACTTGGACCAGATAAACTGTAGCCTAAACTCACTTATAGTCATACAAAATCCATAATGTAAGCAAACAGAATGCAACATCACATAAAAATTATGCATCTTTGCCAAGTGTGATTTATTCCATAAATGCAAATATGATTCAATATTATAAATCAATATAGCCACTATATTAATAAGTTGAGAAAGATCATATGATTAAACTCATTGATGTTCAAAAGAATTCAAAATTCAACAATTATTTCTGTTTAAAATCACCCAGTAAACTAGAATTTTAATTTTAATTTAAAAACATTATAATAAGGCTGTCCAAACCCCAGGTTTCAGCACCAAAGATGTCAGGGTGGGAGTCTTCCCTTAGTTCTTGCTGTGTTCTTGGCCAAAGAATGACCAGAAACGCCAACGTGTCGAGTCCGGACTATTATCCCAGTTCTCTGACTCCTTTCTTAGAAAAATCACCAGCAAGGCCAATATGACAGAGTAACCTCAGGAGTAATGTCACAAGAGCAGCTCTTTATTGTAGAAAAGGACCGGTCTGTCTCTGTGAGTGGAGAGAGACAGACCAAGTTACTCACGGACTGAACCACTCACGTCCTCCTGACATCTTGGATTGTTTCCTTTTTTAGCCCAGTCTGGAGGCGGGTTTGTGGGAGGTGTAGGATGTCGGCAAATGATCAAAAGGTATCCTTAAAATTCCATCTGGGTATAGAATCCCCCTCTAAGAAAGTTCACCTGGGGAGGGGATGAACTGCAATGCAGATTCATGCTAAGGCACATTAATTACCCTTAGGTTACTCTAGGTCACTTTCTAAATCTTATTATGCCTGGGCTGGGGAATTCATAAACTGATAAAGCATCCCCTCCTTCCCCAGGTGTAGCAGGTGCTCAGGATAGGATTGAGGGTTGGGCAGCACCAAAATGCAGTGCCCACCCTTATACTCCTTCCCAGGTGGAGCAATTGCTTGAAACAGCACCAAAACCAGGAACTCTTGTCCAGAGAAGAGCTGGAGATCCTAACTACCTACCTAACAAAGGCTAAAAACCATAATGCTATCTAAAAGTAAAACATTAGAGATAGTCTTACTATCTACTGCCTACTTCATCCTCTATCACTGAGGATGTATTGGTCCTCTATCACTTAAATGTATTGGTCAATACAATAAGAAAGGAGATTAAAATTAGATAATATATATTAGAAAAAAGGAGTAAAATGTTCTCTATTTTTGTAGATTATATATAGATTACCTCGAAATCTATGATGTTACCCAGAATGTCTTTATGAAGTCAGGAATGAGGATCAGGGAATTCTAGGTAAAGGAAAGGATAGGACACCGAGAAAAGGTGAAATTAGAAGTTGGAGAACAGTTAGGGATACCATCTGTAAATGGGGATGTTTTGGGATTGTAACTATGCAATCTTATTCTTAGAGAGATGTCATTTGAACCTGAATAGTAATGATTTTCTTATTTAAGTAGATTTTCTTAATGGTGTATTTAAGACAAGTCAATCAGTAGTGCTGCCCGAGTTCGAGACCAGCCTGAGCAAGAGCGAGACCCCGTCTCTACTAAAAATAGAAAGAAATTATCTGGCCAACTAAAATATATATAGAAAAAATAGCCAGGCATGGTGGCACATGCCTGTAGTCCCAGCTGCTCGGGAGGCTGAGGCGGTAGGATTGCTTAAGCCCAGGAGTTTGAGGTTGCTGTGAGCTAGGCTGACACCACGGCACTCACTCTAGCCCGGACAACAAAGGGAGACTCTGTCTCAAAAAAAAAAAAAAAAAAAAAATTAATTGGGAAACAAAATATTAATTTTCACATACACACATCTTTTGAAAAGAGGATTCACGTTTTGGGAACAAATGACAATGTATCTGGAATCAGAATGTGTGTTAATATTTCCTATTAAAAAGACTATCTGAAAAAATATTATTGAAGAATTACTGTTTTTTGGAGACTTTGAAGTTTCCTAGGGTGAGAGAATTTTGAACTTTCATTTTAGCCCATTTGGGACATTTAACTTTGGTAATAAATGGTTTCTTTAGTCTTGTCATGCTAAAATTTATTGACATAAAGAGTATGTGAGCAAATTTTCTGTATTTTAAAGGAGAAATTAAATACTACAAGTTATAAAACTGAAATTTTTCTTCTAACTTCTTTTATATTACATACCCTTAGATATTCCATATATATTCACTTGAACATAAGCCCAAAGGAATTATGAAGACTTGTAGATGAAAAACTTTGCTATCTCTTAAGCATTATAGAATAGATATAGAAAATACGGACGTATAATGAGAGAATTTACTGTCCTTTTATGAAGCAAATATAGTAATTATTTTGGAACACGTTGAGAAAATTACACTCAAATTTTAAATATTTAACAACATCCATGAATTTTTTTAATTTTAAAACGGTAATTTTAGGAGTGAAAAATTTGTCTTTTATTCACTGTTATTGCTATAAAATTCAGTTTTATGGATTGAGTTAATATTGAATAAAACATTCTGCCTTATTTAGGCATATAGGTTTATTTATTTAGTTGGAAGAGTAAGCATATTGTTAAATTCTTGATATAAATGTAATTTAAAACTCACTTTTTGAACACGATATATTATTCTGACTTTTTATTCTTACTTTTCCAAAATGAGAAAAGTCATATCAGTTTCATGAAAGAAAATGAGTACCTGCCATATTATTTTGCCATATTATTTTACATACCAAATTTGAAGATTAAATAATTTAAAACAGACCACTAATTGTTGGTGCATATTATTTTTAAGAATATTAACATTTCTAATCAACCAAAACATGAAATGAAAGTATAAAGAAAAATCATGTATCAATCCTTCAACTATATAAAATCATAGCAATTATTTCATATCTTTCTTAGATCCAGCAATCCCACTGCTGAGTATATATGCCAAAGAAGGGAAATCAGTATATCAAAGAGTTATCTGCACTCCCATGTTTACTGCAGCACTATTCACAATAGCCAAGATATGGTATCAACATAAGTGTCCATCAACAAAGGATAAATAAAATGTGGTACACATATACAATGAAATATTATTCAGCCATAAAAAATGAAATTCTGTCATGTGCAAGAACATTGATGGAAGTAGAGGACATTATATTAAGTGAAATAAGCCCAGCACAGAAAGACAAATCTTGCACGTTCTCACTCACATGTGGAAGCTAAAAAAGTGGATCTTGTGGAGATAGAGGGAGAGTAGAATGATAATTACCAGAGGCAGGGATGGATAGTGGGGGGGGGGGGGAACAAGAAGGGGATTTGGTTAACGGTACAAAAATACAGTTAGACAGAAGGAATAACATCTAGTGTTCGGTAGCACAATACGGGGACTATAGTTAACAATAATTTCGGGTATATTTCAAAATAACTAAAGGAGTGGAATTAAAATGTTCCTAATGGAAAGAAATGATAAATGTTTAAGATTATGGATATCCCAAATACTCTGATTTGATCATTACATTTTATGTTTGTATCAAAATATCACATATACCCCATAAATACATATAATAATTATATATCCATCATATTAAAGAGAAAACAAACATTATGGAATAATTAAAGTCCTAATATTCCATTTATCAAACTATGTCCCAAATCTTCTACTCAGAGGAAACCATTCTCCTAAATTTGGAGATTCCCATGCATTTATTAATAGTTTGACTCTATTTCTCATTCCTCTTACACTGCATTTAATATTATTCTATACATTTTTAAACACATATTAATATTAAATATTTTAAACACAATTAGAAAAGCATTGGGTGAAATAAACGATGTCTCGGGACTTGCTGGATATTTTAATAACTAAACATTAAAAAAAAATCTTGTCCTCAAATATTATACACTTATGTCTCTATTTTTAACTTGCATGCACTTTTATTAAAACCTTTTTCAGTTTGTATAATATAGTATATAATTTGTCAAACTTTCCCTGTTTTACTGTTTGATTCATACATTTATATTATGCTAATATATTCAATATATAAATCACAGTAATGCCTAGAAATTTGGAAATAATTTACCCTTTTGCAAGACTGCTGTAATTGTTATAAAGTAAGCAAGTGACTATAACCTGCCTTTGTCACCCTTACTGAAGCACTCATTTTCATAAATTAAAAGAAAATCACAAAATCCATCCAATGGAATACTCTAGAGGCATAATGCCAGTGACATAGAAGATAGATTCTTATATAATTAGTAGCCAAGAGCAAGTAAAGAGATCATGCAAATAAGTTCACTCTTTTATAGTTTTTCTAAAGTTGTTTTTACCTTTATTTTATGAAATACCTTTTTTATCATATAGTATATGTTAAATACTAGTTATTTTAAAGGTTTCTGAAGCAACATTTATAATTATGTCAGTAAATGCAAATTAACTTTAAGTTCATCGTATTTGAAAGAAAACCTAACACTTCAATTTTAATTATTTCTCAAGAGCATAGTTTCACCCAATATTATAAAGAAAATGGCAGTTAGTGCTTGGGTTGCATTCACTTGCAATAATTACAGTTAATCAGTTTTGACCAGTGCATCAACTTGAAAACAATACAGTTCATAATTTTTAGAGTTTCTGAAATATTGACTATAGTATTCATGCACAAATGGTGATACATGATCAAATAACATGATTAAATAGACAAACATGTCTATCTTTTGAATAGGATTAAAGCAGGAATAACTTAACAGATAGAAGTTTCTTTAATATTTTCCCCTATCCTTTTTCATCTGGCCAACATTCATCATGCTTCAATTCTCACTAACAGTATCAAAACATGAAAGTAATAAACAATTCCCTTATGCCAGACAGCTAGTCAGTGTCCCCAAGAACAGTTGTTTGGAACAGTGCCAGTTTGTAATGGAGTTAATAATATAAGACAATAAACTGGGCCTTTCACAAAGCTTAATGACTTCAATTTAAAGGTAGAACGTTTTTTAATATACTAAGCATATAACATTTTCACTCTTACTGTTGTTTAAAATTTTATAGTAGATATTAATGGTAGTAGATATAAGAGATATTTTCCATTTCATGTTTTAATGTGATGTCTTGGCAACCTATTTAAGAAAAAGTGAAAGATATAAATAACTTGGTGAAGCATATTTCCACATCTATTACTATCCTTTGTCTGAAAAAATGAAAAGTGTTAAGTGTAAAAGTATGGGTACATATAACTGACAACTACAAATAAAAAACATTCAAGGACCAAATAAAAGGTAAATCAAAGTTTCATTTCAAGGCAAAATCCAAAAGCTTTTGCCCCACCAATGTCTGTCTTTTTTATCCCTCATAGATCACTAGGATGTGGTGCAAAACTGTGCCTGCATATGCTCCCCTATTTATCTTTCCCTTGGTTCCTCCAGGTGCCTTGGTCTCCCCAGAATATCATCTTAGGCTTGCTAGGTGGTCATAGCAGTTTCAACCCTCCTATCTTTTTAGCTCCACCTATCAATAGACTTTCTCTTCTAAGAGTTCAACAAATGATCTAGCCTGATATCAACTGGCTAATATTGGGCACAAACTTGAACTTCCAATTGTTACTAGAGAGGTGAGTATATTTAGGAGATGAGTCCATCCAGTGCCTTTGTCTACTGGAATCAATACCAACCAAGCAACCAGGGAGGATAGGTGTTCAAAGAATATTTAGAATATTTACTCCAGATCCAAGGAACTATCTGTGAGCAAATGGGAAAATTAAAAAAAAAAAAAAAAAAGGTTTCTGCCTCTAGAGTAGGAAAATACAGAAAATTATTAATAAATATAATAAAATATAAAATATTATATATTAAAAAGCAGAAGAAGTCAAGATAAGAAAGATCAGAGGTTCTGGAGAAGTATAATTTAAAAAGGAATATTTGAAACAAGCCCAAATGCAAAACAGGCATTTGCACAAGAACTTGAAGATGATGATCAAGGTAGCAATGCATTTATCCAGGGAAAGACCATCCCAGGCAGAGACCGCGGTTGGTGCAAAATGTATTCACCATAAGAACTATGGGTTTTAATTTCAGAGAAATGGGAAAGCATTAGAATTTTTTATTATAGAAATTATATGATCTAGTTTTAGCTTTAACAAGTTACTCTGGGTGTTTTTTGCAAATGGATGTCAGTGAGCAAAGGTAGAAACATGGAGACAAATTTTGAGGCTCTTGTGGGAATTTATACAAGAATTGATGGTGACTTAGAACACAGTGAACCCATGAAGGTAATGAGAAGCTATCTTATGCATATTTTTTAATGTAAAGACAAAAAGATTTTCTGGTGGACTGAATACAGGTGAAATAAAGAGAAAGAGAAGGCAAGGATAGCTCAAAGGCATCTGGTCTGAGTAAATGGAAGGATGGACTTACATCATTAGTTGATATTGTGAAAAAAAAAATGTGTTCTGAGCAGATTTGTGTGGAAATTTAGGAATTAAATTTAGGACATGAAAATGTTAAGATGTATGTTTCAAATGCTACATAGTAGTGACAATTAGGTTGCATATACATAATTGAAATTCAAGGGACATAACCAGAGTGAAGATATAAATTTTGGAGAAGTAAAACTATATATTTTATTTACAGATACGATAGTGCATGAGATCTTAAAGGGAGTCAGTGTAGATAGATAACAGTAGAGAACAAGACAGAAGAACATTTTCAAGGAATGAGTCCTAGGGCAGTTGAAGATGGGGAAGAAGAGGAAAGCTTGCCAAACGAGAATGAGAAGTGTTTGGCAATTTGGGTAGGAGGAAAATTGGATGATTTCCTGAACGCCAAATGAAAGTGTATCGAATTCTTCTGATTGATCAGTAAAATGAATATGTTTAATTGACAACGTGGAGATCATTGTAATTTACAAACGTGCTTTTGCTAAAGTGATGGAGTTAAAAACCTGAATAGAGTAAGTATCGGAGAAAATTGAGTGAGAATAATTCAAAACATTGAATATAAGTGGTTTTTAATGCAATCTGATATAAATGAGAATAGAGAAATGAGGTGCTAGAAAAAAGTGTGAGATCAGGTAGTTTTTTGCAACATGGTATAAATACGTTTGCACATTTATGTTTGTATTTTCATACATATGTACACGTATGTGGGTGTGAGCATGTGTGCGTGAGCCTATGCTGATGGGAATACTTTAGTAGAGTGAGGAAAATTTTAGAATATGTCAAGCAAGGAAAAGGAGAATTTCTAGAACAATGTTTTCTTTTTTTCTTTTCTTTATTATTTCTAATTATTATGGGTACATAATAGTTTTTTACCAAAAAGAATGGTGTTTAGTACACAAGAAGGGGAACTTAACTTAGATGGGATCATAGATACTTCATATACAGTTAAAGAAAATCCGAGTAAAACATATGGATAAAAGATATTAGTAGGTAAGTGGTGGGAACATGCAGAAGTTCTTTTCTAATTGCTTCCATGTTCTCGGTGAAGTTACTATGTATTTTAGGAGGAAAACAAGAATTAAATAGTCTTATCTGGACAAGTGGTAGGCTAGATGAAGTTGGAAAATGTATGTTCTGGAAGCATTAAGCACCATGGAAAGTTAGTGGTCATGAATTAAAAGTGAAGCCCAGTTAGTACCACCATCTTTTCTAAACTGTTCTTGAAAAAATACTATATTCTAGATATGATATAGAACATATAATGATAGTAAATAAAACTATTCAAATGAAAGCATCAAGTAAATGTTTTTAATTTTGAAAATGTTAGTGTTCTTCAGTGTGGTTCACCCAGTTTATCAGTAGTTCTGTCCAGATGATTCAGGAATGTTTGAAATGGCCTTAGTATAATTTCTTATTTTCATTTATATATTTTTAATAAGGAAACTGATTTTAAATGCAAATAATTATAAAAATCTAATATTGAAAATTAAAATTAAGGTAGATTAATTTTTTCATGTTAAACTAGACATTCATAGTTGAGAACACAGGTACATGGCCTCAATCTAATTACAAAGACGACTTCGGAATACAGGTGCTTTTGCTGAGCATCTCGTCAGCATTTTCTCCTGCTCCTTACCACAATGTATGCCTCTTTTTACATTTTAATGAAAAAAATCAATATACTATTTGCCATTTTGAAAAGTGAAATACTGAAGTTAATTCTTATGGAGAACCCTATTTATTTTTAGAACATGAATCGATAATTCTAGATTGTCCATACTTTAAATACTGACCAAGATGATCTTAACATTTCGCTCAGCTTGACTAAACTTTAGCCAGATTTCTTTTGGCCTATAGGCCCCTGACCCCTGTCTCACTGCCACCCTTATAAAATCCACATAGTCTAACCAGAGATCTTTCCCCTCTCTTTTTTCAGAGAATTTACTTAAAAAAAAATTATAAATCCTTTCTCTGCCCCTTTGACTTATAAATCTTTTCAAAAGCCTCTTGCTAGTTTTATAAGCCAAGACTGTCTTTCTCCAGGACCTGAGGACCATTCTTTTGAAACAGAAGCACAAAGGAAGATATCACCCCTGTTTCCCAGTCCGGTGGGAGGCTGGAAGCCCAACTTTAGCTTAGAAGCCTAACTAACTCCTGTCAGAAAGACATGAGAAAGTTTGCTTTCTTTTGGGTAAAGCCAATTAGCAAACATAGATGGCCTAAGATCCTCCCAACTCTGTTTTTAAAAACTCTCCTGCCCTTTCTTTTGACTGGATTGAATTCAGACTGTATTATTTTCTTTCTCACTTATGGCAAGATAAAGTCTTCCTTACCTGTTTAATTCTGTCTGGTGAAATTTTTGTTCTGACAATACTTTGTGTCAGTTTATTTTATGACATGACAGTTTCAAGAAAGAACTATAGAATGGAGAATACGGAAAAATAATACTGATCAGAAATATATTGTGTTAGAATAGTCTTTCATATCCAAAAATGTCCTTATGAGAGAATCCATACACGTTTCAACTCTAAACAGATACAGTAGCTTAAAAAGGTTGGATTAATAAGAATTCTCTTCCATGCTATGACTGAACTATAACAATTGTGTTCATTTTAATACTTCTGATTTAATGCATAATCATTGGAATTTGCCATGGATATAAAGCAAATATCTTGTACTAAAAATCAATAATAGCAGTTTTGAAAATAATTTTCTATTGATGAGATTCTGCTTCCATAATAAGACTTAGCCCACAATTTGAAACTTTACAGTAACATGAAAACAGTTCACAATTACTGTAATTTAGAATTTAACTCACATTCAAATTGAAATGAGAGAAAAAATAAATCCCTGTATGACATTGTTCTCACTGTATGTGTTTTGAAGAATCTTTTTAAAATGTAAAATCAACATTGCTATTCTAGTCACAGCAAAGCACTTTCCAAAATGTCATATTGAACTCATTACTGGGAGAATGACAAGGCTCTCTAATGTGATTGTTCTTTCCTCATACTAAAGGCAAAAATTGCCAGTGCTTTTGAACTTAAAATAAGATGTGATTGGAGTTAGATGAATTAGTTCTTATGAATATGCATTTCAAATAGTTATGTTTAAAAATATATATGATCATGCTTTATCTCCATTTTAACCTGTATTTAGCAGACTAAAATTTTACTTTGAATATCTTCATGTTAACTTTCTTTATGTTGCAGTTGCTACGGAGTTATATTTAAAAAAAAGGTTTATATAATGTTATAAATTTAAAATTTTGGTTCTCTTTCTAGTCTTTGCTATTTACTTTTATCATACTTTTTCATTTTTTTTTTTTTTTTTTGGAGACAGGGTCTTTCTCTGTTGCCCTGGTGAGAGTGCAGTGGTGTCATCTCAGCTCACTGTAACCTCAGACTCCTCTGGCTCAATCTATTTTCCTACCTTGACCTCCCAGGTAGCTGGGACTACAGGCGTGCACCACCATCGTTGGCTAAGTTTTATATTTTTTGTAGAGATAAGGTCTTTCTATGTTGCTCAGGCTGGTCTCAAACTCCTGGTCTTAAGCAGTCCTCCTGCCTCAGACTCCCAAAGGGCTAGGATTACAGGTGTGAACCACTGGGCCCGGCCTTATCATGTTTTTTTAATCATACTTTTATCATACTTTTAACTGCTCTGGTTCATATTTCCTTGGCTTGCTTTTAAGAATACAATAGTGGCCGGGCGCGGTGGCTCACGCCTGTAATCCTAGCACTCTGGGAGGCCGAGGCGGGTGGATCGCTCGAGGTCAGGAGTTCGAGACCAGCCTGAGCAAGAGTGAGAGCCCATCTCTACTAAAAATAGAAAGAAATTATATGGACAACTAAAATATATATATACAAAAAATTAGCCGGGCATGGTGGCGCATACCTGTAGTCCCAGCTACTCAGGAGGCTGAGGCAGTAGGATCGCTTAAGTCCAGGAGTTTGAGGTTGCTGTGAGCTAGGCTGACGCCACGGCACTCACTCTAGCCCGGGCAACAAAGCGAGACTCTGTCTCAAAAAAAAAAAAAAAAGAAAAGAATACAATGGTGTTTTTTTTCCTTCATTTTTAATGAAATGGTTGGTAGAAAACAAAATCTATGCCTACTTTTGGAAATACATCAAGTATATAAAACAGAACACATTTTTTGAAGTAAATTATAATATACAATTGTCAATAGACATTTGCTATCATCTCAGCTATATCTACAAATGTTATGCTTAAGATACAACAATTTTTTATCATAACAGATTATGTTATTGGTATGTATAAAAAGATTTAGACAAATGATTTAAGACATTTTTACATAAGAGGAATTTTTTTTAAGGTAGCATTTTAGTCTAGAAAGTTAGCTTTTCCAAGTAATGTATTTTTGCACATAATTTTAATTATTCTGCAGTGACTACTGAGTGAATAGTTACATTTCTTATTCCTTACTCTCCCCCAACTCCTTTCTGAAATTACTCTATTTTTTGCTTTTTTCTCCACCACTTCACTGAAAATGACCTTGCTCAGGTCATTCAATCAAATTGATATTTCTCATTCTTCTCTTTGCTAAACTTCTTTAGCAGCATTTCAGATATTTGACCAGCCTCCAGTTCTTTAAATGTTCCCTGCATTTAGTTCTTCACTGTACAGGCTACAATTATTTCTCATAATTCACTAGTATATCCCAAACTGGACCCATTGCTGAGCTATAATCTGATACTATAAATGAATGTTGAAGTTCCTTAGGGTGTGGCCTTACTGCATTTCCTTCTCTTACTCTCTCCACTTAATCCCTAGTCAATTAACTCCTAAGTGTACTCAACATCAAATCACCTAGGAGGAAATAAGATCATGAAAACTCTTGAGATATGTTCCCAAAGAACTACTATTATAATAAAATGACAAACAATGTGCACTGTCTCCATAGCTCTTGGAGTGGATATGGGAGGCAAAAGTCCTGCTAGAGCAATGTAAAAATACAGGCTCTAGTTTTAGACTTGCAGAAATGACTGGGGAAGGAAATTATAACCAAAATGTTGCCTGATCCAAGATAAACAGAAACATGAACTTCAAAACTAGGTATTTACTCAAAGGAAAAAAATGCATTTTATAAAAAAGACACTTGCACTTGAATGTTTATAGCAGCAAAATTCGCAACCACAAAGATGTGGAAACAGCACAAATGTCCATCAATACCTTAGCTGATTAACAAAATGTGGTACATATATACCATGGAGTACTACTCAGCCATAAAAAATGGTAATCTACTATCTTTTTTAACAACCTGGATGGAACTGGAGACTATTCTTCTAAGTGAATTATTGCAAAGATGTAAAAACAAACACCACATGTTCTCAATACTAAATTGGACTAATCTATCATCATTCATATGCACACATGGAAGTGAGACTCAAGGAAAAGAAAGTAGGTGGAGGGGTGAGGAGGGGGTAGATTAATTTACACCTAACGAGTACAGTGCACATTATCTGGGTGAAGGGCACACTTGTAACTTTGACTCAAACTGTACAAAAGCAAATTATGTAACCAAAACATGTACCCCTATAATATCCAGAAATAAATAGGTGAAACAATATAATTGATAATTTCATTATCAACTATAGATTCATAGTAAAGATAACCTATTGAAATTAAAATATATAAAATATTTATACTTACGTTATCGTACTATAAATATCATTCATATGTTTATTCAAAGTCTATCTGTTAACTTTATGGCCTTTTAATATTCAGAAACAAGCCATTCAGAATGTTTTTTAAATCTTAGTTTCATGCTGTCAAGTCCTGTCTTTCAGAACTTTATTAAAGGTATAGTGAGACAAGTAGCTTCCCTTATTTTATTAGCTCTAATATATGAAAATTCAAAAATAATTATTACCACTATTGAGAAAGACAGGTAAGTAGTGGGGAAAATAGTAATTGAGTTTTGAAAGTTAATGTGATTTTAAAAAAGTACTGAATCAACTCAATTATTACCTTTTCCAAAAAATATTGTTCTTTTAGTCTTTTAGGTAGATTTATCCACTCTAGCCTATATATTTCCTGGTATTTTATTTGTAATGTTGTAATAAACTTATTGTTTAATAGTGCCTTTTTATTTATTTATGTTCTGCTTCACTGTGAGCTGTCTCCTCACCAAAGACATCTGTAGATTAACCGAAAGCAAAAACAGAAGCTAGTACGGAAGAATTAAAAAAAAAAAAATCCTGAAAATTTTTATTCGGGTTTCCAAATTTAAACTGAATGAATAAAGCCTATTGTTGGAGCCACCCAACAAGATTTCCTGAAATTATAATAGTGGTCATAGCCAGTGCGATATGGCAACAAAAAGAAAGAAAATCCTTATGACGTGAAAAAAAAAGAAAAATTATAAAATAATTATAGAGATATTTCAGGATCAGAGTATGAGAAATATTTGCCTCTACCTCTCTGATAAACATACCAGAAAGACTATTTCCTTCCCACCAAAAGAGGATTTTGAAATATTCTCTTAATGAGTTTGTTCCCTCAGTTGTGTTCCTTGTGAAAGCAAAGCTAAGAAACTAAGCAATGGAATTTTGAGAGATAATGTATTTATCTTGATTGTATGAAATAAAATGGTTTCAAATGAATTGTGATAGTTTCTCTCCAGATTAAGTCCAGACAACTAGCTACCATATTTTTGAACATAAAGACCAAAGAAAATATGGACTTGAATTGCCAGTGCAAGCAAACATTAAACATAAAGTTGGCATTCATGGGATAAGTGAGAGCTCCTTTGTTAGATAATTTGAATAGAACTATTTAAATGCCTCAAATCCTCAGTTTTAGGCACAACCATTAATATTTATTTCCAAAATTTTATAAAAAGGCATAAATGTAATAATTTTTCTTAGCTTAAGTCCAAAGATAACTTTGTAGGAGGCAAAGGTTTGCTGACTCTTTTAGCTTTCCTGATGTTTTCCATGTTTGTCTTCATTATCAATATCATTGCAAGTATCACTTACTCTGTTATTTTCTCTCATTTTGTAAAGAAACAGGTGATAAATAATTAAATGTACTTAAATTATTATGGAAACTAGCATGGCTCTGTTGGCACATATAAAAACACGCCTGAAATTGAGCTGTTGACTTGCATACAGTACCACCGTGCCTAATTTTAAAGGGTGGTAGATAAGAAATTGAAATTGGTGTCAATAGACCATTTAGAGTCAAAAAATCAAATGTTGTTCATCTTAGCGTACAAAACTGAGCTCCTGACCGTTCACCCATCACAAACCTTGTCTTTTTACAGTTAATGAAGATGTCATTACCCAGATGCTCACTCCAAAAATGTTGGAGTCAGTCTGTTTTATTTACAATGTGAGTAAACCTTTTCAATATTTCAAGACCAACATCTGCTTTTGGCTGTCCTGGGCTGAGATCAGCCTTCCCTTCTGTCTGTTGAAACCCATTTGGTAGATCATTACTAAAGCAGCATGGAATGTCTACTTTGTTTCAGCTTGAGCACAGTGAACTGTTAGGTCCAGGTACGCTGCCTGGATAAATTCCCCTCAGTCTAGATACTTGCTTAGAAATAAATAATATATATTTTTTGTTTGGAGCTACTGTGGGTATTTGTGGTTTGGACAGTGCAACACTCAAGTGAGCAAAGTTGCCCACTGCATTCCAAGTTACTCATTTGTTTCACTGTGTTTGGAGCTCCCTGATACGTGCATCTCATTTTTGTTATGATTATTATTTCCCCAGACTGTTACAGACAGATACCCTTCTAAACTACAATAAATGACTAAAAATATAAAAATTCATAAATAGTACAATTTATAATGTTGTAGATATCACATCTTTTGAAATTATCTAACCTATTGAAAACAGTTGGTGTGGTCTAATGGTATGTAACTCAGTCCTGAGTGTTTTGAGGGATCAATGTGGCTAAGACAATGCTATGGAATTGGCAATAGAAGTAAGGATATGGCTGTCCCATTGCAGGCTCAATTGTAAGAGTGATGTGGAAGGGAAAAACCAAAACAGAATATAGCCGCTTGAAAGGCCTTCAGGAAAAGCACTATTTTCAACGGAGATAGGGATTTCAGTTAGAGGTAGCAGTTGACGAAAACAAACACTGAGAGAAGAGGTTAAGTATATACTATATTTTAATTATGTTGGCATTGAATGTGTTGAAGTTGGGAAAGGGTGCCTGTGGGGTTAGATTAGGAATGTGCAGAACCAATTGGAAATGCGAGAGATGGGTGATGAATGATGCCTGGGGAGTTTGGGATTTCTTGTGACGATTGATAGAACAAGGATGAAAGTGTTAAGGGGACTCGTCTTTATTATTTCTCAGGCAGACTTGGGTGGTTGGGGCTGAGAGTGTTTGCCTGTCTTCCAGTAGAGAAATGCATGTGGTACTCTGTTCCTTTCTCCTCAGGAGAAGCAGTGTAGCAAGCGGCAAAGTGCCATGGAGTCAGGATTCTAATCCTCACTCTTGCTGATGGTGCTTTAGACACAGAAACGTGTTTCTGGGGTCATCATGAGCTCTGGATGCCCTTCTATACTCCTGCCTATGCCCTGGGAAAGAAAAGGCAGACTGCCGCGTGGAGTTTTATAGATAAACTATTTCTTACGTTTGTGTTTTTTGTTGACTCTGTATGTTAGTTTTACTTATTGGTGATGATATATTAGTAGTTTGATATTTTAAAAGTTTTCTTTATGCATTGAATAATGTTTATGCTCATTAACAGAGAATCAGCACTTTACCTAGCAGAGTAATCCACACAAAGTTAATATTTAAATAGTGGGAAACAGATTTTTGAACAAAATGTTACAAAGAATCATTATTAACTAGGGTTTCTGTTTCTTCTTCTTGCCTCCTTCTCCTCCTCTTTCTTCTTCTTGATCTTGTACAATATAAAATTACTGAGATAATTATATAATTATATTTGCTAGAACATGATTCTAAAAAGAACATACATGTTTTGATGGAAACAAATGAAAGGAATCTGAATAGAAAACACAAACAACAGAAATTTTTTTGGTACAGCGTAGACAGCAATAGGGACTGAGGTTTGAGTGTGGTTCCCATCTATGGCTACTCAGTTCTCTTCTATTTCAAGTACTAGGGGCTTTCTTCACTCAACCTGATAGCACAACACCCATTGTTTCTGAACACAATAAGACCAAGAGTTTGGGATGAGTCCACACTACCTTTTATAGATAAGATCCAAAGGTCTTTGAAACTATGAGATTTAAAAGGATGTTCAATAATTTACCAATAAAATTAGCTTTTCCTACTGTTCTAACATGGGAAGAAACACAATGTTAGAAAGAAAAATTAAAAATATTTAAATCAATTATACTTCTTTTGGGAAAAGATATTCAAGTCTCTTGTCTGTAAGTATGGGGAACAAAGAATGACCTAAAACTCCATAAAGAGGACGGAATATGAAGAAAAAATATTGGCTTAACTCAAATGCAACGGCTTTCTTAAACATCTAATAATTTACAGAAGCAGCTCAGAAAACTTCAGTTGCTTTCTCAGAATCTCTAAAAAAGTTAATACTAATGGCACGACTAGATTTTTGGTTTATTGCATCACAATTTCAGTCCATTTTTCTTCCTCTTGATACAATGCTGCCTGTAGCTGGTAGAATGTTACAATTAATATAACTAATAACAAACATTAAGTGTTTGCTATTTGCAGGCACTTTACATGGAAAACCTAATTTAATTAAATTACCACATCAACCCAATTTGATTAGGATTACACAGCTAGTAAGTTGAAGAGCTGTTATAACATCCCAGAGACTCTTTTGTTTTCATTTTTGGCAATAAAGTATTTTTAATTATGGTATGTACATTTTTCAGACATAATGCTACTACACACTTAATACACTACAGTATAATGTAAACATAACTTTTTTATGCACTGGGAAACCAACAAATTTGTGTGAGGAGCTTTATTGCAATACTCACTTTATTGCAGTGATCTGGAACCCAACTTGCAATACCTTTGAGTATTGCCTGTAATTCTTCTGTACTTAGACTAATTAATTTACCTCTTATCAATGAGGACAGATCAAAGTAGTTGTATCAATTTAGAAACTGGGAAGAAAATTCTAAGGATAGAAGCAGACTCCAGGATTTATTGTCAATACTGAGTTTATACAGTTTGCTGTTAATGTGTCTCTTTTTCTGAACAAGAAAAAAGGAGTAAATGATAACATTTTTAACCGACTATGTGTTGTGCAGGCCCAGGAGCCTCTTCCATCCTTGTCAAGGGGAGTACTAATCTTCTCTCCTTTCATATAACAGGATGATAACATTTTTAGAATCAGTCAAACTTCAATTTTAATTCTACTTGTATTCTCATACTTACTGAATTATTAGTCATCTCAAGTATCATGACTGCGAAAACTTTTGTAGTTAAGCCAAATAAATTTTATCCCTATTTGAGATAAGAAGACTGTGAAGTTTGGCCAATAAAGAGTTAAATGTTTGCAGCAGATCTCTGCTTCTGAGATCTCTTTTTTGTAAAGATTTAAGGGTTCTCTGAGTTAGAATAGTAATCTCTGATTCCTTCTTCATATCCGTTACTGTTTCCCTTTTGAATCTCTGATGCAAGTCTCTTGAGTCAGAAAAACCGTAAGTATGTCAGACCAGACAGTTCGATTCCTGATGAAAATTGTGTCCCCTTCTCATTTTATAAGGTTGGTGAACTTTATAAACTTAATTTACTTTAAAGTTGCTTGAATTATTTGACCATAGCTTTTTGTGGAATATTTCAGCTACATAAACAGCTATGATATATATAATGAAAAAATTCAATGTGAGATTGTCCAAAATTTGTTCTTGAAAACCTGCTGTGTGGGTTTGATAGATAAAGAATGGTTCAACTCCTGTGAAACCTCTAATGATTGAAATACACATCTGAAATTTTCTATAATTATGGGTCAAGTATAACGTTCACAATTATATAAAAATACCTTTCATAATTTAAAAATCATTGTAAAACCATATACACTGTGGCAATTTCAATCAAAGTAAGCTCACTGGTGATGTGCTTTTAACAAAACATTAAGAGGCCCCTGGAGACACAAAGGACTCCAGTCTGAAGGATTCCTGGAACAGGCGTATCATCATTAGATTTGGCAGGGTGTGCCCAGCAGGCAGTCGTTTCAAAGCACAATCAAGTAGAAATAAATTGAGTGTAATCCCTGGGATGCATATATTCCAGATCAGCTATGCTATTTTAATAGCTTGGTGGATAAAGCGTTTTTAAAAAGTTACTTCCTCCGGTTAGCTTATTAAAGAACAACTCGTATATTAACTTTTAAGGACCAACAAGCCAGAATATACATTGAATGTGAAGAAAGGGATATTCAACTACATCATCTATTAAATAACAACTGGAAATCTATTTTCTGTATTTTGTAATTTGATGTGAGTATCAGTACAATTTTACTTTTATGTTTTAAACAAAAAGGATCTACAGACATGAGAAAGAATAAATGCTAGAAAGTCTGTTTCCATGCCTTATAAATCCTTACTCAAAAGTGTGTCTTGGTTGATTGTTCCAAGACTTTTTTTCTTCCTACAACTTCTTTGCCCATTGGAAAGAGTTTTCTCTTTTCTTTAATGACTATATTCCTCTCTCTTTTTGTTTGCCTATATGTCAATAATGTGTTGTAATCAATAATTCTGTCTGTAAGTACTGTGATCTGTAAGTCATCTTCTTAATCTTATTATTTTTATAAAGAAAGCTAACCTAGATGATTGTTTATATTTTATTTTCTTCAGTAAGACATGAAAAATTTCTTCATTGTACTTTTACTGAAGGTCCAAAAATTTCAAGGGAGTTGACATAATTTTTTCTTGTTCTCAAACAACCTTCAATCAAGTTGAAGAAACAGAAAATGAACACATGTAGCTGAAATATATATAATCTATGTCATTTTGAGAAACCTAATGGTATTAAAGATTTTTTAAATCTATTACAGTAAATGAGAGTAAAAGTCAATAAAATGATATTAGATATCAGAGAAAAATAAATACTTTTAAGGTAGAGCAGAAAGTGCATAATAAGAAAATGATGCCAGTGGAGTATATTCTTTCCTTCATTCTTTCAACAGTAAATTGAGCATATAACAACTGCCACACTCTATCCAAGGTTTCAGGGACCTGCCTGGTGGCTAATAAGACAGACATAGTCTCTGCTGCTGTAAAACTTAAAAGTTGCTGAGATTCAGAGACATGAGAAATGTACATATAAATTAGAGAAGAGAGAACAAGTAAAAGTACAGAAATAAAGAGGCAAATATGTTCCAGTATAATAATACAAAAAAGCTTTCTGACATACTTCTTAACTTGGACATGATGTGATTAATCAGAAGTAAGATTGGACAGAGCAAAGTCTGTCAAGTAATTTAAGAACAGGCTTAAGTCATAATTCGTCCTGTTGGTAATGAGGAGGTTTTGATAGTTTTTCAACTGAGTGGGGACATAGCAAATAAGTTCTGCAGACATATCACGGCCTAGGATAGACCTTTCTGTGTGTGTGAACTAGCCTATTCCTCATAAAAACGTTTTATTGCATTTTAAAACTAAGTAAATAAACTGAGCAAGAATAAAAATTTTCTTACAGACACAGGGTAGAGATTCAGAACTAGGTTTGTCTGAATAAAACAATCATGAGTGGGGATGGCAAATAAACACATGAAAAGAGGCTTCATTAGGGAAATGCAAATTAAAATCACAATGTGGTATGACCATAAACATAAAGATTGCCAACAAAAGGGGAAGGAATGAGCAGAATAAAGGGAAAAGAAAAGCACTGTAAATGCTAATTTCTGGGGAAATGCTGGGAAAAGTTGCCTGGAACTCTCTTGTGCAACACTGGTGGCAACGCAAATATTATAGAACAGCCCCTTTGAAAAATGGTTTGGCGGTTTCTTATGAAATTAAACATGCTCTTAGCATATGACCTAGCAATCCAATACGCCCAGATATTTTGCCCAAGAAAAATAAAGACACGTGCACACAAAATAACTTGCATGCCAATGATTATAGCCGATTTATTCATAATTGCCAAAAACTAAAAACAAACTGTGATATATTCTTATAGTAAAATACTACTCTGAAATAAAAAAAAAGAATGAATGAAATACTGGTACATTAGCAAAAGAAAAAGAAGGAAATTAGAAAACATCATGCTAAGAAACTTGACATACAGGCTATATAGTCTTATGATTCCATTTATATTGCATTCTGGCAAAGTCAAAAGTATAGAAACAGAAATCAGAACAGTGGTTCCCCAAGGACTGGGGGTAGTAACAGGGGTTTGATTATAAACAGGAAAATGAGGTGTTTTTTTTTTTTTTTTTTTTAGCACAGTAAGAATATTCCCTGTCTGTGATGTGGAGGGAGTTTACATGACTGTAAAAATTTGTCAAAGTTCATAGACTCGTACATATAAAGTAGGTAAAATTTACTTCATCTAAATAATAATATAAAACAACAAAAAATCCATGAATATATCTCATAGAGTGGTGGGTGGGTAATGAAGATACGGTCTTTAGGGAAAGATTCCCAACTATTAATATCTATAGGCTTTTGGGAGTGAGAAGATTTAAGTATGACTTTCAACTATTTTTTATAGCTTAAGCTAATTATGTAACTTCTATATGCTTTAGTTTTCTCATCTATGAAATAAAAATTAAAGTATTCATTCATTAAATATTTATTAAGTTCTCACTGTAGTGGGACATGCATTTTTATACTGGAAATATATCAGTGAGAAAAATGGTCAAATCTCCAATTCTTGGCCCTCTTGGAACTTTCATTATATCGGGGAAAAACAAAATAGTAGTAACAGTATCTAAGTCATAAAATTGTTACCAAGGTTAATAATTATTATATGTTTAACTTAAGAAATGTATGCATAGCTTATGGTAATACAGATAAATATGAGTAGCAATATAAATATATGTATAGTAAAATAAATGTGTAGCACATAGTGCAAATATATATTATTTTTAAAGTATTTTTATTACTTACTCAAGGATAGATATTCCAATATCATGACTAAGTAGCATGCCTGGCAGCCATTATTCTGGAAGACAGTGACAGAAAGGGGTGAGCAGGGTGGGGGTAGGAGGTCTCACTTAGAATGAATGTCTTATTTCTCTTGTCTTCATAGCAAACTTTCTTAATGCCTTTGCTTCTGAGTATAATCTCCTGGTTTAGTGCCTCCAAGTCTTCTGACAGGGTAAAATGAGATCATGATGTGGGAGGGGAGGGGAGGTTGAGAATCTAGGGATGTTCTAGCATTTTAAGTAAACATATTATTGATATTATTTTGAATGCCATATTACAGCTTTTATTTTTTTTAAAGGCTTTAGGTCTGCTCTCCTATTTTCAGCTGCACTCACCTTTCCACTGCCACAGCGATTCTTGAAATTTTTCAAAGATCTGTGATGTGACTGGTGTCTTTCAGGACTCCCCCACTGCGTTTAGTGGCCTTTTAGTGACCTTTGTTACTTTTGACTCCTTTGCTTTCTTTGTACGTTTATGCTGTTTTCCCTCCTCACTGTCATTTAGTGAAGTTTTAAGAAGTATATTAATCTGCTAGGGCTGCCATAACAAAATACCCCAGATTAAGTGGTGTAAACAACAGAAATTTATTGTCTCACATTTCCGAAGGTAGAAGTGCATCGTCAGGGTTACTGTCTTCTGAGGCCTCTCTCCTTGGCTCACAGGTATCAGTCTTCTCCCTTTGTCTTCACATGGTCTTCCCTCTATGTGTGTGTTCATCCTAATCTGCTCTTCTTATAAGCAGGGCCTACTAATGACTTTGTTTGAACATAATTGCCCTTTTAAAGACCCCAAATCCAAAGGCAGTCACATTCTGAGGTACTAGGAGTAGGACTTCCGACATATGAATTTTGAGAAGACACAATTCACCACAGCATAGTAGGTATGTGAAATTAGTTGTGTGTATCTGTAAGATTCTATTAAGCATTTTGCATAGGTTATGTCACAAACTATATATAAATAAGAAAATGAACAGGCCATTTCAGACTGATTGAATATAGAGATTCAGAGGTCTTTCTTTTTAAGTTAAATTGGATTTCTCACATAATCTTAAAATATCTATGTTTTTTCTAAACCAAGAAACATTTGTAGTCACTTTTAATCCTCAAATCTGAATCTGAATAATCTATACTGAGATTAGTGTCATTACTTCTCTAGAATCTCATAAATAACATTAAATTTTGCAAACTTTATTTATTTATTTATTTATTGAGATATTGTCTCACTCTGCTGCCCGGGCTAGAGTGCCCATGGTGTCAGCCTAGCTTACAGTAACCTCAAACTCCTGGGTTTAAACAATCCTCCTGCCTCAGCCTCCTGAGTAGCTAGGACTACAGGCATGTGCCACCATGCCTGGCTAATTTTTTTTTTTATATATATTTTAGTTGTCCAGCTAATTTCTTTCTATTTTTTTTAGTAGAGACGGGGGTCTCGCTCTTGCTCAGGCTGGTCTCAAACTCCTGAGCTCAAACGATCCATCCCCCTCAGCCTCCCAAGTGCTAGGATTACAAGTGTGAGCCACCGCGCCCGGCCGAATTTTTCAAACTTTAAACCTTAAGTATTTCTTAAGTGAATAAGTGAATAAATAACCTAGATTATGCATTTTGGGGGTAATAATTCTGCTTGGATTGTATTTACACTTGCAAATTTAACCCACATTCTGTTACACATTTACTTCCTTTTCTGCTCAATGCCCCTTGAAAATGACAGTAAGGTAATTTTTAAAGAGACAAAGATTATAGGATAAAAATATCTGGAGATCAGAAAGAGGATGGATTGTGCCAAGGCCAAGTCTTTCCTAGAGAAACTAAATATTTGAATGAAAACCCCTACTGGTAGAGACATTTGTGGGTTTCACGAAGCTATTGCCAACTGTGTCCAATATCACTGTAGATCAGTGTTTCTCAACCAGGGGTGATGTTGCCCCCAGGTTATACTTGGTAGAGTCTAGAAATATTTTTTATTCTAATAACTAAGGGGATCAATGCTACAGGTATCTAGTGGGTAAAAGTTAGGGATGCTGCTAAATATCTTACAATACACAGAACAGCCTCCTATAAAAAAGAAATATCTAATTCAAAATGCCAATAGTGCTGCTATCGAGAAATCCTGTGTTAGATAAATTCCACCATGTGCACGAATATTCAATCAACTTTTAGTACTTCATTTTTAAATATTAATTTGGTGTTTGAAGGAAGCATGCTACATAAAGGAGATAAAGCAAACATTTTTTTTTAAAAGCAATCCAGAAGGAAAATATTAACACCTATCTTTATTGTCTAAATGGGGTGGGAGTGATTAGCCGTATTCCCCTTCCTTACTGATAAAAACTCATTGAGAGATAACCCTGAGATTGGCTTATAGACAAATAAAAGTTTATTTTTATTATTATAGCAGCTGCTAAAGGTATTCCTGAGTAATTCAACTTAGATCTCAGTAGGTAATTGTGCTTCTCATACAAGATCTCGGAGTTACCCAGACATAGCAATACAGACCAGTGCTACAGCTAACACTCTTCATACACATTAACCTAGGCCTATACAGGATCAAAATCATCAATATTACTGTCTTCCACCTCTTGTACCACTGGAAGGTCTTCAGGGGCAATAGCAAGAATGGAGCTGTCATCTCCTAGGATAATAATACCTTCTTCTGGAAAACCTCCTGGAGGACTTAACTGAGGCTGTTTTACAGTTAACTTTTTAAAAATGTAAGTAGAAGGAGTACACTTTAAAATAAAAATAAAAAGTATAAAATAATAAATACACATATCAGAAACAGAGTTTTTTTGTCATTATCAATACTATGTACTGTACATAATTATAATATATGTGCTATACTTTTATATGACTGGCAGCACAGTAGGTTTTTTTACTCTAGAATCACCACACGTATGTGAGCAATGCACTGTGACACCATATTATGAAGGCTACAGTGTCGCCAGGCAATAGGAATTTTTCAGCTCTATTATAATCCCATTGTGTACATGGTCCATCATTAGCTGAAATGTCATTATGGTACATGGGCTATAGTTTTATTCATTTCTTTCTTCCATTCAACCACTAGCATTGTAAGAAATTTTCTATAAGACTTTGGAGTTTTTCTCATTTGCTTCCATGTGTTTCTGTGTGTGCATGAGCATTCTTCTGATTTAAATAACTTGACATCTATTAAGGATTATTTATTTCAAGCAGAAATAAGTAATGCTTCATAGATGCCTTAATGCCTTTTCACCCAAAGTAGAGGACAATCTGAATCTTTCATTTAACTGATGAGTTGGAATAAAATGTTAAACATTTATATTAATCGTGAAAATCACTCATAATCTTTATGGTCCCTGAATATATGAAGTATTAAACATGTTGATAAAATGATAATTGACCTAAGAAAGTTTGCATGAAAAAACTTAGTATGGGGTTACCAAGATTAACAAAGAAATATTAGATTCGTAGGGCCTCTATTAATTACCAGATGACATTATTTCAACATATAAATAACAACATCCACTCATCTTCAAGTAGGCTTTATGATAGAGGTATTTTGGTAACAAAAAAATTTGTTATTATTGCCAGAAAATTATGTCATTCAAATAGAATTTAGCCTCTGTTTTTGTCATGTAAACTTAGTGATGATTTTTTTTAAAAATCTACAATCTTCTTTCTAATTTAAGGTACTAAAGTACATATTTATTTCACTTAGATTTTCATTTTTATTAAAAATCATGGGCCGGGCGCGGTGGCTCACGCCTGTAATCCTAGCACTCTGGGAGGCCGAGGCGGGTGGATTGCTCAAGGTCAGGAGTTCGAGACCAGCCTGAGCGAGACCCCGTCTCTACTAAAAATAGAAAGACATTATATGGACACCTAAAAAAATCTATATAGAAAAAATTAGCCGGGCATAGTGGCGCATGCCTGTAGTCCCAGCTACTCGGGAGGCTGAGGCAGTAGGATCTCTTGAGCCCAGGAGTTTGAGGTTGCTGTGAGCTAAGCTGACGCCACGGCACTCACTCTAGCCTGGGCAACAAAGTGAGACTCTGTCTCAACAAAAAAAAAAAAAAAAAAAAAAAAAAAAATCATGGAGAAAGTTAGATATAATATAACCTTCTCCTGCAATGAGTATAAATACTAGAATGCAAATACTTTCTTCAATCTTCATTTTAGTTGAAGAGTCCTTGGCAATGACAAAACTTTTTAATTCCTCTGCATTTTAATTTTTTTCCAAATTTAAATTTCCAAATTTATCTTTGAGATGACCAGCCTCCTGGGGAAAATATAACTTCTTACTGGCTCTGGACTACACTATGTACTCACTTACTTTGTTTAGAACATTTTTTCTTGTTTAATGATTTTTCTTGACTGTCTATATTGGTGCCTGCACATAATTCTAGTAAACCTCAATAAATCATTTGAGTTCTACAATAATGAGGAAATTTCATAAATTAGTCATAAAAATTTGCTGAGTCTAGATTAATGTCATTCTGGATGGAAAATTGTTGAGTTGTAGTCTATAAAGAATCTGCATTGATTTTTGAAACTTTTGGTCTTGTATAGGTTTACCTCAAGTTTGGTAGCTCTTCCCTTATCTGTACCTTACCTTAAATAAGATACAGGTGCCAATGACAGAATGAACAATGTTTCATTCCAAATTCATTGCCTCAATAAGCTCGCATACCTTGGATCAAAACTAAGATCAATGACAATGTTTTTGGTAACATTTGATGACATGTTTTCAGTGATTCATTAAACTGAACATTTGAGAGAACAGCTATTCAAGAAAAGACTGCAGGTCCCATCTTTTATTATTGAATGAGTTAATGATTTTTGTGATTGTATATCAGATGAATCAGCAAATCAGGAAATAACACATTGGGAGTGGATGAGTAGAGATTTCTACCAGCTATTACCTCTCAAGTTGTTATTTTAAAGTTCAGTTTGAAGGGGTATGATGCCAGCAAGATGACATTAATAGAAAACCCTATACCCACCTTCCTCACATAAATACAGTAATTCCACGTGAATTCATGGGCAACTTCCTTTTTTGAGAAATTCAGAAACAAATATAGAGGTTCCTATGCCCAGGGTGAGTGCAAACTACTCACATTGAAGCCAGCAGAGAAATTTGAGGCACCCTATTTCCGTAAGCCCTACCCACAGCTCAATGTCATATGATTGTGAGGAAAATCCTAAGCTTCTGGCTTCAACCTGAGGAGGGACACAGGTATATCTGGGGGGACTGTCCAGAGAACTGGCTTCTTCTTTGGCCACCTCAAAGTGCTCATGGGACCTGACATAATCAAGTTGCCTGAAGCCAGGAAGAAGAGAGATGCCAATGGGTTTGGCAGTCACTATAGCCCCATAACCCTTCCCCTGACTCAGCAAAGAGCAAGAAGATGAAAAACTCCAAATCTCAGTTTCTTGCTGGGGAGAGAAATAGTTGGATAGAGCATTGAAGAATTTTAGTTTTCTGGGAGCTGCCTGAAGAAATATCTTCAGTCTCATTTGTCTCAGAGAATACATGGGACTTAACACACTCCAGATGCATGGGGGGGGGGGGCGGGGCGGGGACTAAGGACAAAGAAAGCAGATCAGACCAGCACAAAGGTTAAAAAAGCACCCAGAATCTCTGGCCAGGCTAATCAGGGAAGATCTTCTTCTGGTCAAGTACAGTTTGTGAAGACTAGGAGAGGTAGCTGTTTTGTCTAATGTGCAGACACTAACAAAGACTGTTAAAGAAAATGAAGAAACAGAGAAAAATATTCTAAACAAAAGAACAAGATAAATATCTAGAAAAAGAATTCTAATAAAATAGAATATAATTCATCTGACAGAGAATTCAAAATAACGATCCTAAAGATGCTCACTAGGTCTGGAGAACAATACACAAGAAAGTGAAAATTTCAGCAGATGAAAAAAATTTTTGAAAGTACCAAACAGAAATAATGGAGCCAAAAAACATAATAACTGAAATGAAAAATTCACTAGAGAAGTTCAACGGAATACTAGATCAAGCAGAAGAAAGGATCAGTGAACTTGAAGACAGGTCATTGGACATTATCTAGTCAGAGGAGCAAAAAGAAAAAAGAAAAAAAAGAGTAGAGAAAGCTTAAAGAACTTATGGGAGGCAATCAGGCACACCAATGTACACTGTGGGATCCCAGAGGAGAAGAAATATAAAGAAAAATCTTAAAGCATACTCAATGAAATTATGGCTGAAAACTTTCATAATCTGGGGAAGAAAATTGACATCCAGATCCGGAAAGACCAAATGACCTCAAAAAGTGAAACCTATGATATTCAAACTGAAATACATTGTATTTAATTGTCAGTAGTCAAAGACATGTAGGGAATTTCTAAAGCAACAGTGGAAGGTGATTTTTCATGTACACCTGAAGCCCCATATGATGACCAACAGGATTTTCAGCAGAACTCTTACAAGCCAAAAGGGATTGGGATAATATATTCAAAATGCTGAAAGAAAATAACTGTCAAATAATAATACTGTTTCTGGCAAAACTATCTTCAAAATATGCAGGTGGGATAAAGACTTTTCCAGACAAACAAAAACTGAGGAAGTTCAACACTACTAAACCTGCTAAACTTAGTTCTTTAAGTTGAAATGAAAGGATGCTAAAGAACCAGATGATAACATAGGAAAATATAAAACTCATTGTTAAAGGTAAATATATAGACAACTCCAGATTGCTGTATTATTGTAATGGTGCCAAGTAAATAACTTGTAATTACAGTACACAGGTAAAACATAAAAAATTAAGAATAACTATAAATAAAACATGATAATGGGTGCACAATATAAATGAATGTAAATAGTGACATCAATAACATAAAATGTGGGGGCTAATAAAAATGTGGTTTTTGTTGCAATTGGAGTTGCTATCAGCTTAAAATAGATTTATACCTGTAAGATACTTTAAGAACAAATAAAATTATGTGTAGAAGTTACACATGAAAAAATAGAAAGAAATCAAATAATATCAGTAAAAAAGATTAACAAAACACAAAGGAACATCAAGAGGGAAAAAGAGGAAAAAAGAAGTACAAGTCAAATAGAAAATAATTAACAAAATGACAATAGTAAATCCTTCCCTATCAATAACTTTAAATGTAAGTGGTTTAAAGTCTCCAATCACCCAGACATGGGGTGGCTGAATTGATTAAGGAAAACAAGATCCAACTATATGTTGCCTATAAGAATTACACTTTAGATTTAAGGATACAGATAGGCTAAAAGTAAAGTGATGGAAAAAGATATATCTTGCAAATAGCAACCAAAAGAGAATCCAGATGACTATGCTTAGATAAGATAAACTTCAGGTAAAACACTATTGCAAGAAATAGAAACATATATTATCACATATCACATAATGAAAAAGTGTCAATTCATCAGGAAGATATAAAAAATATAAATACACAGGAACCCAGTGTCAGATATATAAAACAAACCTAAATATATAAAACAAACTTTGACAGAACTGAAAGGGGAAATAGACAGCAATTCAATAATAGTGGGGATCTTCAGTACTGTATTTTCAATTGTGAATAGAATAACCATTCAGAAAATCAACAAATGAATAGCACATTTGAACAACACCAAATGGGCCTAGCAGGCGTATATAGAACATTCCACCCCAAAGTATCAGAATATACCTTCTTCTCAAGCATACATAGAATATTGTCCTGGATAGATCACAAGTTAGTTCAAATTTAAGAAGATTGAAATCATATCAAGTATTGTTTTTGACCACAATGGAATGAAATTAGAAATCAAAAACAGAAGGAATACATAAAAATTCACAAATATGTGAAAATTACACACTCTTGAATAACCAATGGATTGCCAAAGAAGAAATCAAAAAGAGAATTAGAAAATATGCTGAGGCAAACAAAAGGAAGACAGAACATACCAAAAATCACAGGAAGCAGCAAACACAATACTAAGAGGGAAGTTTATAGTGGTAAATATTTACATTAAAAATTCAAATAAACAGTATAACTTTATACCTCAAATAACTAGAAAGAGAAGAACAAACTAAGACTAAATATAGTAGAAGAAAGGAAATAAAGAGTAGAGCAGAAATAGATGAAATTCAGAATAGAAAAACAATGTAAAAAATTGAGACTAGGAGTTTGTTTTTTAAACCCTTAGCTAGAATCAGAAAAAGAGTGAAAACTCAAAATCAGAAATGAAAGAGGAGACATTACATTGATGCCACAGAAATAAAAAGAATAAGAGAAAACTATGAACAACTATGTGCTGCCTAACTGGCATATAGAGGAAATGGATAAAACTCTAGAAACATAAAATCTACCAAGATTAAACCATAAAGAAATAGAAAGTTTCAACAGCCATATAACTGGTAAGGAAATTCATTCAGTAATGAAGAACCTGATGACAAAGAAAAGTCCAGGATCAGATGGCTTCACTGGCAAATTCTACCAAACATTTAAGACAAATGAATGCCAATCCTTCTCAAACTCTTTCAAAATATTGTAGAAGAAGGAACATTTCAAAACTCTTTTTTTGAAGCCATCGTTACTCTGATATCAAGCTAGACGAAAACTCCAGTAGAAAAGAAACCACAGCCCAATATCCCTAACAATGATAGATACAAAACCCTCAATAAAATAAACAAAATTCAGCAGCACATTAAAAGGATCATATCATCCACTATAGCCCAGTGCCATTTACCCCTAGGATTCAAGGATGGTTCAATATATGAAAATAAACTAATAAGATATATCACATTAACAGAATGAAGAATTAAAAAACATATGATCATCTCAATAGGTGCAGAAAAAGTATAGTACAGGCCAAATAAACAAATCATTGATGGATAGAAAACATATCAAACAACATATATCAGGAATCTGGACTGATGAAACAGACATGTATCTTCTCCAGGAAGTAACCAATAAAATTCAGTAGTATGGTGTCCGCCATAGTCAATATTTTCTGCTAAGATGAAAGTATTTGCTTTGATTTTAATTCTAGTTAACATTTCAGGGTAAATTTCTGTATTAACTAAGATATCTAAAGGAAAAAAAAATATTTAATCAGTTCTGTAACTCACCTGAACAGAACATCAATAAAAGTCTAATCTTTTTTTAACCTATTTTTTTCCACTGACACTGCCATATGGTTACAACATTGAAATGTGCTAAATATATTTTATATGTATTATTTTTTTCTCAGTATGCCATGAAATATAATTACTTTCATACTACAGATAAGAAAACCTTATTCAGAGTATTAAAATACAGGCACTGGTTTACAATCCGCAAAAACAATACTCATATCTGCCGTGATTCACCCAAGGTATGCTTGTAAGTAGTATGTTACACTTCTCCTAGAAAGTTTATTTTCATGAAAAGAGTAAAATTAAAAGACTTTAACTATATCCTTATAAAGTGTTCTGAATAATTAGATATTTGTAACAGGAGTATGTTCATTGTTATTAAAACAACCTTCATTTTTAAGAAAGTAAATCTCTGTTATTTACTTATTCAATGTTTACCTGTAATGACGTTGCAGATACTCTTTAAAGAAATTAAAAATATGAATAACTAGAAACTGCAGTACTAAAGATATTGGTGTTCCCTTCCCTGTCCCATGAATATGTCCAAGTTTTGCAGCTATGGAGCTGAAGTGTGAGACCACATCTAACTGATTCTGATGATTTCCAGTAGAGGACACCCTGATAAAGAAATACACCATGTACAGTAATCTTCTACATTGGTAATCTAGGAGAGGTGCTTTTACATTGGACATATGGTTAGCTTATAAATCTCTTTATTGTAAAAAAAGAAATTCAAGTAGATTACTTCTGGTCATTTGGTAACAATGAAGACTATAGGCAAATACTTCCCAATAGGAAAAGTCCAAGGAGACTTTAATTGCCTTCCTTTCCCCTCCATGGCTTAAGAAAAGCTGCTTTCTTCTTTTCTTTCTGGAATTCAAATTTAAGCCACATGTCAGAGTAGATTAGAGATGCTCTGAACAAAGTGCACTTACAGGAAGGACACCTTTGTTCTCAAGAATGGAACATCACCATATGGAATGAGATAGTCTCAACTAGTACTCCAGGGCAAAGAAAAAAATCCTAAAAATTCATCAAGTTTTCTATTTTCGGCACAGAATTCAACTTGAAGTTCAGCAACTCAAACTCAATTTGTAGTCAGGGGCACCGATCTCATGCTTTAAGAAAAAGTACTAAGCATGTGATTGTAAAGTAATGAGTATAAACTTGCAGGTCCAGCATGGAGTACCCTTGTGGCTTTTGTTGTATCAGGATCAGTAAGAATATTTTCACTTCTGTGCTTAGGTAGTAGTCATTATTCTATGCAGTTGTCTTTAATAGAAAAAGGTTGTGGCAATATATGCAAAATTGTTGTTCAGACTTCAGATTTGGAATGAGGAGTAGTCACTTAATAGTAAGTAAGGACCAGACAATGTCAAGAAAATAATATATTAGATGATCTGATGTTAAAGCAGTTGGAACCTCAGCAATTAAAAATATTAGCATTGACTTATATTTTACAATTAAATTACTTATATAAAGATTTCAAGCATTTTTTAGAAACTTGAACCAATATGTACATATAATTTTTCACTATTAAACAAGCCATGTTTATTACAATATCTCTTGAAGGAAAATCATTGTAATTTTGTTACTTTTTTACATAACTGCAAATATAAGAAAATGTCTACCTCATTTTATACATTTTTGTTAACTCTGAATAAAGTCATAATGCAATCACAGAAATAACTGCCTGACCATTTCCAGCACAGTAAAACAAATAAAGAAATGCTCATTAGAACAGTGTCCTTTAATGACCAAACAGTACCCCATTATATGTGCTTTAATTCACTTTCACATTTTTGCAGTATTAAGATTTCTTCATTAAGTAATTCTAATGTTACTCATTACCAAACAGACATATTTTGTCTTCAAGGGATAAAAGGAGTTCTGCTTCCCAGTATTATAATTTAATCAAGTGAGCAGGTGGTTAATGGAGGCATTGTCAAAATTTGAAACCATTTACAATACCAATAATTTGAGAAATATAAGAACTTTTACTACACAACATCAGAATTTGTAGCAAAATAACTTATGTAAGTTCAATGTAACTCTTTGGTAAATCTTGTGGTCTCAGTAGAATATAGATTGATGATATTCGGTGCTAAGTTTTGAGCTCAGCACTTACAAGATATTTCTTAAATCTTTCTTGCACTTTCTGTCAAGTCAATTAAAAAAAAAATTCTGCCCTTCGAGTAATTTAAAATTACTCCATATTGTCATTGATTGATATAAAGCAATACACTTTGATTCCAAAACTAGACATTTTTATTGCTTACTGAGTATCACATTGGACCAGAAAAATAAATGATTTATCAACTGTTGAGAAGCAGATAATTGGTGTAGTTTGTTCAACTAAAATTATACCTATTTTTTAAATCTTTTGCAAGGTTAAAAATATTAACACTATAAGTCATATGTCAATGGAAATTTCATAGCCTTACAAGGTCTACTAAAATGTAGTCAAATATTTGTTTTACTTCACTGCTATATATTTCTGTTAAAAGCAAAAATCACACATCCTAAAAGTATTGCCAGAATAATGTATGACTTATATGGCTAATAGCTTAGAAATCATTTGATAAATCACTGTGTATTTAATTCTTTTGCCTTCATATTTTAGACAGTAATCCGAAATTGTAATTTAATATAAAACCACTACATTTTATAAATAAATGCTCATGCCCTAGAAAGCTTGCAAAATTTTGAGTTGACAAATTTTGGGATTTTTCAAAACAAAAGAAGAAAGGATGCTCCAAAGATAATATATTGTTGCTAATATTACACCATAAAATGACTAATGTAGTAATACAAAATGAGTTTCTGGATCCTGCAAAGCTTAATTAATACCGAAATTTCTATATGGTAGTTCAAACAGGTGACCACCCAATGTAATCAGGAGAAATCTGCACATTGGTTAATTCTAGTTGTTACAACTCCTGTCAACCAATTATAACATAAATAGGAAATCAACAAATGAAATATTGTTCCTCGTAATACATGTGAGATATATATATATATGCCTCAAACAGACTCATATTTTATAACATACACACATATTCATATATTTTATTGGACTAAAATATTAATACATGAGGGAATATTAATGCCTTTGGTATTTTTATATCTTCCAAATCAAAACTTGATCTTTCAAAATGACAAGAAGTAGAAAATACTACCTCACATAGATTAAAGGAGCTTAAAGAAAATACATTTTATAGTTACAAGTATTATAAGTATAATCCTGTTTTGAAAAATTTCTCAAAGCTGAGAAGATAAAGGATAAATAAAAGAATAAAAATATTGATGGTTATTATACCAAGTGATTTCCTATTAATCAAGGATATTTCCTGTATCAAGATTTAGGGGGAACGTATATCCAGCAGAGATTGTCAGTTTATACTCACTGCCAACAGGGGCATATGAAACATAAGTAGATAAGGCATAAATTCAATACATTCATATGGATTCCCATGTAGTCCTAAGTATAAGTGGTAATGTGTAAATACGCATATACAATAATAATTTGAATGCATTTAAGAATTACAGGTTGAGCATTCCAAATCTGAAAATCCAAAATCTGTAATGCTCCAAAATCCAAAACATTTTCAGTGCCAACATGATGCTCAAAGAAAATGCTTATTGGAGCATTTCAGATTTCATATTTTTGGATTTCAGATGCTCAGCTGGTAAGTGTAATACAAGTATTCCCAAATCCCCAAAAATCCAAAATTCAAAATACTTCTGGTCCTAAATATTTCAGATAAGGGATATTCAGTCTGTACTATGTGACTTAATTGGTGAAAATCAGCCTAGAAAAATTAGGTGATTTATTAAAAATAAGATTTTGAATCTATATTTAATAGATTCTTGAATTCAAACAAATACACAATTTAAAATTTAGCCAGTGTATTATTCAATTGGGTGTAAAGTTTTATTAAATACATGCTATTTTCATTTACAAGTGAAATTCCTATGTTTATATTTGCTCTTTGTCTCTTATTTTTAGACTAAAAATAATTTTATTACTTTTATTTTGATTATATAAAATAAAATCATTACAAAGTAATCACATTTTGTCTATTTGCATATTTTTGAGACAGGTTGTCTCGAATATTACTGCCAGTGCCAAAAAGTTCTTAATTTGATATAGACATTTTATTTATAAGGCTCCAAGTATGATGAGAAAGTTATCATCAGAAGAGCATTAATTCAATTATCAGGATTTATCTAACTGAGATGCAAAAAGGTATGTCAATATGTTGGCATCACCTTAATTTTTATAAGCTTACTATTTTGTAAAACATAGCATTGCTTTATGCAAAATTCTAGACTATGCAGTGTACATTTGTAAATTTTTTTTTTTTTGGTCACTCAATTATAATAGATAATGCTATCTTGGGAATGTTAACTGTGTTTCGGAAAGAATCAGCATGAACAAAATTTAAACTTATCTACAAAATTATGTAATATAGAAAAGTAGCACCTGGACTATACAAATTGTAGTGCAAAATGATCCTATAAATACATGGGAAAGCAGAGGATCGGCACAAGTGCATTGGGGGCTGGACAATCCTCTGCTTTCGGTAGGGGGCTGCTTCCCCACTAACTGTGTACTTTCTGTGACTGGGTTTACAAAAAGGGTGTGGTCCATTTCTGCCTTTTACTTGGAGAGAGTGGTTTTGCAGCTGCCCTGCCCAGGGAATTTCAGCCCTTGGGTTTCTGCATTTCTGGATCCCCCACAAACATCCCCCACAAACATCCCCCAGCACCCACTCAGACTGCAGCAGCCACAGGGGGCAGGGTGGGCTGCTTCTAGGTGAGAGGAAAGCAGAGCACACTGGGGGGCCCTTGGGACAAAGGAGAGGAGAATGGGTGCCCTCCTCCATCCCAGAACTTATCCTTCCCCCCACCTACTGCAGCTGATGCAGCCCTGGCTGTTCCTGCAGGAGCTGGTGTGGGTGCACTGGGAAGTGGTCACTCACGGGCATTTGGGAGTGGTTGTATCACCACCGACAGCGTGCCCACATGCTTAGTCTTGCACAGTGGGCAGGGCCCACACCTCTCCCTTTAATGAGCTGCAGCTTGCTGCAGTGGAGTACAATCCAGCCTCAAAGTTGTCTGCTTTGGGCTGACAGAAACTTCACTCTGAGGCCATCTGAGCAGAGAGCTGTAGGACAGACATTTTCCATGTCTCTCAGCTACATTTTGGCCTGGAGTTAAATAACAGTATCTATCTAAACTGAAAGTCATTAGCAGCAGGACAGTGGTGTGACAGGGAGACAGATCCCATCTATATCTATCTAGGCCATGGAGGGGTTCAGTTCCTTCCTTGCTACACCCCTCCTCATGCTACTTGCCTGCCAGCAGAGACCTTGGTGCAATTCAACACAAGCTGCCCTGCCACCGTCCTCAGGACTGGTACTTCTTCTTGTCATTGAGGTATAGGAGGGTGAGCTTGGCAGACCATTTTCACGTAGCACTGTCTCCTGCCTAGGGCTAAGCACAGCACACAGGACATCAGACAATTCACAGACCACCCCACTGCCTGAGTGAGCTGAGACCAAGCACACAGCCATCGACTGCTCCTGCAGCTGGCTCTTACATATAAATGTGACCTACTGGACTGGTGGTTAAACTATAGCTCAGTACATCTCTACCACAACCACCTTCCTGAGAAAGCCCCTGAGTACGGACTACTTGTAACCAAGGAGAACATACAGGGCCCTAGATCCCTGAAAGTACCCAAAGGCAAAGCCAAACAAACATGGCAAACACCACAGGCACACCCTCAAGGGGAAAAAAATAAAATAAGTAAATACATAAATACATAAAAAGTTCCATCCTAATGAAAGCAAATTAAAAAATAAGTGACAATTTCTCCAGATGAGAAGGAACCAGCATAAGAATTCTGGAAGTGTTTTGAAAAGGACTGTTTTGACACCCCCAAAGGATCACACTAGCTTTCTAGCAATAGATCCAAACAAAAATGAAAATTCTGAAATGACAGACAAACAATTAAAAATAGGGATTGTTAAGAAGCTGAATGAGAGCCAAAAGAAAGTTGAAAATCAACACACACACAATAATAATAATAATACTTCAGGGCATAAATGAAAAACAATAATAAAGGGATATTTAAAAAACAAACAAAAAATCCCAGAACTTCTGGAAGTGAAAGACACATTAGTGGAAATAAAAAATGCAGTTGAATGCTTAAAGAATAGAATAGACCAAGCCAAAGAAAGAATTTCAGAGCTTGAAGACAGGTCTTTGAATTAACCCAGTCAGACAAAAATAAAGAAAAAAGAATCACATACAATGAACAAAGTCTACAAGAAATATAGGATCATGAAAAACATGCAAACCTATGAGTAGCAGATATTCCTGAGGGAGAAGAAGAAAAATAAAAAGTGTGAAAACCCTATTTGAGAGAATAATTGATGAAAACATCGCCAGTGTTGCAAGACTCTCGCATCCAGATAGAAAAGGCACAATAAACACCAGGGAGATACATTGTAGAAGGTCTACACCAAGGCATACAGTCATCAGACTATCTGAAGTTAACATGAAGGAAAAAAGTTTTCAAGTAGCAAGGCAAAAATATCTAATTATCTATAAAGGAAAGCCCATGAGACTAATGACAAACTTCTCTGGAGAAGCCTTACTAGCCAGAAGAGATTGGGGTCCTATTTTCAATATTCTCAAAGGGAAGAATTGTCAGCTATGGATTTGTAACCTGCTAAACTAAAATTCATAAATAAAAGAGAAATAAAGTCTTCTCCAGACAAACAAATGCTAAGGGAATTTGTGTACACTAGAGCAGCCCCACAAGAAATGCTCATGGGAGTTCCAAACATAAAAACAAAAGGTAGATACCAGCATAAAAACACATGAAACCATAAAACTCACAGGCCCTATAAAAAAACAATTGCACACTTGAGAATACAAAGCAATTAAGTAACAAGTATTATGACAGGAACAGAACCTCCTGTATTAATATTCACTTAGAACATAAACCCACTAAATGCCTGATTTAAAAGGTTTACATTGGCAGAATGGATAAAAAAAAAAAAAAAAAAGAAATCCAAATATCAGCTGCCTTTGAGAGACTCACTTAACTGTTACAGATTTTGTAAATTCAAGATAAAGGGGTGGGAAATTTTTCCACACAAATGGAAATCAAAGCAAGAAGCAGTAGCTATATCTGATTAAACTGACTTTAAATCAGAAATAGTTAAAAAAAAGAAAGAAAAAGATGGAAATTATTAAATAATAAAGGGATCAATTTAACAAGAAGACATAACGATCCTAACTATGTATGCACATAATTCTGGAGTACCTACATTCATAAAACAAATATCACTAGACCTAAGAAAAAAGACACACAATACAGTAATAGTGCAGGATTTCAACACAGTACTGACAGCACTAGAGAGATTATCAAGACAGACAATCAGCAAAAAAACACTGGACTTAACCTGGACTCCAGAACAGATGGACCTATCAGACATTTACAGCACATTACACCCAACAATTGCAGAATACAAGTACTTCTCCCCAGCTCATAGAGCATTTTCCAAGATAGATCATATGTTTTGGGACAAAACAAGTCTCAATAAATTTTTAAAAATCAAAATCACACCAAATATCAACCCAGATCACAATGAAATAAAACTAGAAATTAATTCCAAGAGGATCTTTCAAAACTATGCAAACATATGGAAATTAAATACCTTGCTCCCAAATGATCTTTGGGTCAACTATGAAATCAAGATAGAGGCTGGGCACAGTGGCTTACACCTATCATCCTAGCACTCTGGGAGGCTGAGGCAGGAGGATCAGTTGAGGTTAGGAGTTTGAGACCAGCCTGAGCAAGAGTGAAACCTTGTCTCTACAAAAAATAGAGAAATTAGCCAGGAGTGGTGGTGTGTGCCGTATTCTCACCTACACAGGAGGCTGAGGTAGGAGGATTCCTTGAGCCCAGAAGTTTGAAGTTGCAGTGAGCTCTGATGATGCCACTGAATTCTAGCCAGGGCAACAGAGCAAGACTCTGTCTCAAAAAAAGAAAAAAAGATAGTAATTTAAAATTTTTTTCAAAACAAATGGTAATACTGACACAACCTCTGAGATGCAGCAAAATCAGTGCTAAAAGGGACATTTTTAGAACCAAATGCCAACATCAAAAGGACAGAAACATCACAAATTAACAACCTAGCATCACACCATGAGGAAGTAGAAAAACAAAAACAAACAAAACCCAAGACTAGCAGAAGTAAAGAAATAGCAACTATCAGAGAATAACTAAACAAAATTTAATCAAAAGAAATAAGACAAAGGGTCAACAGAACAAAAAGTTCTTAGAAAAGATAAACACAATTGATATACCCCTAGTTAGATTAACCAAGAAGAAAGAGAATGCAAATGAGCTCAATCAGAAATGAAAAAGGAGACATTACAACTTATCCACAGCAATACAAAAGATCATATGAGCCCACTGCAAACATCTCTATGGTCATAAAATCTAGAGGAAATGGACAAATACCTAGAAACATACAACCTCCCAAGGTTAAATCAGGAAGAAATAGAAATTCTGAACAGACTAATAATGAGTAATGAGATTGAATCAGTAACAACAAATCTCCCAAAAACAACAACAAAAAAAATGCCCAAGACCAGACAGATTTACAGCCAAATTCTACTAGTCAAATAAGAACTGATTCCAATCCTACTGAAACTATTTCAAAACATGAAGAAGGAGGGAATCCTTCCCAACTCATTCCATGGAACCGATATCACTCTGACACCAAAGGCAGGAAAGGATGCAGCAAAAAAAAAAAGAAAACTACAGACCAATATCCCTAAAGAATATTGATGCAAAAATTCTCAACAAAATACTAACAAACTGAATCCAAGAGCATATCAAAAGGATAATTCACTATGCTCATGTGAGTTTCATCTCAGCAATGCAAGAATGGTTCAACATATGTAAATCAATAAATGTGATTCACCACATGAATAAAATTTAAAACAAAGAACCATATGATCATCTCAATAGATGCACAAAAAGCATATGAAAAAATTCAGCATCCCTTCATGATTAAACAGTCAATAATGCAGGCATAAAGGAAACATACCTCAAAATAATAAAATTCAGATATAAAAACCCACAGCCAAACCCACAGCCAACATCATATTGAATGGGGAAAATTTGAAACCATTCTCCCTAAGAACTGGAACAAGACAGGGATGCCTACTTTCAACTCTCCAATTCTACCTAGAATTGGAAGCTCTAGCCAAAGCAACCAAGCAAGAGAAAGAAATAAAAAAACATCCAAATTGGAAAAGAGGCATTCAAATTATCCCTGTTTGCCAGTGATATGACCTTATACTAGAAAACCCTAAAGACTCCTCCAGTAGACTCCTAGATTTGAAAAATGAATTCAGGAAAGTTTCAGTGTGCAAAATCAATGTACAAAAGTCAGTAACATTTCTGTACACTAAAAATACTCAATTTGAGAACTAAATGAAGAAGTAAATCCCATTTATAATAGCTATAAAAATTAAATACCTAGGAATACATATAATAAATGAGGTGAAAGATCTCTACAAGGATAACTACAAAACACTGAAGAAAGAAATTTTAGATGACACAAACAAATGAGAAAACATCCATGCTCATAGATTGGAAGAATCGATACTGTTTAAAGAGCCATTCTGCCCCAAGCAATCTACAGATTCAATTCAATTCCCTTCAAAACATCAATATCATTTAACACAGAATTAGGAAAAAACAGTCTTAAAAATCGTATGGAATCAAATAAGAGTGTGAATAGCCAAATTCAACCTAAGCAAAAAGAGAAAAACTGTGGGCATTACATTATCTGACTTCAAATTGTATTATAAGGCCATAATAAACAAAAGAGCATAGTTATGGTACAAAAGTAGACACATACATCAGTAGAATGTGGTAAGAGAACCCAGACACATACATCAATAGAGTATTGTAAAAGGGTAAAAGAACCCAGAAATAAAGGCAATACATACAACCAAAAGTTCTTTAACAAAACAGAAAATAGCATACACCAGGGAAATGACTCCCTATTCAAAGACTGGTGTTCGGAAAATTGGATAGCCATGTGAAGAACAATGAGGCTGGATCCCTGTCTCTTACCATATGCAAAAATTAACTCAAGATCAATTAAAGACATAGATATGAGACCTGAAACCATAAAAATTCTAGAAGAAAACCAGGAAAAAAACTCTGAATATTGCCTTAGGTAAGGAATTTATGACTAAGACCCCCAAAGCAAATGCAACAACAAAAAAAAACAAACAAGTGGGACTTAATTTAACTAAAAAGCCTCTTCACAACAAAATAAATAATCAACAGAGTAAACAGACAAACTAAAGAATGGGAGAAAAATTCCAAATCTATACATCTAACAAAAGACTAATATCTAGAATCTGTAAGGATCTCAAATCATAAGAAATAAAAACATTAAAAATATGCAAATGGCATGTGAACAGACATTTTTCAAAAGAAGATATACAAATGGTCAAAAAAAATATGAAAAAAATGCTCAACATCACTAATTACCAGAGAAATGCAAATTAAAACCGCAAGGACATAATACCTTTCCTCAATCAGAATGGCCATTATTAAAAAGTTAAAAAACAATAAATGCTGATGCAGATGTGGTGAAAAGGGAACTCTCATATACGGTTGGCGGGAATGTAAATTAGTACAACCTGTATGGAATACAGTATGGAGATTTCTCAAAGAACTAAAAGTAAATCTACCAGTTGATCCAGGAATTCCTCTCCTAGCTATCTACTCAAAGGAAAAGAAGTCATATCAAATGATACCTGCACTCATATGTTTATCACAGCACAATTCAAAATAGCAAAGATGTAGTATCAAGCTACATGTCCACCAACTGATAATTAGATAAAGAAAATGTGGGGAGTGTGGACTACTCCTTATAAAAAAGAATGAAATAATGTCCTCGCAGAAACTTGGATGAAACTAAAGGCCATAGTCCTAAGTGAAGTAACTCAGGAATGGAGAATTAAACACTGCATGTTCTCACTTAAAAGTGGGGAATAAACTATAAGTACACGTTGTCATGCAGAATGGAATAATAGACATTGAATACTTGAAAGGTGGGAGGGTGGGAGCAGGGTGAGGGATGAAAAATTACCTATTGGGTACAATATACACGGTTGGTGTGATGGGTATGCTAAATGCCCGGACCTCACAACTATGCAATATATCCATGTAACAAAACTGTACTTTACCCTGTAAATCTATTAAAAAAAAAAATGGGAAAATGATAATTGTTCTGTAACCCTTATTATTTTTGTTTTTAAAACATGAAAATCTTTCTAACTGCTGATCATATATATGTATACAGAAGTTAAAACGAAAACTAGAAAAACTAATCAATATTTATTAATATTTATGCTATAATTTTCAATATTAGCCACACTGAGAATGATATCTATTTTCCGATTTTTAAAATAAAGTTTTAATAATGATCTCCTTCATTTCTCACAATATGATTTATGATACAGAGTGAACACATTCCCTTACTTAGGCAAAATATAACTCCTTTCTAAATTTGGATAGGCTTCTACCATTTTGCCCTTTCCAATTTCAATATTATGAAATATCTCTGAGTTCTGCTAATAGGAAAATTTTGCCTGTGTCCATTCCCCTGGACATATTCACCTTTTTGGATCACAGTCACTTTTTTCACTTAAATTGATAATCAGGTCTTAACTGAGTTTCCTTAGCTGCATATGTAGAATCTCTAGAATAGCAACAGTATCAACATTCACATGGTCAGCTATTTCTTCTATAATTCCATGTACATTCAATTTAAATTTTACTTTCACTGTTATCACTTTTGCTTGTTGCATTTCATCTTTGTTTGCCAATTCTCTTTTGATTATTTGTTTTTGTAAAATGGTATGTGGGTTTATCACTGAGATACAAGAAAGTAACATTACACACTTTGCTGTCTGTGTGAGAGCAGAATAACAGATTAATAGCAACCAATTACTGAATGACCTTGATTGAAGTGATGTGATTGGTCGTTAGTCATGACACACATCTGTTATTTATGTAGTGATCTGTGAACTAAAGAGCCAGCAGCCAAGTTTACATTATATGCAATTACTCACAACTGATTTACCGTAGTAACTGAAATTTGTACCGTGTGTCGGGGCTACTGGTGTCATTTAACTAAGCCATGGCAAAAGAAATTTGTGCTCACAGGGACTGTGCAAATTGAAACTGCCTACTTTTATATATAAACATATAAGTTAAAATGATTTTGCCATAAGATAGAAATAATAAAATATAATTTAACTATTATATTCAAGATGTTAGAGATAGTTCAACAATGCAAACAGTCAGGGAAAAACACAACTATAAAGATTTTGTGTGGCAATAATATGTATCAGGTTGCTTGATAATTAAAATTAACCATTCAAAACATCCATTGACAGAAAAATTGTTGCATCTATATGGCACATGACTATGTCAGTGTTTTCAAAGCATTTACAAAAGTAAAATTTTTTTCATGTTGATAAATTGAGACATGTTAAATAAATAATAAATTGTTATTATATCAACATTCAGAATGATTTCCATAGAATAATTCTATTTTTGTAAAAAGTAAAAAAGTATTTATAACATTCTCTCTTATACTATCTACTCTAATCTATCATCACTGAGATATAAGAAAGTAACATTACACATGTCTATTTGGTCTATCTAATCTTCTGCTGTATCTTTCTTTAACACATGGAAAGAAAACTCATAAGTGTTGACAGTGGTTTCCTTGATGATTGGAAATGACAGAGTGTGAAGTACAATGTATGTGATCAGAAAACATGAGTATCCTTTTAGAGTTTTAAATATAAAAAAATAGGTTAGAAACTGGAAAGAAATAATCTTCAAGCGTACTCAACTGAGAATACCCTTAATCTAATGCAATTGTCAAATTTCTGTGGAAATAAATTTAATTTTCAACAAACTGTTTAGCAAAATTGAGTGCCCTTGTATCAATTTAAGTCATTAGTTTGCACCAAGCACCAGAATCAAATCTACCTAAATTAAGTCAGTGTGCAATTTGTCTTGATATAGGCAAACAGTATGTTCAGATCGTGGGAAGATGACATGCAGATATTGTCAGGGATGCCCTGCACATTACTTGGATAAATCAGACAAGATTTATTTACCTAAATGATAGAGAGAAGGAAGTTAGATAATCAAAGGATCAAGAATAAATAGCTGAATACTGAATAGAATTTTCTAGGATGTACAACATTGCAAGCTTTCAGTTTCAAAAATCTTCGCCTAGGGGAGATGAGCTACAGATGACAACACCTGAGTGAATCAGGGTTACATCAGTTCTTTTGTCCTCCTAATTCAAGTGCAGCTTCACAGAAATAAAGGTGGAACAGTTCTGTCAAAAACGTCATTCTATATGCTGGGAGCCATCACATCAATGTTTAGTGAAGATAATATTCAATGTGAACACAGCATTTATTGGAGAGATAATTCCATTAAATTTGGCAAATTGTTAATATCTACCATCTATAAAAACTTCCAAAGAACTGAAACATAGTAGCCCCTTTGTGTGTGGCAGGTACTTTCATAAAAGTTATACATGCTACTATTTAATTAATGAAGTGAATATTACATTCAGTCAACAACTCAAACTTCATTTTTCACCTATAGACTTCCCAGGCCAAGGCAGCCTAATTTAAGTATTTTCTTGGATTTAGAGCAGTGGAAATAGAACAAGGTTCATTTATTAATTAACATAGGCTAACTACTATAACAACCTGCTTAGTGAGAATTGAAAAGAGTTGGGTTTTATTTGTGTTTAGTTTCCTTTAGTCTCACTCATGTCATAGTATAATGCTGGCCAATGCTGTCTGCTCTGTACAAGCATTCAGGAATACAGACAGTTTCTATCTAGGGGTTCGACCACTCCCCAGGGCCTTACAATCTGGCCAACTGTCAAAGGCCTGGAGGTAGAAAGCACAGAGGACTATGACAAAAGTTTTATTAGGGGCAATCTAAAAGTGCCATCCATTATTCTTCACCCTCCACTCCCCATGCCACTGGCCTGAGCTCAATCATATAGTGTCCCCTATTTGGAAAATGAAGTCTGATTTCTCATGAAGAAAAGAAAGTGTGACTTAATGAAGATGTTGCATTGTCACTGCTAGGACTTCCCAGGCATCTCTGGGAGTCCTGCCAAGAGAACTGTAGAATAGACACAGATCCTATCCTGCAAAAGTAATACATAAGAATGAAAGCATTCACATACAGATGAAATATAGATGAATATTCATTAGATTTTAATGTGGGTAATAACCTCCCAATTTTCAATGAAGTACAAAAAATCACAAAGAAATAACCTAGTGTTTGTTAGTGAATTAAAGTTTAAAATTACATAGAAAAATATGATTTAGAAAATATTTATGTGTAAAAAATTACTCAGGAAAATACTTCTACTAAATATGGGAAGGCATTAATATCTACTCTATGCAAAAATTCTAAAAATTATAAGATTAATATAGTTGATCCTTGAGCAAGGCAGGGGTTGGGGCTATAGACCTCTCATCCAGTTGAAAATCCACATCTATCTTTTGACTCTGTCAAAACTTAACTAATAATAAGCTACTGTTGACCAGAAGCCTTACTGATGATATAAACAGTCAATTATAATATATTTTATATATTACATGCATTACATACTATATTATTATAATAAAGTAAGCTAGAGAACAGAAGATGGTATTAAGAAAATCATAAGGAAGAGAAAACATATTTACTATTCATTAAGTGGTAATGGATCATCATGAAGTTGCTCACCCTCATTGTCTTCACAGTGAGCAGTCTGAGGAGGAGGAGGAAAAGGTGGAATTGATCTCGCTTAGAGGTGGCAGAGTTGGGAGAGATGGAGGAGGGGGAAAGGCAGGCAAGAGGGTTAGGCACAATGTGTCTAACTTTATAGAAATACATTATAATTTTTCTGATTTTTTTGCTTTTTTATTTCTCTAAAAATATTTCTATGCAGTAACGATCCTTCCACCATTTGCTTTAGTTTCAGTGTCTTTCTTATAGAAAGCTTCATGTCGTAAAGCAATCCCAAAGCAGTCTAAAACAATCAGAACCCTCTGCCAGATGGTCTAATGTCAATTTGTTTTCTGGAACTGCTTCTTTTACATCTTCCATTTCATCTTCCAGCACCGGTTTGTAAACACTCATCTCCATCAAGTCATCATATGCTAATTCCTCTGATGGGGTGTCCATGAGCTCTTAAATTTCTCCAAAATCCATATCTTGAAACCCTTCACCCCCCACATTTTTGACATGTCCACAATCTCTTTCATGATTTCCTTCATTGGTTCTCTTGTAAATCTTATGAAGTTGTATACAATGTCTGGACAGGATTTACTCCAGTCCAAATTTAGTATTTTGGGCTTGATGGAATTTATGGCTTTTTCTATAAAAATGATGGCATCTTTAATGGTGGAATCCTTCCAGATTTTCATGATGTTCTCTCTATTAGGGTTCTCTTTCAGTCCTTTCCATGGAGTAACGTGTAATGATCCTTAAACATTCTTACAACTTCCCTGATCTGGAGGTTGAATTAGAGGCCTTGTGTTTGGGGGGCAAATATACAACATTGACACTGTCAGTGTTGAACTTATGGGGTTTTGGGTGGTTAGGAGCATTGCCCAATATCAAAAAGAACATTAAAAGTCAGTCTCTTAGTGGCAAGGTACTTCCTGAATTCAGAGACAAAGCAGTGATGAAACCATTCCAGAAAAAGGGTTCTCATTGTCCATGCCTTCTTGTTGTACAAATAAAAGATGGGTATCCAGTGTTTACCTTTACCTTTCAAGGCTCTGGGGTTAGCATCTTTTTGGATAGGGTAAGTCCTGATCATAAACCCACTCCATTTCACAAAACAGTAAAGTTAACCTGTCACTTCTTGCCTTAAATCTTGGTGCTCACTTCTCTTCCTCACTAATAAATTTTGTTTGTGGCATTTGTTTAGAATAGGGTACTTTTGTCTGCTTTAGAAATCTCTTTGGGCAGATATCCTTTGTCTTCAATGATTTTCTTAATGCTGCTTTGGAATTTGTCTGCTACATCTTGGTCAGCAGAAGATACTTCTCCCATTATCTTGACATTTTTTCCAGCCAAACATTTCTCAAAAATTATCAAACCATCCTTTGCTGGCATTAAATTCTCCAGCTTTATATCCTTTGCTTTCCTTTTCTTTAAATTGTCATATAATGACTTCACTTTTTCTTGAATCATATTATAGTCTATAGGTGTCGCTTTCTTATAGCAACCCTGAACCCACATAAAAGTGACATTTTCAATATGAGATTAAAAGGTGTTTACCCAAAAGTGTAAGGTTTTCATACCTGCTAGCATGACTGCAGCAATGGCTTCACAAATTTTCTTTTCTTCTTTTACATTGGTTCTCTCAGTGGATTCATTTTTCTTGCAATGGTAGGCAACCATAGCTACAGACTTCAATCTATGGTACATATCAAGCAAGTCAATTTTTTCTTATAATGCTGTGGTTTTTCTCTGTTTCTTGGGAACACTTCCAGCATCAGTAGTGGCACTTCATATGGTTTTATTCAAGGTTTACAGTATCATGCTAAACATGATAAAAAACATAAGAATTCTGAGAGATCACTTTTTACTCATAGGTCATTTCCTGGAAAGCCAACTGCTCATATAGAGATGATTAGCATCACACAGAATTTTAAGTGAATACTCTCAACACTTGAGCTCACTGCAATAGCAAAAGGAGGAGATTACAAAATGATTACCGTAGTACGGTATGCACTATAGTTATTTTTATTCAGTTATGGTTTAATACTACATCTTTACATGTGTTTACATTTTTGTCAACTGCAAAAGGTGCCATGGTACAGGTTATAAGAATTTGTGTGTGTAAGTTCTGACTTAACTTTTTATAACAAATTTGTATATATTTTGTGGTAGTGAGTGAATGATAAAATAGACTAGTATTTATGTTTTATGCATTCATGACACATATATGTTTTTCTTAAGTGTTTTTTTCTATTTCTAGGCTATGTGATTTGTCTGTAAAATTTTTTTCAAAGTCACAAATCTCCAAAAAAAATTTGCAGTATATTTGTTGAAAAAATCCACATACAAGTGCACCCATGAAGTTTAAACCCTCTGTTTAGGAGTCAAGTGTACATGTATTATCTTACTTATTTCATATCAAAATCTCAATGATTATTGAACCCATTTTACTGATGAGGCTACCCATTTTTGAGAGGTTAAATTTATTGGCCTAGATCACAAAGTTCTTAAGATGATGGATTTTATGCCATAAGCTTCTGTGTATAAGGCATTGCGCAAGGAATTGAGGGCAAATGATAGGTACAAATACACACAGGTGTGAACCTGTGTGCATTCACACACACACACACACACACACACATAGTCTATGGTGTGCAGAATAATGATCAACAGATGTCTACATCCTAAAATCAGGAAACATACATATGTTAGATTTCATTTCTGAGAAAAATTAAGGTTCCTACTCCTAATGGTTAATTTTATATTCAACATGACTAGGCCATGGCATCCAAATATTTGGTCAAAAACCAGTCTAGATGTTCTATGGAGGTATTATTTTAGATGTGGTTAACATTTAAATCTGTGGACTTTTATGCTATCTGATTACTTTCCATAATGCTGGTGAACTTCATCCAATCAGTCGAAGTCCTTAAGAGACAAAGACTGAGCTCCCCTGAGGAGGAGGGAATTCTTGCTTTCAGACTGGAACTGCAGCATCAGCTCTTCCATGGGTCTCCAGTCTGTTGGCCTCTCCTACAGATTCCAGCTGTGCCAGCCCCCATAGTGCATGGACCAACTCCTTAAACTAAATCTCTCTCTACATATACACACATCCTGTTTTGCCATGTTTCTCTAGAAAACCATGACTAATACACTAACCAACTAGATTTTAAGTAGCGATATTCTCCTAAATTGTCTGGGTGTGCCAAATGTAATTACAAGAGTTCTTCAAAGTAAAACGAGGGGTCAGAGTTGAAGTGATGTGTGAGTACAGCAGACCCCATCCTGACCCAATGTAAAACATACTCAAACCACCCATGTTGTCTTTGGAGACAGGGGAAGAAGACTAAGCATCAATGAATGCAAGAAAAGAATTTTTTTTCGTAGAGCTTCAAGAGAAGAAAAAAGCTCTTCTGGCATTTGATTTTTAACCCAGTGAGACTTGTGTTGGATCTCTAAACTGCAGAACTTTAAGATAGTAAATTGGTGTTGTTTTAAGCCATGAAATTTGTGTTAATTTGTTACAGCAGCAATATACATATTCTGATTGTTATGGAGGGATCAGAATGAGATATATATTGAGTTTTCCATCATTTTGTCCCTATCTCTGTACTACTCACAATCCGACTACATGTGGTAAGAGACAATATGACTTTAAGGTGCATCTTGTCAAGGGGTATGATCAGCTTCTCACATTTTGTATTATAATAGGTGCCAGTAATTATATTAAAGGCATTTATCTCTGTACATGAGTGGTATTAAATTGCTGATTTGATCTATTTACATTGTGGTCAGGTAATCTCAAAGCCCTTAGTCAGTGACAAAGGCAGGGAGGAAAGACATAAAGAAACCATTATCTGTTTTTAAGTATGTGTAGAAACCATCCTTCATACGTTAATTATAAGGACCACTGAATTTTCAGAGGCCTCTCATCCCTCCTGGGCTGTGCAGTCAGAAAAAGAGGTCCACTAACTATCAAAACTTTAAAGCTGCCTGGTAATTTTATACTTCAAATAATATAGAGGATTCTGCACAGCAGGATTTTAGATTTTTAAATAGATTAAATTTTTTATGTGTTCATTCAAAACAACTTTGGACATTTTCAGTGTTTGCAAGTAAAATGAAAATTAAAGCTGAATATTCTGTAAATAAAATTGTCTTATGGAATTATTAACATCTGCATAATGATTGTTCAACAGCAGTTACAATTAAAAAAAAAAACCTGATCTCTAATAAGAAATATGTATTTACTAATTATTGCACCACAGGCACTGAGAATTGTGAGGTCTGATTCCTGCCCTCTAAGCAAGGCATTGCACTTAGAGCTTGACATATATTATGACACTTTTTCTTTCCACCCTATCAAAAAAGTACTACAATTGCCCTCATTTTAAAGACCTACAGGGCCTCAATAGCTTTTCCAATTCATATTACAGTATAAATGACAGAGTTAAGATTTGAACTCAAATTGGTCTGGCATGAAATTCTGCACTATTTATTTATTTATTTATTTCATCTTATTGTTATGGGGGATACAGAATTGCAGGTTACATACGTTGCCCATGTACCGCTTTTCCCCCCAAGTCAGAGCTCCAGGCGTGTCTGTTCCCCAGATAGTGCGCGTTGCACCCATCATGTAGGTATATATCCCTCCCTTCCCCACCCCCCCTTCCCGAGTCAGCACCTTCAAGCGTGACCATTCCCCAAACGGTGAGCAATGCACTCATTGTGTAGGCATACACCCATCCCCTCCCCCCACCCCCCACCTCAGTCTGATATCCGATTGGTGTCGTTCCCAGGTGTGTATTTAGGTGATGATCAGGGAAACCAGTTTTCTGGTGAGTACATGTGATGCTTGTTTTTCCATTCTTGGGATACTTCACTTAATATAATGGGTTCCAACTCTCTCCAGGAGAACCATAGAGATGTCGTATCTTCATTATTTCTTATAGCTGAGTAATATTCCATGGTATACATATACCACAGCTTACTAATCCTATCATGTATTGATGGGCATTTGGGTTGTTTCCACATCTTTGCTATTGTGAATTGTGCTGCTATAAACATTCGGGTACCTGTGTCTTTGTTACAGAATGACCTTTTTTCCTTTGAGTATATGCCCAGTAATGGGATTGCTGGATCAAATGGCAGGTCTACTTGAAACTGTTTAAGATACCTCCATAATGCTTTCCACAGGGGTTGCACTAGTTTGCAGTCCCACCAGCAGTGTATGAGTGTACCTGTCCTTCATTAAGTAGAAATTAAACCTGTGGAAAGATTTGGAAAATGTATTCCAAGAAGAGGAAAGAACTTTCTCAGCTATAAGAGCTAACAGGAGAAATGTTCATTTGGACATTAGAGGATAAATCAGAGAAATGAAATGAGATGAAGCTAGAAAAATAATTAGGGGTCAGCTAAGGAACTGTTTTAATGAATCTGGACTACATTCCAGAAATTTAAGCTGAGAGATAAGAGAGATGTACTTTGAAAGCTCACTCTAATTTAATGCAGAAAAGATTGGAACAGGAGAAGCCCAGTGGCAGGCAGGCCAGTACAAAGAAACTGTGACTCAAAATATTACCCAGTTGAGAGATGCTGGTGGTGCAATCTGAGATAGTCATAGTGGAATGGTGAGAAGTTAATGAATTACAGAAATATATAAAGTAGGAAAGATCGTGCTAATTACTGGATGATAGCAAACACTTGGAAGGATAAGATTGAGGAAAGGGAGGAGTCTGACATCTACTGGGATGATAATGGGCAGAATAGAAAAGAGCTTTCCCAGCCTGAGCAACATAGTGAGACCTCGTCTCTACAAAAATAAATAAATAAATAAATAATCAGTCAAGTTTGGTGGCGTGGCCCTGTAGTCCTGGCTTCTTAGGGGGCTGAGATGGAAGGATTACTTGAGCCCAGGAGTTTGAGGTTGTGGTGAGCTAAGATGATGCCACTATACTCTAGCCCAGGCAGCAAAGTGAGACGTGTCTCAAAAAAAAAAAAAAAAAATGATGAAAGAAGGTTCAAAAATACTAAATTTGAGATGCCTTGTTAAAATCTATATAAAGAAGACTATGTGATATTGAATATAAATCTTTGACCTTCAGGAGAGAAACATAAATGTATAACTCAGCAGCACATGGACTATAGATGAGGCATGAGAGTAGATGAGATCACTATGTTATAAATGAAGAATGAGGAAAAAAAAGGTCTTGTACTTATTATATAAAGGAGTACCAAAAAACATAAATGGCTCATGGAAAACCAGAGAAGGAGCAATTGAGATTGTAAATTCACTAGTTACTTGTGTATAAAATGCAAGGATTACTAGAGGAAAGAAAGGTAAGGATGTCAAAGGATTGCTCAAATTTATCATAATATTGAAAAAGTATCAGTCTTTTGAGTTGAGTAATGCAAAGATATAAGTGACTTAGCCCAGTGATGAAGAGATAAGAAGAAAATAAAGCATAGAATGCTCAAAGAAAGTGAAGTTAAAATATAATTTGCATATGTATTATAAATGATTGTCAGCCTCCTACCTCGAGAAGGTTTTAAGTTCTCCAAGGGCAGGGTTTTCAGTTTGTCTCTATACCCCCAATATATGCAACAATACAGATTAATTATAAGGGTCTTTTTGAATAAATGACTTAATGGATTATGTTTTCCTAAAGAAAAAATTATAAAAATAAACTCAAACAACACATGTTTAATAAAAATTTCATAAATAAAATTAAGTAATAGTTTTAAGGAGTATAGATCTTTCAGAAAAGCTAAATAATATTTAATCAATTTTGTTTGCCTCACCAGCCACTACAGTTTGAACCTTCTGCAAGCTACATTTCATATTGAGATGTTTTCTTTTCTACAAGGGCCTCTCTCTAACTACTTGCTCTTCCTCAATTGCCAAAAAGGCATCTAGAAAGTAATGTTTACTTTTAGACAACAGCTTCTAGGGTAATGTTCGCTGAACTCTTACAGAAAAAATGTCAAGATGGGAGGGTGCATTAAGATTCAGTTAGTAAGACATCTTGGATATATATTAAATTACTGTTATATATCTAAAAAATTATAGAGACTATTTTTGTGACTTGATTGCCACAAAATTTCAAATGAAGTACACAAAAAGTGGAAGATTTGGTTTCAAAAGTTTTAACATATTTTCTAGTCAGGGCCTGCAAAAATTTTACAATTGCATTTGTATTTTCTCTAAAAACTGACATATCCTTGAAATTGTACTGGTATTGACAGACCAGGGTTATAAATATATTCATGGGAAAATTGTTGCATTAACTAAACAAGCTATTACTACATCAGAAATACCTCATGGGCATTATTATTTAACTTCTGCAACATTTTCAAGGGCAGACCTTCCTGACAGTATATCTATGAAAAGTAGGTAGTATTGAATATGAGCAAGGCTCAATATAACTCTGCAGAAAACTTGTGGAAAGAATTCTTTCTAAGAATAGTCAGAACTTGCTATTATTTGAAGTAGTGTATTTCTTTCCTATTTGCATTTTGCCAATCTTTGCCTACCTGACTATGCTTTTAAATATATAATGTCTTTACTGGAAAATTATTGATGTTAATGAGCACAATATCATATCTAGAGCTTGGGATTGCATTTACATTTGTGATAATTGAATATTTATTAGGTCTGAATATTTGCTCCATCTGTTTTTTTTTTTTTTTGCATACTTTATTTTGGAGATGTTAAAGGTGAAAATTATTTAAAAACATTTATTATATTTATCCTAGATTTAGTACTTCTTATTTTTTCTCATTTCCTTTTGCCTTTCTTATGGTAGGTTTTATTTATGATTCCAAGGAAGATTTATATCATTGACTCACAAATTTTCCAATATCTATGTAGCATTGGTCATGTTCATATTTACTATACCTTTAAGAGAGATAGTCACAAGACATTTAAGAAAAATTCTTACCATTTCAGAAAACATGAATATTATGAATAAAATGGTTGTGTGTCTGGGAAGCAGTGACTTTCATGGGCATTTTCTAATCTGAACCAGTATCAACTTTGAATCAATCAACGATCAGGACTTTGACATATCATTTGCCCTCAAAAAAATTCAATTCAAGTTAAATATATTTTATCTGAGTACCTGAAGAGATGGGGAGGAAGATATTTAAGGCATACTATTTGGTTAAACTTACTGAAATGCTCTTAAGTTTTTTCTTTCTTTATTTTTATTTATGACTATTTTCCTCAAATTATTAATTTCTTACCAGTCGTTTCATCTTTTAATTGTATTGCAAATAACCTTATGTATTTTCCAGTGCAATTCACTTGTTACTTCAGGTATGTATTCTCAATTCCGTAACACTGAGTATGTTTCAAAATGGTTACTTTTTTTTCAAAATGGTTACTGAATTCAGAAAATTAGAACTTACAGGAGGAGAAGCCACAACCGGGAGCTACTGAGTCTGACCCTGGTAGGAACACCTAAGGGTTAATTGATTAATTGCTGGACACTGAGTGTGAACTAGCTTGAGACAAAATTCTGGATGACAAACCTTAGGAGGTACCCACGTACACTCATGAATTCTATATCCAGGAGCTTCACAAGGTTCTCAAGATAAAGAAAAATGCCCTAATGCTTCCAGCAGGGGGATGGGAAAAATAACCATTTTAAAACACGCTCAGAGCACTCTTTGCTCATTAGCAAAGGCCTGCCCTCAAGGGAAATTATTTTACCTAATTCTAATTGATGAAAGGAAAAAGAAATATCCAACTTTATCCCCCTCTAGTTTTTGACATGAAGGAAGGGAAACACCCAATTCCAGCTTCTAGTAGACTTTCTGTCTCACCTAAGAGAGAAGTGAGGAAGCTGTGAAGCACTTGTGAAGGTCACAGTGAGGGGCTACAGGCCCACTACAGAATGAGAACTAATCGTAAGAATACGGAACGCTTCCCCTCCCTCCATAGTTTACCACCACATAAACAGGAGCCCTGCGTAAAGAAAGGGAATTATAGATGAAAAGAACTGACGGTTAAGACTTTATTCAAGTAGTCGTCTCTAGGGAAATCTAAAGACAATATGGGTGGCAAGAACCAGGACATTGGTGAAAATTTTAGCCTCTTACTTTTAGAGAAACAACCAAACCATAAACACAGACTATATAATCCAGTCAGGTAAACATAAAACCTCCCAATAAAGGCCTGTTTATTTCAGTTCCCTTTACCAACATGTTATGTTCAGCTTTTAACAAAAAGTTACAAGGTATGATAAAAGAGTAAAAAACATTCTGAAGAGACAGAGCAGCATTGTAAACAGACTCATACATGGCAGAGATCTTAGAATTCAGACTGGGAAATTAAAATAGCTGTTTGTAATATATAAAGAACACTTATGGAAAAAGTGGTCTACTTATAAGAATAGATGGGTGATGGGCAATATAGGCAAAATCAAATGGAAGTGTCAGAAATCAAAAACAATGTGACAGAAATGCAGAATTCCTCTGATTGGATAATTAGTAAACTGGAAATGGCTGGGGAATTAGTGAGATTGAAAATATGTCTTTGGGAACTTCCACAACTCAAAGGCAAAGAGAAAAAGAATGAAAAGAAATGGAAAAAAATATCCCAAAATTGCGAGATACTTATGAGAAATGTAATCAGGGAGTAACAATCAGGATAAATACCAAAATATTTACATCAAGGCTTTTTATATTCAAAATGTAGAAAATCAAAGACAAAATCTTAAACAAAACTAATAGGAAAAAAAAAAACATGATAGTAATACTCACCGGGTGCCGGTCAGGTAGGGGGTGTGAGGGGTCAGGGCAAGAGGGGGTGGGATGAGTAAATCCACAGCTAATGGAGACGGAAGCACTGCATGGGGGAAGGACATGCTTGTGGCCCTGGATTGAGTGAGGCAAATGCATTTCATGTAACCAAATGTTTGTACCCCCATAATATTGTGAATTAAAAAAAAAGGAAAAAAAAAAACCTTACCTATAGAGAAACAGGAATAAGAATCAGACTTCTCTTCAAAATCCATGTAAGGAATGTAGGATGGGGTGAAATATTTAAAGTGTTGGAAGAACAAAACCCATCAACATAGAATTCTGTATCCAGTGAAATTATCCTTCAAAAATGAAGGACTGGGACTTATGATTTTTCAATATGGCATGTAAAGGACTTAGAAGTCATTTTTCCATCTTCACAATAAAAAACAATGTGGACAGGCTGAAAATCAACAATTCTTAAATTTGTCAGAGAATGGGGTACAGGGAAAACCACTGCTCCCCAAATTGGAGAAGCAAACAGGTGGATACAGAGAATCCCAGCTTACTAGAGCAGAAATCTAAAAGTAGAAACCATTTCTGGAACCAGTAATGGGTACATCATAGCTGGGATTCAACAAAAAATAACAAGGCATATTAATATATAAAAACACAATTTGGAGAGACAGAGAAAGCATCAGAAACAGACTCATATGGCAGAGATGTTCAGTTATCAGACAAGAAGTTTTGAATATTAAATGAAATCAATAGACTGTTGAGAGTTCTCAAAATAAAAATATAGAGAAACAAAAATATACAATTTAGAAAAATTAACACAGAATTAAAATAGTGAGATAAAAATTAAATAATGAGAGTATATGTGCAGTTATGTAACGACATATTTTAGAATCTATAGTCCGTGGATAATTTTCTAGCAAAGTATGAACTCAGCTTTATAAAAGGTAGATATTTAAATAGACCACAACCAATATTGCTATGTTATTTAAATATCTGCAAACAAGTTAATCAGGACTATATAATTTTATAACTCAGTTAAAATCATTCACATAATTCCAATGTGATATAAACTTTTTAAAATCATAAAACATGGGAGAGACACATCCTAATTTCTTAATTGTAAAGTCTGTTTGACTCCCATTCTGTAGGTTGTCTGTTCGCTCTAATGCTAGTTTTCTTGGCTGTACAAAAGCTTTTTAATTTGATCAGGTCTCATTTATTTATTTTTGTAGCTGCTGTGATTGCTTTGGGGTCTTCTTCATAAATTCTTTGCCTAGGCTAATGTCTGAAAGAGTCTTCCCTACATTTTCTTCTAGGATTCTTAAGTTTTCATGCCCTAGGTTTAAGTCTGTTATCCATCTTGAATTGTGGAAAAGAATTTAGAGATACTTCAAAGAGCTACAAGTAGAACTACCATTGGATCCAGCAATAGCACTATTAGGCACCTACCCAAAGGAACAAAAGTCATTCTATACTAAAGACATCTGCACTCGAATGTTTATGGCAGTACAATTCACTATAGCAAGGATGTGGAAACAACCAAGTGTCCGTCAATCCATGAGAGGATGAATAAAATATGGTATATGTGTACAATGGAATACTACTCAATTATAAAAAATGATGGTGATCTAGCACCTCTTATATTTTCCTGGATAGAGTTTGAGCCCATACTCCAAAGTGAGATATCATAAGAATGAAAGAATAGGCTCCACATGTACTCACCATCAAACTGGCTCTGACTGATCAACACTAAGGTGCTCACACAGTAGTAATATTCTTTGGGAGTAGGGGATTTGGGGGTGGGTAAAGTCACAACTAATGGATGCAGTGAACGTTGTAGGGCGGGGGAATGGCACATGTCAAATAATCGTTGGGATGTGGCAAAGTCATAACATGTAACCAAAATGTTTGTACCCCCATAATTTCCTGAAATAAAAAAAAATAAAAAAGTCTGTTTCAGATAACACAAATAGAGAAACAGAAAGAAATCATATATAAAATTAAATGTAAAAATTGCAGATAAAATTTTAACAACTTGAGTACAGCAATTGAAAGAAAGAAGAAATAATACTAATACTATACCATAGACAAATACAGTTTAGTCTTACAATGAAGAAATGATATAGATAGAAAAAACAATCAATATAATTAATTACAAATAAAAGAAAAATATATATTACTTTGTTAGGAACTTGATAAAAACTTTGCATTCATTCATTAAATATATACTAAATATTGACATAAAACATTTATAGATTTTTTTCTAAAAAACAACAAAAAATCAATTTCACACAGTCATGGAATGTTAAAATTAATTTCTTTATAATAGGGGAAAAAGCAGGATTGTAATCTGTAACCACTATTTTAAACAATTTTTTAAGTTTTATTTTATATAAGAATAAAAATAAAATAATATTTTTGATGTTATGATCAAAAAGTGCACTGTCTCAATGTGTGATTTTGGAAAATGATTTCTATTCTTTGAATTTTAATATTCCTCATATGTAAAATGAAGTTAATAAAAGAACCTACCCAACTTTTTTGTTGTGAAGATTAATTAATAAACACAAAGTATTTAGAACAATGTCTAGTACGTAGTAAGTACTATAGATGTACTTGATGGTGTTCACTATTAGTATACTTAGAAAAACAAGGCTCTAAGATAAGTATCTACATTTACAATTCTTAAAAGATTAATAATTACCCCCAATTTTTTTGTGAGTATTAAATATTATATTTTATTTTGCTTCCTCTGGTGTCAGAAGCAAGCAATGCTTAATACTGGAGAGGAGATATTATAATTCGCATATTTACTACTCTAAATGTACCCTTATAAGGAATGCTTAGAAATAAATTGTTATGGTTGGCACCAAATAATGATGATGATGATCATGATAAAAATAACTGACATCTATTGATTTTTTTATTACATAATTTACCAGTTTTACAGTTACCAAATATTTCCCCTCCTGGTCATTCTTGATCCCATCCAAGTATTATTTATTGTCATTTTATAATGTTGGCTGGATGGTAAATCACCACCAAGACTTCCAGGATTAATAAATAGAGCAAACAAACAAAAAAGAACAAAAATAATAGATAACAATTCTAGTGATATTTGTGGAGGATGAACTAGAGGCATCATAAATTTCTTTCCATTAAGCATTCTAATTATACAGTTGATCATATTAATAGTTGTCACAGTTAAGCCAAACTAGTTGATTTGTTTGGAGCCAACATATAATTTTTTCATTATAATTGCACTTTGAAATATACTTTCAGTTGCCCTGAGAAGCATTATTAGATCAATTGTAGAGAACACGCTATAATATTCATGATAGTTGCATTATGAGAAGTTGGGGATATCTTTAAAGATTACTCTTTTCCCAATAATTGCATGCATATGAAATGTATGAAATGAAATGTAGGGAAATAAAATACAGGTTCCTTAATCAGACCCACTCATAACCTAGGTCATTAGTTTCCATGAATCAGAGTTACCACTTGAAAGTTTCACACAAGTAATTCAAATAAATACTTCTGCAAAATCGAAGATTCTGTATAATAAAATGTTCCTCAAATATGTGCAATCTAAAAATGTCATACTATGTTTGTGAGGACTTTTTGTACTACCTCAGACTTTCCATGAATCCTAGAGAAAGTTTCCCTGAGATTTAAGTCTAGAAAAACGAATTTTCTTAAAATCTGGCATATATGATTCTCTGGATCAAAAATAGCTCAGGCATATGTGGTTCCAATCTCTATCCATGTTATAATACTGTAGGGTATGTTTGTCTACATCCTGACCTTCCTCCTAGATTTAACTATGTTATATTATTCTTATTTTTGCTTTAATATACTTTTTTATTCTATCTGTTTTGTCTATTCTTATCCCTTTTAATGTCATAACAAAATATGACAAAGATACAATGTTATGAATATGGTCACATGCCAGTGTGGATAGAGCACAGAGCATTTTGTAATAAAATATTGGTATGCAAAACCAGACTGTTAAATTAGGAACAAGGATTAAAGGGTTGATACATTACAGAAAACTATTATCTCTTAATTCTACTATATGCAACTAGAAGAAGCCAGACAGCATCATCAACACTCTGCTTGGAAATATCCTCATCCAATTCATAAGGTACGTTTTCTATTTTACCTGTTCACCTAGGCAAAAGTGTTTCAAAACTTTCCAGTACTGCATAAAAAGGGTCATCCTTCTTTTAACTTCCAATAAAATTTTCCTAGATTTCATTTAATTGTTCAGGATCAAACTCCATCTTAGCCATTGGGTTTCTACTATGTTGGTAAGAGCCTAAGCTCTTACCAACAGTGTCACAAGGCTCATTCAGTTTCTGCATAATGCAGTTTCCAAATTAATTCCCACATCTTTCATGTGTTCTTCACAGTAGCACATCACTCTATTACAAGAATTCATGCCAGTTATTATGGGTATTTAATAAATAGCTCCAACAGGTAGTGACATAAACCAACTATTTATTATGTGCAGAGGTTCAATGAACAGGAAATTTGGACAAAGCATGGTTGGAATGAATATTTTCCATGATATCTGGGGCCTCAGCTGGAAACTTGAAACTCAGGGGCTATAATAATGTGAAAACTTAGTTAAATGTTTGGCAGTTATTGCTGGCTGTTAGCTGGGGCCATAGCAGAGACTTTTGGACAAAACATTTAAACATAACCACACCAAGTGACCTGGCATTCATACTATATGGCTACTGCTATTCTTGGGTAAACAGAAAGAGAGACACTAAGTTTGGTCCATGTAGAAGGAAAGGAATTACAGATTCCATGTCTTGATGGTGGTGTAGCAATGACATATCAACAACAGCATGTGGGCTGGACTATATTGGTGGTGCTATGTTTAAGATATTCAATTGGCCATACTATTCTACTATTGATAATACTTTCCCTCATTGTTGGTTATTAAAATACTACTTCCATGACCATTCTTGAAAATATATGAACAGTTCCTTTGATTATATATCTATTATATTTTAAGTAATTATGTTTAAGCAATAGATATTCTAGTTTTTGTAAATATATATTCTTTTTTGCTTGTTTCTGTTATATTTATTTATTTATGTCTATTTCAGCATATTATGGGGGTACAAAGGTTTAGATTGCATATATTTACTTTGCCCCACCTAAGTTAGAGCTTCAAGCATGTCCCATCCCCCAGACAGTGCACACTGCACCCATTAAGTGTGAATATACCCATCCCCTCCTCCCCCCGACCTGCCTGACACCCGATGAATGTTACTACCATATGTGCACATAAGTGTTGATCAGTTAATACCAATTTGATAGTGTTCAAGCCTTTTGCCCATTCCCTAATGAATCTGTTTTTGCTTATAATTTATGAGTCCTTTATATAATATGATTATATGTTCCATATTTTTCTGTTATTATCTTTGCCTGACACTCACTTAATGGAGTCTTTTGATGATCAGAAGTTTTTAATATCAAGTTTATGCATTTAGTAATATTTTTCTTTGTGCTTAGTAATTTTGATGTAATATTTAAGAAATATTTTTTTCTCTCAAGCTCATGAAGATATTTTTCTGTCTTATATTCTAGAGTTTTATTAGTTTTTGTTGATATTTTTAAAATATATAATCATTCTGGAATCCGATTTCTATGTATGATGTGAGGTAGGGATCAAGTGTTATTATTTGCTTAGGGATATTCAGTTGATCCAATACAACATGGGAGATCCATTTATCTTTCGCATGTATTTTACACACAAAATGCACACAACTGTGTGTCTGCCCAGTGGATAAGAAATGGAAATTATTTTCTCTAGAGAATAGAGAAGAATGTCACTTTCAGAGATGTATTGACTTCTAGAAGAAGTCCAGGATTCAAATTTCATCTGAATAAAAAGCATGCCAGACCTCAAACGTGTCCCGTGAACACATGACTCTTAGTGATTTATTTTTTATTTTTTTTTTTTGTTGTTGAGACAGAGTCTCACTTTGTTGCCCAGGCTAGAGTGAGTGCCGTGGCGTCAGCTTAGCTCACAGCAACCTCAAACTCCTGGGCTTAAGCGATCCTACTGCCTCAGCCTCCCGAGTAGCTGGGACTACAGGCATGCGCCACTATGCCCGGCTAAGTGATTTAAACTTAAATGGATTGCAACACCAACAAATTGTTGCACATTGTAAATAACATCATCATCATCAAGACGAAATAATTTGTGATCACAAGGTATTTTTTTTAAGTTCTTGAAAAATTTTAAAAAGAAAATTGAAGAGAATCAGAATATCCTTAAACAAAACATATGCTGTCCAATTTTGCAACATTCCCCGCTGCTCCCAGACATCCCCTGTTGTCCTGTAATTGTGCACTTCACAAATTTACATTACGTAGTAGGCATTGGGATATGAAACTCCTCAATGATGATAATGAGCTATTGGAAAATTTTATATCATTTTGAGGTTCATGATACATGGTAAAATGACTCGTGGTTAGGCAGCTGGGAGAAGAATGAAGCAAATAAAGTCAGGTGGGAATTAGAGTGTCTTGGGAATTAAGTCCTTAATATTCTCTCAGATTTAAGTAAATTTTTAAAGAGTAAATTTCCTTCCAATGGTGAAATGCCTTCTGTCGTTGGTTCTTGTATTGTGTTGATATAAAATCAGCATCGATAAGGCTGTTGTGAAGTCATATGTGATTTTTCTGTCTATTAAGATTAGAGTTCCTTTTTTATTTTGTGTCCATAAACAATAATTCTTGGAGGATTTTAACCAACCCATTTTACTCTTTTAATTTTTGAGATAGCATCTCTGTCTGTCGCCCTAGCTAGAGTGCAGTGGCACCATCACAGCTCACTGCAGCCTCAAGCTCCTCACATAGAGTTATTTTGCCTCATTATAAGTTGCTGCTTATCTCTTATCTTTAGATTTATTAAGAACTTTATTTTTTACTTACATTCATATGCTTTATTCTTCTTTTTTATAAGAATGAAAAGAAATTTTAAAAAGAGACCAGAGGTCTGTCTCCATCCACAATTTTCTAAAGATTCTTCTTCTCCTTCTCCAATCAGAAAGGCCATCAAGGTGACCCAGTCAATAATTTAATGGAGCAGCTAGCATCCCAGCCACTGACCCCTCAGACTTTCCATTCTGCCAAATCGCCCTGACCTTATAATGAATCCGTTCATTAGCCCTGAATCAGAAACATATAGCTATTAGGACTTGAGATTTTTACTTATTATAGCTAATCTCATTTCTTAAGTTATTTCTCCTGCATTTATATCATAATTCTCCTTAAAGTGGTCATATTTTGTCTGTTACATATCACAAATTTAATTGGATTAAACACATTTGACTGCATAAAACCTCAGTTTCCTAAATAGTCTTTCTAAGATATCAGCTTTTTGAATGTGATTGAAAAGTCAACTTCAATCTTAATTAAAATGCATGGTTTCTGTAAGAGAATTATCATTGCTTTCAACTGATCATTTTCCCACACAGGCAACTTAAACTGAGCAGCTATCATGTGATATAATTATTAGCTATGTACTTTTCAAGGGAATTCACGAGGTCTTATTCTCTTGGAAGCTGTCACTTAGCCAACGTTTGAAAGTAATATATTGTTCCTTATAACTAGCTTCATTATATGAAATGATTTTAAATAGTTATTTAACACTGATCTAACACTCATTGGCCGAGTCCCATTGCTTGGATTCTGTGGAAATGAGAAAGTCATTTTTACAATGTTGTCATTCATTGGAATAATATTTAGAAATATGTGTTCTATGGAATGTAGATCTAACAAAAACTTCATGAGAAGGGCAAATTATTTTTCAAAATGCTGCCAATTGTGTTCTCTTCCACAAAATAATTTAGTATATTAAGGGCTCTGAGAATGCCTGCAGTCAGGAAACGTATTTGATTTTGTTTAACCTGGGAATTTCCAGACTTACCTATCTAACAAGCAATCATTAATTCTTTTCTTTAAAAAGCACATGTTTGGCCAAGCACAGTGGCTCATGCCTATAATTCTAACACTTTGGGAGACCGAGGCAAGAGGATCACTTGAGGCCAGGAGTTCAAGACCAGGCCGAACAAAATAGTGAGACTCTGTCTCCACAAAAAAAAAAAAAGGAAAAAAAAAAAAAGAAAAAATAGCTAAGTGTGGTGACACATGACTGTAGTTCCAGCTACTTGGGAGGCCGAGGCAGAAAGATCTCTTAAACACAGGAGTTTGAGGTTGCAGTGAGCTATTTATATGATGCTGCCACTACACTCTACCCCAGGCAACAGAGCAAGATCCTATCTCAAAAAATAATAATAAAAATAAATAAATGAATAAATAAAGAAAGAAAGAAAGAGCACATGTTAAAAATATTTGGCCCTAGTATTTTATGGAACATTTATGAGATGTTATTCTAAAAATTTGAATGAATCACCTAGAACTGTGTTCCTCTGACTCTGGGCTGCAGACCAGTACAGGTCCATGGCCTGTTAGGAACCAGGCCACACAGCAGGAGGTGAGTAGAAGGTGAGCCAGTGAAGCTTCCTCTGTATTTACAGCCACTCCCCATCGCTTGCATCACTGAATAAGCTCTGCCTCCTGGCAGATCAGTGGCAACATTAGATTCTCATAGGAGCCTGAACCCTACTGTAAACTGTGCATGCGAGCGATCTAGGTTGCTCACTCATTATCTAGGTTGCATGCTTGATGATATGAGGTGGAGCTGAGGCAGTGATGCCAACCCTGGGAGCAGCTACAAATACAGAGTATCATTAGCAGAGATGTTTGATTCTACAATAAATGTAATGCACTTGAATCACCCCAAAACCATCACTCCACCCCCATCCTTGGAAAAAAAATTGTCTTCCATGAAACCAGTCCCTGGTGCCCAAAAGGTTGGGGACTGCTGACCTAGAACATGTGCATATTACATGTTTTCTTCCCACACTAGGTCAAAAAATGGAAACCATATTTACTGATAACTTGTGTTATACTTTCAAGATTAGTTATATTATAGTTTACCATCAGAAATGCAGACTTAGATAGAAATATAAAGCTATATAGAATATAGCACCTCTTGTATTATATTGGATAGAGCTGGAGCCCATTCTACTAAATGAAGTATCCCAAGAATGGAAAAACAAGCACCACATATACTCACCATCAAATTGGTTTTAACTAATCAACACCTACGTGCACATATAGAATAACATTCATGGGACGTCGGGCAGATGGAGGACAGGGGATGGGTATATACAGACATAATGAGTGTGATGCCCACCGTCTGAGGGATGGACACTCTTGAAGCTCTGCTTGGGAGGGAGGTGGCAAGGGCAATATATGTAACCTAATCATTTGTACTCTCATAATATGCTGAAATAAAAAAAAAAAAAAGATATATAGAACTGAATTTCTTTAAAATTCATCTGGTTACTATCTAGAAAGGGCAAAAATATAATGAATTCCACATTATTAATTTAAATAATGCTATATCTAAATGAATATGACTGCTTCTTTCAGAGTAAAACTTTAGAGGAAAAACAGCTTTTTTAAATTGCAGGAACACATAAAATATACTTTTAAGTGTTCAGAGTTTATCTACAGAACTACTAATAATTTATTTTTTATCCTTACCAGCTATCTGAAGTCATAAAATCTCAGAGATAGATACAGTTTGAGTGGAATGATACTTAGCTTGGGTTAAGAATTATGTGGGTACCATCATCTCTAAATAATCACTTTAAATGAAGTATTAAATATATGGATTATTTCTGAAGAATATTACATAATGGTGGTATAAACTCCACATATAAAAGACTATTATAAGGTACAAAAGTCAGCTTCTATAGACCAGCAAATCAATCATGTCTTGATAACATCAACAAGAACAGAGAACCACTTTTAAGGATGGTGGAGGCACAGACCTTCAAAAAACTACATTGCTATCTATCGCACTCAATCCCACTTTGGCTTCCTTTTGCATTTAAGTTTGGATACACCTCATTTCTCTTAATATTTAAGTGTGGGATATTGTCTCAAATACTGAGAGCCACTTGAGATTTTGCTATGAATTGAGTGAATGAATTCCATAGATTCTGAGATCTTTGTAAGGATGGTGGAATTACTAATAGGGAAACAGATTGAGTGAGGTGGGCAGAGATAATACAACAAAGAAAGATGACACAAATGGTGGAAATAGGAAATGAATAAGGGAATCCTAGGGCTTGTTCCAGCATTTTGAGGGAAAGATGACCAACTCCTATTTTCGTCTGCTTGGTCCTAAGTTCTTGAGAAAGCTGTTTACCTTGTGGTGCCATTTTTTTTTTTCCTGAGGGATCTCGAAAGAGCCACAGTTTAAGGTGTGCATTGGAGTGGACCACCATTCAGAGTAGCATTTGCATATTAATAGTTGAGAGACACACATCTAAGTTGGACCTCCTGGAGTTTGGGACCAATGTTAGTGGTAAGGAGGATGATGTAAGGGATGTTAGGACAGGGCTACAGATGTGTTTTCTGGTGATGTCCCTTCTATAGCACTAAGTTCCCAATTTCTATATTGTAGAGTGGTTTGGATGGAAGGACTAGAGAAAAGCAGCCTCAGCCTATTAATGGCAGGGGTTTATATACCTAATAAGTCCTTTGCAATATTTTAGAATGTCTGAATTGACTAGGTTAGAGTCTTCAAGAGCCCAGGAAAAATAGATAATTTTCTTTTTTTTTTTTTTTTTTTTTGAGACAGAGTCTCACTCTGTTGCCCAGGCTAGAGTGAGTGCCGTGGCGTCAGCCTAGCTCACAGCAACCTCAAACTCCTGAGCTCAAGCGATCCTCCTGTCTCAGCCTCCCGAGTGGCTGGGACTACAGGCATGCACCACCATGCCCGGCTAATTTTTTCTATATATATTTTTTAGCTGTCCATATAATTTCTTTCTATTTTTAGTAGAGATGGGGTCTCGCTCTTGCTCAGGCTGGTCTCGAACTCCTGAGCTCAAACGATCCGCCCACCTCGGCCTCCCAGAGTGCTAGGATTACAGGCGTGAGCCACCGCGCCCGGCCGATAATTTTCTTAAGTGTCAGTCAGTTATTATTTTATATGGGGACCTAAGAAATAAAACCTTAAATCATGGGATATTAAGTTCTTTCTTCATTTTAGCAATCTTTAATTTTATTATTCCATTAGCTCTTCCATTGTAGGTGATGGAAGATAATTTTATCTCTTGATACATTATGTCCCCTCAGAGCCAAGGTTTTTAAATAAGTATTGGGTGCCTTGCAAAGGATAATTGAATTTTCTAGAACAAAGAAGAAAGTCATTTACATATTGGATGAGGGTAGAATTGCAAGGGAAGACCAAATCCCTTGGATTTGCATTTAATGACCCAGCAAGATAACTGGAGTCATCTGTAAATCTTTGGTGCCTGATTATCCAAATATATTGTTGATTTTCCCATATAAAGGAGAATAGTCAGGTGAAGGGGAATCCAGAAGAAATCAGAGCATAAGTTAACAATGGCAAAATGAGTGGCATTGGAGGGTACGGAAATGAGAATGTTATTGAAGTCTGGGACCCAAAGGAATCTGGCTTTTACAATTTTATTTATGGCTTCCAAATCTTACACTAATTGGTAACACTTCCATTACTTTCCTCACCTCATCCCCAGGTAAAGGGGCTTTACAGGGGCTGGAAATGAAAATAAGAAGCCTCTTGTCAAGGAGTCCTTAAGTAATAGGTTAATAGCAATAGTGATAATAATTACCTCAGGTCTCAAAGGGTCCGAGGGTAGTTTAGAAAGGCATATAGTAGGGTAAGCATCCACTTTAAGGACGCTGCTTCCCAAATATGCTATGCATCTCTAGTTCTCATAGCCCAAAGTGAGTCAAGAATATGAATGGACATGTATTGAATGAAAGTGGGAATTTTTCATCGTCAAGGGCTTGGGGAGCTGTCTGTAGGCAAGAAAATCTTTCAGAGCTTTCAGAGAACAAAGACGAGGGTAAAATAAATTTACCCCTAAAGTCTCCTTACTATTTACATTTAAAATTAAATTCTACATTATACTAGTTCTGTTTCTATTTCATCACTGCTATGATACTTCTCTAAACCAGTTTTGAGCCATTGATTTATTTTTATGAATTTGAGCTCTGATGCAAGATGAAAATAAAAACAAAGTGAATATTTAATAAATACCAATAGTAGCACATTATTGATGTGACAAAATAATAAACTGAGATGAAACACAGTTTATCGACATATGCTAACCAATACAAATGGCCAACACAGTCCTTGTAGCACATATGCAATCTCTAGAGCTCTACTGATTCCTGTAAATGAAATTTAATGAGTGGAAATAATGACTGTTTATGTATTTTAGATTTGATAAATATAAAACCAATGTTTTAGTTCCTGTTTTTTTCACTGTGGAAATTACAAATTGCCTCAGGATTACTTTGGAAACCACAAGACCGTACCAGTAGTCTGTATACTCCATTTGTTAAACATTGCTTATTGGTCATGCTTTGCAAATCCCTAGTATTTCAGTGATATAGAATTTACTAATGTCTCTTCCTATTTAAATATTTTGGCAGCCAAAAGGATCACAAATGCCAGTGCCTTAACCCTTAATCCAATTTCTTTGAATCTTAAAATATTATAAAGTAAAGAATAAGTCACTTATATTTGAGATAGTAGCTACACCCATGATTAGACTAAATTGAATAATCAATGAGTGCCTCTGCTTCAGCAAAGTTGGTTTACGTCCTCTGTCTTATTGGTTAACTCTTTGATGACAGCAATGATTTTTGTTATTTGTTTATTTGTTTGATTATTTTTAATCGTCCTATTATAATACCTAGGACTTGGAAGGCTATCGATAGACATTTTTTAATGGATAAAAATTATGATAATATTATTTCAAAATGGATTAACTATATTAAACACCACATCAATAAAATTATTCTAATGTTATTTTTGCATATTCCTTGAGTTTTTAATTAAATATTTATTAATTTTTACATCAAGAAGCATTTTATATAAATAAGAAATAAACACCCAAAAGATAAAATGAAATTTAGTAGTGGAAATATTCATTCTCCAATCCAAATATGGTAGGGCAAAACCTCACAATTTTCAAATACAAATCTATTCTGGATTTTATTAGATTTATTGTATTACATGAAAGAAAAACAGTATATTATAAAAAATATTTTTAAATAAGCTATACATTAAGACATCAGATTTCTTTATGTTTTAGCTATTGCTAGCTAACCATTAATGGAAATAATATGTTATGAATCCAGTCTTCTATATTTCTATTTAGGTATACCACACTGATGTGAGTAGCAAATTCTCTGCTTGATACATTTTCCCACTTTAATCCATTACATTTTCAAAAATGACTAGTAGTTAAAGCTGTTTGAGTAACTCTTTTTATTTATTCTAAAAGTTGGAACATCATATTCATGTAATCAACATGCTATTTCATAGTTCATCACACAGGTCCATAATCTTGTGCCCTGTTTCATCTTCTGCCGTCATTGGTCTCTTGACCCCTCATCAAAGCCTTCTGCAGAATAATTATAAATTTTCCTGCTGTCACAGCTAACTCAACATATCCAAAGGTAAATTCTGTCTTTTCTCTTAAACCTATTTTTTTCTGTCTTCTCTGTCTTGAGGAAACCACAGTCTCCCATTTTATTCCACGTAATCATTATTGGTGATTATAGTTGTGAACTGACTCTTGAATTCCCTGTGTTGTATTTTTCTTGAGCATGTGTGCACATGTGCCTTCCCCCCACACACAGGGACAATGTAGTATCACATCTTGGTGCTCACTGGGTGCCAGACGCTGTACTAAATGATTTTCAAGCATTAACTCACATAGTCCTCTAGCACTCATAATTTCCAATGGGATTAAGTCCCTTTTAAGCACTAGTTGGCAGAGGTATAATTAGAACCCTGGTCAATTTGATTTCAAATCTCATTCAGACTGAACATCCCTTGATGTGAACAGCAGTTGTCTCCTAACTGAGCTCCTTGATATTTCCTGTGCTACAAACAATTTTTCACAGCATCAGAGTTTACTAATATTTTAATCTTTCTAAAAGGCTAATATAATTTTGCCTCCTTGGTCAAATATATTCATAGACAGTTCTCTGTAAGGAGATTAAGTCTAAACTCCACATTTTGAGACTCTTTTTGACCCATCTTTAGATGGCCACTTTTCTCCTCTTGCTTGAATTCTATATTTCAGGCACCCCAGGCTTCTTGTTATGCCTTAAAAGCTCCAAGAGGCTTTTTAAATTATTTTCGAACATCTCTTTTCATTTCCTAAAATTGCCTTATTCCCCTTATAGAGTAAAAGCCCCTTCTGTCTAACTTGGTCAGAAAATTCTGTTTCAATCTAGTTGTACCAATGAATTATAACTCTATGATACTTCTATCATAAAATTTTAGACACATTCAATAAAATAATGCTTGGAGACCTTTCCAAAAATATATCTGTTGTGATTAGAAAACAAAATTCAATTATACTTTATTTTATTATTTATATGTGATTAAGCACTTTTTCAACATGGCATCACACATATTTTTATTCCTTTGGCACGTAAGATGTACACATATTCATTCTGTTATTTATTCAAGTTTTAAATTCTTGCAATAGTAGATCACAGTTTTTAGTTCTAGTAATCCACCCATTTGAAATAACATTTGCAAAAGTAAGATATTAAGCATAGCCCTATTAAACACCTGTGACATTTACCAACATGCAAAAATTAATTATTTTTACAATTTAACAAACAAAAATATTAAAGGCATATTTTTCCATGTACTTTCAAAATAACATTTACAGAAATGGAACAGGCCACTATGTTGGCAAAATTCTTTTCTGAATCATATTTTCAGGATTCTGTAAATAGTAGTATTTGAAATAAAAAGCAACAATTTTATCACTGTAATTCTGGCAAACATTTGAGGTAAGAAACTTGTAATACTTTAACGTCGGCTCTCATTTCTATATTTTCAATGTTTTATACATTTATTTAATCCTAAATTTAGGAAAAATCAATAGAACTTAATAACTGTTTATTCAACCTTCCTTCCACCTCCCCATCTTTTTCCACCCTCTCTGCTTCAAAGAGGAGTGTAGTTAACAGATTCCCATATAAATGTTTATGTAGTGGTTTGACCCTGGACAGTTACTTAATCTTTCTGATACTCAGTTTGTTCATCTGTAAAATAAGGGTAAGAATAGAATATAATCCACAAATTTGTGATGAGGATTAAATTAGTTAATTAAAAAGCACCTAGGCCGGGCGCGGTGGCTCACGCCTGTAATCCTAGCACTCTGGGAGGCCGAGGTGGGCGGATCGTTTGAGCTCAGGAGTTCGAGACCAGCCTGAGCAAGAGCGAGACCCCATCTCTACTAAAAATAGAAAGAAATTATATGGACAGCTAAAAAATATATATAGAAAAAATTAGCCGGGCATGGTGGTGCATGCCTGTAGTCCCAGCCACTCGGGAGGCTGAGACAGGAGGATCGCTTGAGCCCAGGAGTTTGAGGTTGCTGTGAGCTAGGCTGACGCCACGGCACTCACTCTAGCCTGGGCAACAGAGTGAGACTCTGTCTCAAAAAAAAAAAAAAAAAAAAAAAAGCACCTAAAACAAGATCATGCACATAGTAGCTAGTAATACTCGAAACTGTTTTTGTCAGCATGACTGATAGGACTGTAGACCACCCACATCAGCATAACTTCATTGCTTCTTTCAGGAAACTTATGCCCAAGAAAGATAAAACCATCAACCAATAAATAACTTCACTGTTTACTCAAAGAAATTCTAATGGATCAATTTATCAAAGACAATAAATAGCTCACTTATCAAGCAGCAGTTTACTCATCAACGTGCATTCAAGATCCTTGCTTTACTGTGTCCAATAGTAATATCACTAGTAACATCAACAATTGCCAAAAGACAAATCCAAAAAAATTCTTCACCTGGAAAAGATCCACCTTAAACTACTTGACCAGACTTCAAAGTCCTATGTTTATCCTACCTTTGACTTTCCCTTCTGAGATGATGCTAAGAGTGATATCGATGGTTTTCTCCCTTACTGCAATGAATTCAGTTTTCTCCTATTCACAGTTTCTCTCCTGTTATTTTGGGAGATCAAGAGTACTATACAAATAATTATGAATCAATCAATTGATTCAAATTATTTAAAAATTCATCTTACGTATTTCCACCAAGAAACTTTTCACTAAAAGTTCATATTTTTAATAACTTTTCGACAAAATTGTTAAAAGTTTTCAACTGAATGATTCACCTGTTACTTTTAAATTAATTATAATTAATAATACATATTTTCACTGATTTTGTTTTCTTTCCATTTGGATATTTTCCCCTAATCTGATTATTCTAAGAAATTAAACCTATATCCCTTCCCCTATGAAATAGTGAAAAAATTCTTGCCATACTCCATGTTAGATATTGTAAATTTAAAAAGTCATAAAACAGTGTCTCTGACATAGAGAGTCTTATAATCGGAAACCATCTTTTCCTTCATCCTTTATTTTTTTTTAATCTTTTCAAAATGGCATAACATATTTTAAAGGCAAACTTATTTGCTTATTTTGTATCAAAGTAAATTATCAGATTGGGTTATTTCTCTCTGGATGCACTATGACTTCAAAATCTTTAGATGTATAGAACAAACCTCAAATTGCAGCAATCAGTATATTTACATGGTTTATGGTAATTGAAAATACCCCTTCCATTTCCCTCAGGCTTAATTAGGGAAAACATCAAGAAGTTTAGTGACTTTAATTAGCCAGTTATTCAGCATGTACTTTTTCATAATTAATCAGTTTTGTAGCCACCACTCTCATCACAGCTATAATGGGGAAATAAATTACCTTTTAGAAATTGACCAAATTTAATAAGTAATTTCAATGAAAGTTAGATTTTTCTTGACTCCAATAGTCAATGAGTGTGACCAGCTCATCATTTCAGATGTATGGTATTCAGAACTTCCCTAAATTGAACATAAACCGCTTCAACTACAATATAATAATGAGTTTCTAACCGGTAAATTTGAGTCTCAATTGCAGTTTAGTAAAATCTGTTGAATTAGTTAATATATTACAAAATGAACAATTTGTTATTCAAATAATATTCTATCCTGTTTCCAGAAACTTTTGATTATCTATTTTTGTTTGACAAAGTATAAATCTAAAATGAAATAGCCTTTAGTAGGTAACTAGTAGTCATAATTTCAGAGAAGAAAAATAGTGCAGTACAATAGAATTCATAGATTCAGTGATCTCAAAATGAGGAAACAACTATTACCTAGTTTTTAACTGTCTATAGTATTTTAAAATGAATACTGAAAATTTTAATTGCATGATTTACTAGTAATTATTAATTCAAGGAAAATCAATAAAAATTATCCTTCAGGGGTAAAAACAAAACTGATATTTAACTTAATTGATAAAATAATATTTTATCAGCACATTTATATATTCATATAAAAACTGTGAAGGTTAATTATGAAGAAAGTGAATCACTAAATAACCTGTTTTCTGAAAAATTATTAGGAGTCTTATGTATTATAAATTTGATCAGTACAATTATGACAAAATAAAAGATAATTGTGCAATAAGTGATACTTAAATAATTTAGTTTGGTAAAATAGTTTAAAACCATACTAACATGTATGGTTAGAATTTATGAAACTGGATAATAGTCAAATAAAATCATGGTGGGGGGACCAGTGATCTTATATACTTAAAGACACCTAAAGTATCTTCTAAATCTTTGGAAAATGTAACTTATCTAAAAAGTTATATCTTAATTTAAATAGAAGTGCTATTATATTTTATAGATACATATTTATACTTCAATATATATTTAAACTTCAAAATATATTACTAATATATTTACATTTCAACTGCTTTACCTTCAAGAGTTAATGAAAATAATTTCTAAAATATGCACATTCCTCCCAGGCTCAATATCAATGAAATAGTTTATCTTGTAGTTTCTATCTTTCCTCCATGTTTAGAGATATTAAATGTTCCTCAAATTTTCAACCCTTCAATGATAGAAGGCCTGACAAAAATAGATAGATAGATGATAGAAGAAACATTTATGAGGTCTTTTTGTTTCAAATGTTATAAACTGAACTCAGCATGGTGTGGAGGGGAGGGGAGAGGTAGGTTAATGCACTTTGTAATTAGGACTCTAGGAGCAGATCTGGCTACCAGGGCTCAGAAGATACATCAGCTCTCTTTCTCTTTCTCCTATATTGTTTTATTTTCAAACACCATCCCATCATGTGTGCCTAGGTTTCACAGATTGTAACTCCTTAAAATTCATCAGTAATCATTTGACAATTTTTATGTTTTTCCAATATATGTGTTGTCAATAGTCAAAGCTTGAGTTTTGTCATGCTTAAATAAAACCTGTGTTTAGAATCTTTGTCTTTAAATAATAAGTATTGATGTTCTGCTCACTCTTCATGCCTGCAGCCAATTGACTTTGACATTGGCCATTTTGGCCATTTCTTTGAAAGAATGAGAGTATCTTTTCTCCTCCCCTTTGCTGCATTCTAACAGTTTACAGTGGAGTTTTACAGTTGAAATGGATCTCAGTCAAGTGGCCCATTGTTTCTCTAGCTTCCTTCCTTTTCTTATGCCAACTTGAGTTTTAGGAACAGAATCTCACCTTTCAAACTCTGCATGATACATGATAATTTCTGCTTCAAACATCTTAGTTCACTAATTTCAGACACAAAGTCCTTTTTCTGAGGGCAGAATCCCTCTCTCATTTCAGATATGCCAGGTGCAATTGTTTGTCTCATTTTTATAGGTTTTTATTAATCCCCCCATATCTTATATTTTCTCTGAAATTATCAAATCCTGTAGCATCAATAAATAGTAATCTAAGCAACAAGATATGTTTGCAGGAGCCACACATTTTCCTATTGCTCAGTTACAATTGCTGACTTTCTAGTTATGAAAAAAAAAAAAAAATCCTCTGTCCTCCTGGCCCCAACCCAAGATATATTAGAAAATTTTATTGATCACTGCTACCAACCTATTCATCATTACCGATTTACTTATTCTATTTATTATTTTTTTCTTTTTATGTGACAAAAATATAACTAAAAGTTGTCTTATAAAGAATAAAGTGAATTCATGGATTCACTTATGCAACTGGGAAGTCAAGTGGTTCATAATTTTCAGGTGGATACAAGAAGTCAAACAGAGTCACCAGAATGGTCCCTCTACTTGTGTCTCTCAAATTCCTTTCCATCTGTTGTGCGTTTTTTCTCAGGTAGGTATTTCAAATGTGGTGGCAAACTAGATTCCATGCACTCTATCCTTACAAACTATACTCTTATAGGCAGGGGAAAAAAACCCTCTACTTCTAATGATTCCATGAAAGGTAGCGGTAGGGCTAAAATCTCTATAACTCCATTATGTGCATATCTCTGGAAAAATCTCCATGCCCATGAGGTAAGTGCCCCCTGACTGCATATAGAAGAACAGTGTTTCTCCATTAGAAATCCTGTTCTTTCTCAGAAGAAAAAGTAATTCTCTAAAAATTTTGTTGCTGAAAGTATTATATCAACTATTAGACAAATACAGGATTCCATATAGTGCATTAGTTTGAACTCCCCTGGAAAACAATGATACATTCAGAATATCACATTTTAAGAGTATTGGTAACTACAACAATTACATACCGAGAAGAGTAACTGAGATGGAAAATTAGTAACTAAAGTGCATGAGAAAAGGGAGGAATGTTTTGTCTTTCAAGTGTCTATGTAACTGCTATTAGCAATAGGTGAAAGACTTTATTTAATATTTCTCCAGTTTACATTGCTTTGCATATTAATTAAACACTCAGTGAATTCCTCATAAATTAATGAAAGTGGTTCATATACTATCAGTCAAGTAGATAGATACATAGAGAGAGATGAAAAGTGATCCAAATAAAATTTAAGATGCAATATATAGGAACCTGGGAATTAACAAAAATAACTATTATTAAAAGAGATTTTAAATCACACATTAAAAATTTATTGGACATATCTAACAGCATAAGTGGAATACGTTATCTATTCCTGTCTTTAGATTGGTAAAACTCTTCAAAATAATATGGACATATACATGGCTTAGTGTATTCTGATTCAAATTCCAAAGATAAAAATGAATTCTGAATTTTGCCATATTCTGTTGATTTAGTGTACTGTAAAAGTCTCCACCATCCATTACACTTTATTTGCTAACTGTCTTAATGTAGCAATTAGAAGTCTATTAGAAATGTCCAGGAACAATAATACTTAAAGATCAATTAGGAACCCATGCTGCTAGAAAGATTAAATATTTACTAAAATAACAACAGCCTTGAAAGTAATGTTTCCAACTTCATTACATGAATACATTTTTTGAGCTGCTATTTTCTGCCTCACTTCACTGTAATTGCAAAATGTAATAGTAGCAGTAAACGTTTCAGACTAAAGTACATAAAAGGCACAAAGCTTTTAGGTCATAATGACACTTGTTTAGATATTGTACACAGATTCACAAGTAGTTTTTGGTACAAGTACATAACAGTCTAATTGAGAAGAAAACTTTGTAATTATATTATTTAAGACTAATTGTATTTAATTCAATTGATGGAAATAAAATTACTAAGTTTATTTCTTATGGGGAAAAAACAAAATTAAAATGTTTTGAACTATACAGTATCCCTTGGCAATATACGTGGTAACAATAAAGACAGTTATATGAAAATTCAGTCAAAAGTTTCTAAGAAAGTTGTTTAAAATTTTTCACCACTATAAATGTTGCTTCTATAAAAAGTTCTATCTATAAAGTTTGTACATATTTTGATTTATTGCATAGGTCATGAGGAGGCATTGAGTAGTTTTTAACAGTGGCTTCTAGATATTTTATATTTATGCTTCTGAGAGTGAGTTTTGTCTACGTTCAGCTGAACTGTTCCGTCAATATTCTCAGAATAAGGAAACAAAAATCACCATGTATGTAGTTGGACTGAAGAGTTACTTCAGTGATATCCATTCTTGTATACCAAGTTGAACTCCTTAATAAATAAATAAGTTGAAAAGAAAGAATGGAAGGAAGGAAGAGAGAACAAGAGAAAAGAAAGAATTCAGAAAGAAAGAAAGGAAGGAAGGAAGGAAGCGAGGGAGGGAGGAAGGGAAGAAGAGAGGGAGGGAGGAAGGACTATATGTAGAAATATATGTGTAGGAATCTAATACTCAATAGATATTTGGGCAGAGACACCTACTAGAAGGAGAACGTAGGCACATTTGCTAAAGTGAAGCCTAGTAGGAAGACTCAGAAAGACTCCAAATGAAGTAGGAATTATGTTTATCTTTCAGGGATGAAAAAAGTACAACGGTCATTTGAATAAAGAGCCCTAAAGCGGAGAGTTGCCTCACAGAAACTGTACTTTTGAAAAGAGTAGCTATATTATTATTATTAATATCAGGATAATGTATAGCAAGTACTTTACAAATTGTGAGATATATTTTTTCAGCTAAGAAAGGATTTATTTAAAATGAAATAAACATGTTTAGTTGAAATATTCTAGAATTTATACATATGTATATATCAGATTCTCTATTTTATAAATTTTATTTATAACTTTTTTTAGGAAAGTTGGTTAAAAGTAATATTCATATAGAAAATAACATGGAATTGTAAATTATTTATGTAATTATGAACAAGAAAATAATACTCCAGGTCACATTTTTCTATTAATCAAACAATAAAAATATTAGAAATAAGATAGTTATCACTATTTCATCTTTGCACATTTCAACATATATTTATGCTACATATATTTCAATATATATTTAAACCCTAAATTTCTTACAAAATATTACTAATCTGTAATAAGATGCTCACACATAAATTAGAAAAGCCTGACCGTGCCGGGCGTGGTGGCTCACGCCTGTAATCCTAGCACTCTGGGAGGCCGAGGCGGGTGGATCGCTCGAGGTCAGGAGTTCGAGACCAGCCTGAGCAAGAGTGAGACCCCGTCTCTACTAAAAATAGAAAGAAATTATATGGACAACTAAAATATATATATACAAAAAATTAGCCGGGCATGGTGGCGCATGCCTGTAGTCCCAGCTACTCGGGAGGCTGAGGCAGTAGGATCGCTTAAGCCCAGGAGTTTGAGGTTGCTGTGAGCTACACTGACGCCACGGCACTCACTCTAGCCCGGGCAACAGAGTGAGACTCTGTCTCAAAAAAAAAAATAAATAAAAAAAAGAAAAGCCTGACCCTGAAGTTAATAATAAAGTGCTCACTTAAGCGGAAACTGAATTTTGAAGACAAAAAATAATTAGTACCTGTGTCAGTCAAGGTTCTCCAGAGAAACATAGCCAATAGGGTAAATATAGATTTATAAGGGAGAGATTTAATATGGGAATTGGCTCGTACAATTATGGAGGCCAAGAAACCATACTCTCTGCCTTCTGCAAGCTGGAGAGCCAGGAAAGCTGGTGATGCAATTCGAGTCAAGTCTGAAGGGCTGAGAAATGGCAACTGGATGCCCCAGCTCTAAAAAAATACAAATTTGCCCTTCCTCTCCTCAATAGATTGGATGATGTCCACCCACATTGGTGGGGATGATCTTCCTTATTCCATTTACTGACTCAAATGCTGATCTCTTTCGGAAACATCCTCACAGACACACCTAGAAATAATATTTTAGCACCTATCTGGGCATCTCTTAGCTCAATCAAGTTGTAATCATCACAGTACACTTTCACATTCCATATACAAATTAATTTAATCTGAATTAAAAGTCAAAATTGGAAATAAAAACTATTAAAATAGTAAGAGAATATATAATATTTTAATAATCTCTCAATAGAGAAAATTGTCTTAAGAAAATAGACCCAGAAGTTATGAACAAGCAAATAATATAGCTACCTATGAATATGTTTGTGTCCATTTATTAAAAATATTTATAGAAAAAAACAAAAATATAAGCCATGAAAAATATTTTAAAACCAATCAAAATTCAAGATATTCAATTATTTTCTCAAATGGCATTTCAGTGTCTTCTCTGAAATGTGAAATACCAGCAAAATAAGTGATACATTTCATTTAGTAGATTTTTTTAAAAATGTAATCTGTCATAGTTTTCCCAATGTATTCCTTTTTTCAGAGTGAAAAATTGGAGAGTTCTCCTATATTCCATCCTGTCTTCAATACCCATGTCTAAATAATCACCAGCTGTACTGAATCTCTTCACCTCTGCAGTGTCATTGAATTGAACCATTTTCTGATATCTACCACTCAACCATTCCAACAGAGTGGAACGTGAGTTCAGGCATTCACTGCTAGAACTCCAAGCTATGCTTTACTAGCAACTGCCAGAATGATCTTGTTAAAATGCAAATCAAAAAGAGACAGAAAGGAATTTAATTTGGACAAAAAATATGTAACTATGTTAAGTCAAGTACAGGGAAAGTTTGAACTGAAGAGACATCTGTGTTTGAACATTATGAATGAGCCTTTATAGTAGAAATAGTTTGAAATCTAAAGATAAAACTTTGTTGCTTCATCTTTAGATCTCAGATGTGCTTTAGATTTTTTTTTCTTTTTTTTTTCTCCTCAAGCATCTGGGTATTAAACCACTGTTGGCAAGGGATATGAATAAGTAGACAAGAAAACAGTTTCAAATTCTTTTATCCCTCTGTTCTTCCCAAACAGTGAAATAATTTACATTTCTGTAATAAAATTGTGTTCGACATGTGTTACTCCAGTAATAGTAGTAGGCTATATTAGAAAAATGAGAAATAATGGTTGAATTAATGAGCAATTTTTGTGGCTTTTATGCTGATTTTTTAGTCTTTACAGAACCTTAACAGATTGTAAAAGAATCTCTTGATTCAGCTTTTCCCCAACTTTTTTATTGAGTTCTTTCTAGCTCAGTAAATAGCAACACCATACAACCGGTCGCTCAGGCCAAAAATCTGGGAGTAGCTCTTAATTTATCTTCTTCTCATGCCACGTATCTTGGCCAGTCTTTCAAATTGTGGACATCACTTACTGACTCTACAGTGAACACCTGAGCTCACACCACTATCACCTTCCCACCCAGCCCTCCCCAAGCCAGGTGCTGGGCCTGGGATGGAGACAACAGGTCAACTGAGTTATCTCCTGCAGCACAAAGAACAAAAGACATTATCCTGCCACTTCCAGCCACCTGCCCAGGCAGAGATGCAGATCTCAGCTCCCAGAAAGAGTGGGGGAAGTTTTTAAAGAGACAGGAAATATCTTTTGATTTTTTTTTTTTAAGCCATTCCCTCTGTTACATATTCCCCACTCTCCATTATAGGCTTCCATATCTAAGGGAGGAGGCATGAGTACTCTGTTACGATATAATTGTTCTTCAATTGTTCAAAAAGATTCATAAGATTCTATTTTATATATTATTTTTAAAACTTGTTCCTGTTGAATATTTTATAAATAATGAATCAGAATTTATTGTGTACTATTTGATTTGGCATATAGTGGTTTATGAAAAGTAGACTAAACATTTTTTTTTTCCAATTCTATTGTGTTTTGTTCAGAAAGGGTTGATAGAGCATGGAGATAATATCATCCTTGAAAGTCGTATTAGTTCTTGCTTATAAAACTATCTTGGTTTATTTAATTCCTTTTTTGGAAGGAGTCACTGATATCTTTTCAAATTCTTACATTGATTTTCCAACTATGTCTTTAAGCAATAGTAGTAATTAATACTATCCAGAGAGGTGTATTTTAGGTTTATTAAATTAAATAAGCAGGAAGCCATTATCCTGAGGCTGTCTCTGTATTTTGAATTCCTATATAATAAATGACAGCCTTAGTTCATAAACCAAAACCTAATTTAGGATTATAATAGCCAAGTTCCAGCCAATTAGAAGCAGCCAGGTTTAGCCAATAATGGGCAGCCAACTCATCATACCATACCAAGATAAGGCACTTGCTCCATTACATCATGGTCATATAAGGCAGATGCCTACTTGTATCTAATCAGGTGATTTCTCCACTTTGCTTCCATTTCCAGCCTAAAAGCTCACTGTTCACACGGCTGGGTGAGCTCTCTGAACCTTTTCTTGTCCTATTTATGAATTATTCTTTAATCAAATAAACTCTGCTAAATTTAATATCTCTAAATTATTTTTAATTTTACAGATTAAATGATTAATTTATGAAATTATAAGTTTAAAAAAGGCTGTAATAGATTATAAACATCTCTACAATGTATAAACCATGGAAATATAATTTGTTTAAATTGTCTTTATTATAGGAAATAAAATTATGTAATATCTATTAGGATAGACATAAATATATATATAAGATGTATGATTTTATATCTTAGTGCATATAAATGTGTAAATCATATGTGTAAAATGGATATAGATATGAAAATATATTATTTTTGATAGATACATGTGCTAGACATATATATTAGAAGCATAATTATATAATGTTTACAAAGAGTATAAATTTGTCTATATTATATATACACACATATATATGGACACAAAGACTCTCTGTGAATGACTAACTGCAGCATGTTGATGCTATAGAAATACATAACAGATGATTTCTTTAAAGTATATAATGGAATGAAACTGTAATTGTATAATAAATTCAGTTCACATGTGTCAGATCTGAATTATTTGATCATAATATATTCTGAAGTTTGAATTTGAAACATTCTGAGGAACTGAATATTCGTATATCACCAGATATAGGTTGAGAATTACTTAACTCAAAGCTAATTTATATATGTATTGAGGACTGGTTAATTTATCATGTGCTTTTGCTTTATTTTAAATGATTTTTTTTCATTCACATTGGAATGCAGTGGAGTATCTCAAAATTCCCAGGAATAGACTAATGGATTATTTAGAACTCATATTTAAAAGAGAATATAATTTTGATATAGAGACACAGACTTAAATTAAGAATTAAATTAAGTTGCCCACCTAAATAAAATAAGTTATTATTGTGAGCATATTTATGGTACTACTTTACATGTGTTTTGACTATTTTATTCATTGATAGAGCTGGCAATGCAAGTTACTTTGGTTGCAAAACACATTGTCATGTTTTATGGAATTAATTAGCCATTTATGCTTGGTAAGTGTTTGAAAAACTTATAAGTATGGAAGGCTACTCAATATTGTTTCCATCCTAGTGGAAAATATTACATAGGGAATGAGGAAGAGTATTCACTTTCTGGTCACTGTAGAGCATGTGGAAAAGAGAGAATTATGATGTTTGCCTAAATATTAATCATTTTTAAATAGTCATCCTAAATTAAAGAGGAAAACTAACATTTTATAGTTTATAAATTAATCCAGTTTCTAAAGTTAAACTTAGAGTGTTACTGAAAACTCAGTACTTGTCCCTGCAGCCAAATGAAGAACAAGCACAAGCAGTTTAAGGGAAAGAAAAGATAAATGTATTAATTTGCCAGCAAATGAGGAGCATGCCAGACTCTTGTGTTAGAGTACCATTGTCCTCCCTTTTAGTAGAAATACAGGGATTTTAAAAGGGGGTTTTCAGCTTCCGGCTATTGCTGTTCAACTACAGCATCTCCAGTGAAGATTATCTCTCGTGACCTCTGTTGTATTGAGCCACCTCCCGTGGTTTAAGATACTAGAAACGAAGAACAAAGAACATTCCTCTGCCCTTCTGATTACTGGTCTCGAGCAGGGATGCAGGTTTTAATTCCCAGAAAGAGTGTGTGTGTGGTGGGGAGAGGGTTAAAAGAGACAGCTCGTAAAACATTTTGCTCTTTTTTAGGCTTTTACCTCTGTTACATATTTCCCAGTCTCAAATTTACCCATCCACATTTATGGGAAAGAGGGCAACATGATCATCGAGCTACTTCCTGCTGAATTGGGGTGATGTTTTAGATGGGAGATTTGTACTTATTTATGCCATTGCAAAGCTTTGTCAGATTTACAAAAAATAAAAATACAGTATTCGATGTATTGCCAGGCGAAAAGGGGCATAAGCAACAACTACAACTGTGAGGATTGACAAGGAGAAATGGAAGAGGACACCTGAGAAGCAAGATTTTACCCCACTTCGTATCTGAGACACCAGTAGGACCGTGGGTCCTTCCTGTCACCTTGCACACAGCGCCTGATACAAGCCTGGGTAAGAAATAAACATGGGACCTCTGAGTACGGAGCTATTGGTCACGCCCTATAGGTGATCTGAGAGACTGGCTTCTGCAAATTCAGAAATTATATCCAGGAATACCTGCACAGAATGAGGTTTAGGATGACAAACCCAGCAGTGAGACAGATCAACATAAGAGGCGATGGCCCAGGAAATCCTTACTAAGGAGCTGTCTCTCCATCCTATAGACAGAACAAATAACCAAAGAAAGGTTAGTGAAAATATCAACATTTTCATTTTTTCTTCTTTTTAAACAGATACTTTAGATCATTTAAAGTCTGGCCCATCCACTGGGGGTTTGGGTCCTCTCCGTCCATGGGACACGTCTTTCCTGTGGTATGATGGGCCCAGCGTTTCACTCCTGACAATTTCAATGAGGTGTGAGTTGTTAGAGGCACATCACAGGGTCCCTTCCACTTCTCCAGTGGTTATATTACCATGCTGACCTCGGGGTGCTAGGAAGGGTTTCCCATAAACTATTTCATAGAGGCTTAACTTAAGCTTGCTTCTAGGGGCTACCCTTATCCAGAGGACGGCAAGCAGAAATACCCTATCCCACTTTAGATAGGTTTCCTGCATCAATTTTGCTTAAACTTGCTGAGTTACCTCCAATGTAAAGGAGGGTCCATTATCATTCTGCATGTAGGAAGGGAGTCTATACCTCAGAGTGGGTTCCTTCAGAAGGATTCTGGTAACTTCAGAAGCTTTCTCCATTCTAGTAGGACAAACCTCTACCCAGCCTTAAAATTCATCTACTAATACCAGTTTCCAGTAATTGAAAGTGTGGACCCTCATATGAGTTCCTTGTACAGCAGGTTGCTTTTCTGTCTTTGGAGTATTTCAAGCACATAAATAGTTTGTTGCAAATGGGGTCCTCTTAAATGAGGTCCCACCAAATTCATTATGGCATCGCACCCATAATGTGTGTATTCACGTAGGTGCCTCATAAGAGGCAAAACCAAGGCTTTGGGTAGGAGAATGAGTCCATGAGAACTCTGTCTCCCCTTAGTTGTAAGATCCCAAATGTCAGATCCCAGTCTTTAGTTTTAAAGGGGAGTTATTTTGATCTGAATCTAACTGGGGTATCAAGGCCCCAAGGAACAGGTAACCTTCAGTGGCCTCGTTAGCAGCTCTGCCAGTGGCCTGATTTCTTTTTGCAATATAAGTGTCTCCCTTTTTGGTGACCAGGTGCACAATTGCCACAGGCTTGGGCTCAGACATAGCCTGTAGCAGGGCCATTATTTCAGTGTCATAAGTAATATCTTTATTTCCTGCCAACAGTAGCCTCCTTTCCTTCTAAATGGCACCATGAGAGTACAAAATCCTAAAAACATATTTAGAGTTCGTATAAATGTTTATTTTTTCCTCTGGATAACTGAAGAGCTCTGGTTAACTCAATAAGCTCAGCTTTCTGGGCTGAAGTCCCAGGTGGTAGTGCCACTGTTTCTAGTATGCACTGTTCCTTGACCATGACATATCCATCCCTTCCAAAGTGGGTCCAAACTCCCCTGCTGCTTCCACCAAGGGTAGGAGCCAAACCACTCTTCCCCCTGGTGAAGGCAGAAACGGTGCCACCTCCTCCTTTGTAGGGTCCCTTTCAGGCCTCCTGGTGTATGAGGGCAGCTCAGAACAGGTGGGAACCTGAGCAGGATCTTTTAACACCACAATTTTACTTGGCTCCAAACATCCCTTGCACCACTGAAGATTTTCTCATAAATAAAAGAAAGCTTCTACATATGGTACTTTGGCCAATTTTCCTTCTCTTTTGCAAAAGATCTCCAATTGTAAGATGGTGGAGTGATTTAGAGTCCCCTGTGGCAGCCACTGTTCTCCACTGTCTGGCTTGTACTGCTTGTACTGTGGTCAGGTGGTTGTACAGAAGAAGATTAAACATGTCTTCTTCATATTGTCTGGATCAAATCTGTCCCAGTTTGAGAGAATGCACCCAAAAGAGGTGTTAGGAGGGATTTTTAATCCCTGTGCAACCATTTAGAAAGGAAAGAAGGAAATTTTTTTAAAAGATGGGGAAGGGAGAGACTTTGCCAGCAGGGATCCATTAGAGCTGGGTGCCCCCAGGTAATGACCCAGGCCATCAGGCTGAGGAACAACGGAGAGAAAGGGGAGAGGGTATACCCACTGGGGTCTGTTTGAGCTGGGTGTCCCCAGGTAATGACCCAGGCCATCAGGCTGAGGAACAACGGAGAGAAAGGGGAGAGGGTATACCCACTGGGGTCTGTTTGAGCTGGGTGTCCCCAGGTAATGACCCAGGCCATTTGGCCAAAGAACCAGTCCAGATGTCTCCTTTCTGATTCATAGGAAGAGGGGCTGTACACAAACCCTCAAACCTAAGAGCCTCTTGTTTTTTTTTTTTTTAAGTGACAGGACAACAGTGTCTATTGGTATAGTGATCTGGTCATTTGTACATGTACCAGCACCAGCAGTTGAGTGGCCAGTCACAGTAAGGAAGGCATTTCCTGGGACAGAGTGGAAGAAGCAGCTTGAAGGTTAAGGGGAAAGGCCCAATAAAACCAAGGGTGACAAACTGTGCCCTGCATAGGAGAAACATGGCAGGATAGACCCAGAAGTGATCCCTTAAGGCAACCCAGATCTGCTCATGTACAGACATGTCCCCAGACTGTATAAACCCTTGGGTCCTAAAAGGACCCTACAAAGTAGGCATTGACGGAGTCCCCCTGTTCTTATTGCCAGGAGTACACGTTCTCTCCAAGTGAGTGAGCCAGGCACCAGATGGCTTAGTGCCAGCAAAACCAGGGGGAGGAAACATTGTTTAGCCTTAACACTGGAAGGGGCCATAACCACCCCATCAGATCAGAAAGAAAAGTACATTGTTAAAACCAACAGGAAGCCCAGAAGCACAAAAGTTATAGGGAAGAGCCCTCTTCTCTAAAGCGAAACAAAATGAAAGCTCTCTCCCCTCTACATCCCCAAACTCCTTACCGCACACCTGGGTGTCGCTGAGAACTCAACCATGCAGTCTGAAAAATGGTGAGGGTGGGCAAGAGAAAGCAAGCACCAGCACCCCGTCAAGCACTGGCCGCAGGAGGGAAGATGTGAAGCAAGAGCATTTTCATGGAAAAAGGCACCAAGATGTCAAGTTGGCAGTCTGTTCTCGGTTCTTGGTGTGCTCTTGGCCGAAGAATGACCAGATACAGCGATAGCAAAGCCAGCGTGCAATGAAGTTTATTGAGGAAGAGCAAGATAGGTTTATAGAGCAAGAGCAAGATACATTCACCACAGATTATGAATGGGCCCCGGTAACAAGAGGCCCTGGTTATGATCTGGTGTCCTGTTTTATAGGATTGGGCTTTCCTCATGGTTCCAACGTCACCACTGAACCACTTTGATGGACAGTTAATGACATGATAATTAGCCTTAGGTTACTGTAGGTCATTGTCCAGACTCTGTTGTGCCTGGGCTGTCTGGCGGTGGGATGGGAACTCCCTGCATTCTTTTGCAGATTGTCAGGGGTTTCCTCCTCCCCCCAGGAGTGGCAATTGCTCTGGGAAGGATCAAGATGGGGCAGCACCAAGGCAGGGCACCTGCTTTTGTCCCTAGGACAGCCAGAGGTCCCTCACTATCTACCTAACACTTCACCAAACTGTAGGGAACAAAGGCCCTTGGCCCTATAAATGTTCACTGAAAAAAAATCACTGGCCTGAGGCAGATTGATTAATAGGAGGAAAAGTATACACATTTATTTAATGTGTATACATGGGACCCCTCAGAATGAAGATTTAACTTTCCACTGGGGTTTAGAAGCTTATATGCCTTTCTGGTAAAATGAGTTACGGGCAGGGGGAAAGAATTCTGCTGAGGGCAATAAAGAATTGCTAGGGAGGATGAATGGGTGGCGAGCAAAGATTAATTTATAAACAGCTCTCTTTGGAATTTGAATAAGTCAGAGAGGGGACATTATCTTCTTAAAGAGTCTGTTCAGGTGTGGTCATATTCCTGGTCTTACATAGGACAGAAAAGAGCAATTATTTTCCTAACTGTATTTGGATCTTAGGAAGATAAAAAACTGTAATATTTTTTTGAGAGCTCATGGTGGTGGGGGGAAGACCAGAGAGAACTGGAGGCTTCTTTGATCAGCCTAACATGCCACAATGCCGTATTTTGAGCTAAAATATTTCTTATTTCCTTCAAGTATAAAATATAGCCACCTAGAATTCTGTGATAAAGCAAGAATGCATATTGTAAAGCCTTAAAGATACTAAAATATGTTTTCTTCAAAATAAGCTATACTGAAAATCAAATAAAGAGAAAATTGAATACTAAAATACAAAAATTTAATCATACAAAATAAGGCCAGAAAGATTAAACAAAGAAAAAAAATGAGATAGGACAAATATAATAGAGAAAACACTATAGCAGAATTAAACCTAAGGAGAGCTTAACTTTGAGCAGGTATTTTTATTCTGGGATTAGATGTGGCATTCTTTATATTTATTCTGCTTGATATATGACTTGATTTGTACAATCTGTTTTGGAAATTTCATCCTCTTTATCTTTTCATTGATTGATTCTGTCCTATTCTAAATTGTCTATTCTGCAAAAGTAATTACATTTTTGGCAGTTCTTTCATTTTGTTCGATGTATCTCATGTGATTTCTTGGGTATTTTCCATAAAGTTGCCTCTCTAGTCTTCAGTCTGAATATTTTAAGTCTATTATTCAGTTCTTGATTTTCATCTCATCTGCTATTAAATCTATTGCAGCCATAATTTTAGTTATTAGATTTTAATAATTTCTGTTTGTTTTGACTTTATAATTTCTGCCAATATTTTCTTTTTTCTTAAGTCCTTGGATTTATTTATCATAGTTGTTTTAAAGTCCATGTCTGAAAATTCCTTTTTAATGTATCTCCTAGAACTTTGTACTTTGATTTTTAAAAGTTTTTTTATTCTTTCAAAACTGGTTGTTGCTTAACTAAATGATGAATCTTATTTATGAAAAAAATAGAATTTGAGACTCTGGTTGTCATCTTTCTTCAGAGAAAATTCATGGTTCCGAGGGACAGGCAGTTATTGTTTGGGTATTAGCCGCTTCATATCACTTTTCCCAGTTGGAGACGAAGATGATATGTAGTCTGTCTTCAGTCCTTGAGAGTGTGCTCTGTGCTTCATCCTTCATCCCAGTGTGGACCCCTCAGGGTCCCAATCAACGGCGTGGAAAATTTACAAAGACTTCATTCCAAGTGTCCCCTCAAAGTCTCAGAAGACGGCAGAAATCTTTGCTCAGCTTCTCAATTTATTGCTACTACTCTCACTTTTTGAATTGGAAACCACCTCAAAGGGAAAAGAGGTCCCAAACTCCCTTATAGCCATTCTGAATTTTCATCCAATACATGTTCGCAACCCCTAAACTTAACATTTTCTTTGTAGTGTAGAGACCAAGGCCCTTGGTCCCATAAAGGTTCACTGAAAAAAATCACTGACATGAGGCAGATTGATTAATTGAAGGAAAAGATGTACATATCTTTACTTTAACATGTTTACATGGGAGCCTTCCTAATATACACTCAGATCCTCGAAGAGGAACAGAAGTTTTTAAAGACTGAGGGCTTGAATCATGGCCAAAGAGGTTTTTGGTGGCCAGATAGGGTATGGGAGGGAGAAAAGCAGCTTGGCTAGCAGAGACAGTTTTGTTATTCAGACAAAGCCTCACAGGTAGCAGCCTCAGAGAGACTAGATGAACATTTCTAGTCAGATCTTTAAAGGTGTCACATTCTCAGTTCATCTTTTCCAGGTTCCATAAGGAAAGCCATGGCTGCATTAATGGAGACTCTCTACAGATAGAAATTTCCCCCTACAAAAGAGAGCTTCGCAGTGTAACTTCTGTCTCTCAGAATTATAGCAGCCATCTCAAAATATATCAAAGAAATATATTTTGGGATAAAATATTTCTAATTTCTTTCAGTAGCTTTCCTTCGCACATTAGATGTTTGTATTTTGATGATATTTTAAAATCTTTCTCAGAGAAAGAGTTTTACTGAAACTAGTCAAACATTGCCAGAAACAGAATAGGACCAAGTGTCAGTAGCATCATGAGATTTTTAGAGATACCTTCCTTTCTTCTTGCCTTCTCAGCTTGTGACTATAAAATATTAGTTTTTTTGTATCCATATCTTTGATTTGAAAACTGATTAGCTATTTAAAAAAACAAGAAAAAAAGGCCTTAAAAGGTTAGAATAGGGGTTCACAGTATGCTTGCAGAGAGTCCGATAGCCTAGACTACCAAAAAATACAGATATATATGCATATAAAATGTAATAAAAGGACTAAACACGAAGGATACTTTCTTTAGGATTTGAAGACAAAATCATACAAAAATCAATAATTATAACATTAGCATTCATTCAATAGGCAGTGATTCATAACTAATTCATTTGTCCATCTCATCTATATTTCACCAATGTGCACAAATAGAAATATATGATGTGTACTGAATAAATTATGGATATACTTTATGTTTAATATATGTAACCTTGGGATTTAATGTAATTTCTTGGAGATCCAGTAATTCTGACTTTTATGATTTATAACCTTTATTTATGTCCATGCAGCATTCCATGATTTATAACTTTGTAAAATTTTTTGTGGTCAGATTGTAGCTCTTATTACTCTCAAATGAGTTTTCCCCAGTAGAACCCAGAGACTGTAAATCTATGAACAAGTTTTGTGAAATTTCCTAGTCAGGGTAGTCGATTTGGTTTAGTCCGACCCAAATGTGTGTGACTAGCCTGGAGTACGTGGCCTCAAGAGGTCCTTTGAAAATATTCTCATTCCTCCTAAAATTGCCTTTACACATTAGTAAAGAGGAACAAGGTGAGAACTGTGGTAAGGGCTTAGCTAAAAATCATGATAATAATTAGCCACTGTCCCAATGTTTGCTTCTCTATAATTGCCACTCTGGAGCCACATAGCTAATGGCCATAAAAATTCTTAGCTTTCTCCATAGACAACATCACCTTTTTGAAACCTCCGAGTAGCTTCTGAGATACCTTCTAGGCCCCGCATTTCAGTGGAACGGCTGACCCACCCAGAGCAGTGGCCCATACCAAGGAACAGACTCAAATGGTCTTGTGACCCCCACCCAAGAACCTGGTCAGCAAAGAAGACAATTTCTACAACCCTATGGTTCCACCCTGAACCCTGCCAATTAGCAGACTCAATTGCCTACGCCAACTGTCTTTAAAAAGCCTGTCTCCCAAATTCTCAGGGAGGCAGATTTGAGAAATTTCTCCCATCTCCCCACTTAGTTAGCACTATGTAGAATAAACTCTTTTTCTGCTTCAAATCCTGCTGTCTCAGCATATTGGCTGCTTCTTGGGAAGCAGGCAAATGAACCTGGCTGGGTGGTAACACTCTTCACAGTACAGTATCTATGTCTTAACTATGTTTCCCTTCAAACATCTGAATAAATAAATCTACCTACCTATAAAAACTGTAATAATCTAGTGCAGGCTTGTAAAATAAAACCAGAAGAACGTACTTTGCAGGACATAGTTTCTTATTGTCTTATAATTTTCAGGTAAATAAATGATGAGGAGAGAAAAAGAGAGGGAAATATTAGAATGAGACAGAGTCAGAAACAAAGGCAAAGTCAGAGAAAACTGAGACAGAAACAGAGCAAGGATTCCAAAAGAGAAAGTGGAGAAATATTTAAGTTTATTTAAAGTTAAACTTCATTTTGGTTATGTTCTGAATGTGTCATATTTTGTCTTTTTAATTTTTGTATGCAATTAATTTATTTTTGTTCTTCCATATTCTTGACTTTTTTTAATGATGTTGGGGCAAAGGGAGAACTTCCCCTTCACACTCAGAATGTTCATTGAAAAAAATCAACTCACAATAAAGCAGAATAATAAGAGAAAATCTATATAAATTTATTTTAACATGAATACACAGGAACCCTCAGAAAATAAAGATCTACTCTACAATAAGGTACAGAGGTTTTTAAACAATAGGAGCTTGAAAGCAGAAGAATAGTTTTGGGAGGGAGGGAGGAAGAGGTATGAGTAGCCAGCAAAGGTGGTCTTGTCATGTAAGTGAAAACTTATACACCTCACAAAGCACAGCTTTTCAGTGTTACTTCTATCTGTGAGATTTATGGCAGCCACTTCAAAATATGTCAAGGATATATATTTTAGGGTAAAGTGAGTATTTTTCATTTCCTTCAGTAACATGGGTTTATGCTCTTGATCTGGTGGGGAGGGAGGAAGAGCTGAGATTCTGTGTTGCTTTTAAATGGAAAGAATGAGTCATAGAATACTAATATTCTCTGGCTAATAACTTGCTTGGATTAAGAAAAAATTCCCTTAACATTGACAAAGTAAGATGATATGTAATCCATGATTACCAGGATATTTTCAGAAAAATGTTAATCATGAGAAACTGTTATAAACTAGTATTGCAAGCTACCGTCACTCACTATATCTGAGGTTGTATATTTGTTAGCAGAACAAAACATAAAATAAAATTATATAATTTTTATAATAGTCTATTCACATGCATTGATTTATATATATTAATTTGTGTAAATAATATACACATGCACCTACACATTTATACTTGGCACAGCTCCTAATGATATGCATTATTCTTATAATGAATTTTCAAAATCAGCAATGTTAACTTTAGGAACTGTGGGGAGAAAAATTTTGGTATGAAATTTTTTGCATATCTAGCTAGGAGTTATGCTGTACTTACTATTCGCTGTAGCTGGGGTGTCAGGGGCTGAAATTTCTCTAGTATTTCTGTTTTGACTCTTGTCTTGAGTTTCCCTAGAAACTCCTTTTTAAATAGGATCTGAGTCTTGCAGTTTTTTTCAACTGTAATCACAAGTTATTATACAGGAGCCTGATTGATGTTGTAATAAGAGGTGTGTGTGGAAGAAAAGTTCTGTGATTTGCTTAGGACTGGGGCTTTTATTAAACCTGTGTCCCTGGGCTGCATCCTTCACAAGTGCTTCTAAGATTTTTTATTCTTCCCCTTATGTGACACAGGAAGGCTAGGGAGGGCTAGAAGTAGGTGTTTTGCTTCCCGGCTGTTGGTTAGGTTCTGGGAAAACCCACTAGGGCTGGCTCCCTTGGTGGCATGCCTTTTGTTAAGGAGAGCAAAATTCTCCGAACATACTTCTAAATGGTTACTCCTCTGCTTCCTGTATTGGAAGCAGGGGGAGGTTTCTCTCATCTTCACAGTGAGAACCTGGTGGAGCTCACTGAGAGAAAACCATGAAGTGTGGCAATTCCCCTAATATGGTCTTCCAGGAGTTTTAAAATCTCAAGCTAGTCCATACTGGTCTTCAGCAATTAGTCAACTTCCCTTTAATTATTAATATCACTACCTGATTCTAGCTTTAGAGCATGTTTCTGTTCCTCAAGATTAGCTGTGATTCTATGAATCTGCCTGTTGTTTCTGTTTTGAGACAGTGTTACCTTTTGATTTCAATTTTTTGATGGATTAAGACAGTTGTTGACTTTTGGTTTTTCAGCGTTTTCCTTGTTACGAGGATGAGAGTAATGACTTCCAGACTATATTTGGACTGAAAGCTAGAAGTATAAAATTAACTTCTCTGGCCAAGGAAGTGTTAGTGGAAGCGGTATGTGTCACTTTTGGCCTGCTGTTTTGAGAGCTAGTGCACAATTCAAAAGTTTTGAGAATGCTAGTATCACTCACATTTTTATTAAATTATTTTCAAAAAATTACATGAGAGTTTAAATCTAACATTAAATAAAATCAAGATAATTTATTCAGAGATGTTCACTAAATTTTTCTCTAATTTTGATAAGTAGCAGATTTTATCCCCAAACAAACTTACATGATGCTATTATATTTAAATTTTTGAAATAGTAGAAACATTTATAATTGCCTTTGTATTTTTAATTACACTGGAAAGTATAGAAATAATGAAATTATATTTTCATAACATTTGGTTAACAGATAAAAATATGTGTAAAACAGCTTTTATTTCAAATTTAAATTCTAAGACAAATAAACGTTTTAAAGGCAAGAAAATTATATTAAGGAGGAAAGATATTATAACTTTTTCTAAATACTAAAAACTTATGATCTCTTTTTTATTTCATGGATGTTTATTCTATATACTTATTAAATGACTTATATATTAAGTGCCATCCAAAAGCTTTTCAATTTTCTTGTTATATTTTCCCCAATGTTTTCTTTTATAAAGTAATTCTGCCAACACTGTGGGGAATGTAGTCTTAATATAGTTAGTATTCTATGAATATAAATTGAGATTCATATATTCTAAGTATTTTTTTTCCTTTTTCCATCGAAAACAAAATCTTATTTTTATTCTCTTAATGATGAAAAAAAGGTTTCATCTAGGTTTTTTACAGGCAAAATGGTAGACTAGAAGCAGCCTGCACACACCACTCTAACAGAGAATTTTGAAGGTGGGAAGTGGATATTCACCTTCAGATCGATCATCTAAGAGAGCATTGTAAATCAAAAGACAGGTGGCAGGAGGCACCCAAAGTGGAGGAGCTAGAAGAGAGGCGCCCTGCTCTGTGGTTTGGAGGTACACAGGGAAGACAAGTGCACACATGAGGAAGGCACAGAGGAGAGAATCCCCTGGCTGCACACTCCCAGCGTGATCATTTCCATCCCAGCTATGGGAGGGACGCTCCACTGTAGGAAGCTTCAGGGCTGACATGAGGTGCTATCTGGAGACTGTGAAGTTGACTGCTCTAGAGAGAGGGCATAGTGGTGGCCCACTGGCGTGTAACATCTGGGTGCTGTGACTTATGCAGTTTTAAAATCCCAGACCCAGAGCATTGCCTCTACCCAGGGCTCAGATCTGTTGCTGCTGCCTCCCCATTGCCTCTGCCAGTCCCGGGGGGAAGGAGCAGGGAGTCCAGAGACTCCTGTGAGTCCTGTGGGCAGGAGTTACATACCTCCATTGCCACCAGGGACCTGGGCAGGCTACAACTGCTGCCACCTCTTGATGTGGGTGGGGCTGTGCTCAAGCTGCTGCCCAGCCACCAAACACTGCCACCTGAAGATCTGAATGAGTAGCTCTCAAGCCAGCATAGAATGGCAATCACCAACACCTGTAGGCGTGAGCATAGTTGCACTCCAGCTGATGCCCAGCTGACAAATGTTGCTGCCCATGGATCTGACTGGGACAACCCTCCAGCTGGCGTGGGTCATCAGTTGCCATTGCTGGCCTGCATGGATGGGGCTATGCTCAAGCTGCAGAGGCCAACAAACATTGCAGCCTGCAAATCTAATTCTGGAAGCTCTCAAGCCTGTGCAAGCTGATAATCACAGTCACCCCTGGGTGTGGCAGGACCTCCACTCAAACCAGTGCCCAGCCAACAAATGCTGCCATCTGTGGTTCTGAGTGGGGTGGCCTTCAAGCTAGTGTGGGCCGCCAATCACCACCACTGCAGGGCCTGGGCAGGGCTACACTCAAGCCATAAGGGCTAAAAAACACCACTGCCCGCAGATGTCAGTGGGGCAGCCCTCAAACCAGCATAGACCATCAATTGCCTCCACCCATTGGCATGTGCGGGGCTGTGCTCAAGATGGCACCGCTGCTGCTGGATCTGAATGGGGCAGTTCCCCGGCCTGTGTGGGCAATCACCAGCACCTGAAAGCAGGGTCAGGCTGCGCTCAAGCCCACGCAGGCTGACAAATGCCACTGCCTTCAGCTCTCAAACCGGCTTAGGCTTACAATTGCTGCTGCTGACAGAACTAGGTGGGGCATCGCTCTCTCTGAAACATGGGAACCACCAGTGACAGTCACAGGGGAACAGAGAAGCAGAAGATGAAATGGAGCAGCAGTATCATACGCTCACAGGATTGACCCTTGTACTGGGTCAATCCTCCAAGATAGGACACAATCGGTACTGGGAAAACTGGATGGCCACTTGCAGAAAAATGAAACTGAATGCCTTTCTCTCACCACATACAAAAAATTAATTCAACATGGATAAATGCTTTAAATGTAAGGCATGAAAGAATAAAAATTCTAAAAGAAAATGTGGTAAAGTCTCTTCTAGAAATTGGCCTAAGCAAAGAATTTATAACTAAGACCCCAAAGGCAAATAGGACAATAAGAAAAATAAATAAATGGGACTTAATTAAATTAAAAAGCTGGCACAGCAAAGGAAACAATCAATAGAATAATAGCCAACCTACAGAATAGGAGAAAATATTCACAGACTATATATCTGATAAAGGACTAATATTTAGCATCTATGAAGTACTCAAACAAATCTGCAAGAAAAAGAACAGAAAAATCCATTAAAAAGTGGGCAAAAGATATGAACAGAGGATTTTCAAAATAAGATCAACAAATGCCTACCCACATGAAAAAATACTTAACATCTCCAGTTATCAGGGAAATGAAATTTAAAACCGCGATGAGATACTACCTTACCCCTGTCAGAATGGCCATTATTAAAAAATCAAAAAACAATAGATGCTTTCACGGATGCAGAGATAAAGGAACACTTATACAATGTTGGTGGGACTGCAAAAATTAGTACAATCTCTATGGCAGGCCATACGGTAATTCCTTAAAGAAACGAATGTAGACTTAACAATCAACCCAGCAATCCCACTAGTGGGTATCTACCCAAATGAAAGGAAGACATTTTATCAAAAAGACACCTGCAATTGAATGTTTTTACAGCACATTCACAATTGTAAAGATATGGTATCAAACTAAGCACCCATCACTTCTTGAGTGGATAAAGAAAATGTGTGTGTGTGTTTGTGTGTGTTTACATGTGTGTGTATATATATAGAACATAGAGTTCTCCTCAGTTATAAACAGAAATGCAACAATGTCTTTTGGAGCAACTTGGATGGATTTGGGACCATTATCCTAAGCAAAGTATCTCAGGAAAGGAAAAACAAACACTGCATGTACTCTCTAATAATTGGGACCTAAAATGATAATTACACTCTGGAAAAATGGAGATATAAAGGACATAGGAAATCAAGAAAGGGGGAGGGTGGGAAGTGGTGAGCATTAAAATTTTACTATACTGGCAACTGCTCTTGTAGCAAAAAAACAAACAAACAAAAAAAAAAAACCAAACAAAAAATAAACAAAAAAAAACTGTCAAGTACGATGAACACCATTCTGCTGATGAGCATACTAAAAACCCGGTCTTAAGCATTATATAAGGTATCCATGTAAGAAAATCATTTGTACTCCCTTAATATTTTTAACAGAGATTCTAAACATAATGGTTTGAATACACTTACAAGACTAACACGTATTACTAAATCATTTCATTTTTTAAAAAATCCTGGCTCTTAATTTTGGTTACTTCTATAAATTTTAATATTCTAAAATACACCTTGGCCAGTCATTAAACCAATTACATTATCTTACAAGAACTTATAAATATTTAGGCAATGATATGCTTCACATGTGGATGTTTTGCCTGTATTGTATGTTTATTAGACATACGGACCAAAAAAAAAAAATTTCTTCTGGATTAGAATAGGTGAAAAATTTCCAGTTAACCTTCTCTCTAGAGACAATAAAATGAGAATGGGACCAAAAATTAGAGACTCTTGGTACAATCCTTTTGCAAAATATTTAATTGTATTCATTTGATCAGATCGATGTTCTAGTTATACTACCTGATTACCTAGTTTCTTAAACAATGAGGATTAAATAAAATGTATATGGGGTTAAATTGGCTAAATAAGAAAACTTATTTGATTTTTGATCTTCAGTCTAGTGCTGTCAAGTTTACCAATAATTCGTGTGTTAATATTGTTGGCATAAGATATCATGCAAAAGCACATAGAAAATTATAATGTTATGAAAAATTATAGACATATTATCTTAATCATCTATTGTGTTATTCTGGTTTATTCTCAGTATCTACATTCTTTTGAATTGAATGAATTTTGAATTAACTATAAAATTCTCTAGTTCTTGTTATGAATCCTGATGAAATAATATCTAAACCTTAGGGGACACTAAAATAAATCAATCTCTTTCCTATTTAATGTTTGGAGGACCAACAGTTTCTCCAAATAGGAGTTATATTTCCTATACTAGAAACCATGTGGGAGGTTTATACACCAATTCTTATTCCTAGCACATTGAGCCAAAAAAAGATTATTTTAGAACTAAAATTTCTCCACACCATGTAAATTGGATTTCAATTTAAATTCATTCTAAGCCTATCTATAACTTTTAGATCACTGCTTTTTGGGAGTATTGATGCAGAAAATCACATAAACCATATTATTTAAAGGGAAATGTTTTAAGATGTCTTTAATTTTTAAGCTAAAAATCATACACCTGAACAATAGATACTTGGATAGGAGGCTTATCCTATCCAAGAACATTTTTCCAAAGAACATTTTTCCATATGTTCTTTAATTCAGGGCATTAACTTCCCAATGTAACATATAGAGTATAAAATTGCTGCCTACAATTTATTCACCATCATTTGGCGAAGAAAGGTTAATGGATTGATATATTCCGAAACTGTGTATTAAAGCTGGAAGAAAACAAATCTGTAAAATATATAAATCTTTTCTCAGGCTTTACAAGTTCAAAACCATTTGAAGCTTTTCTACATCTTGCCTGATGTTTAAATACCTGCGTGTTGACATATTGAGGTTAGAGTTCTCAATGAAGCAGTGCTGTGTATCTGAAAGCACTTGTATTGATTTTATCACTAGGTAGAAGCCATGTGACAGTTGATGAATTGTAGGGACCACAGTTCATTAACTCTTGCCTATTTCTTGTCAGTAGACTTTTAATTTCCCTATTTTTCATCTGCACATTTGATATTTACTAAAAAAGTACATTTTCATTTAACAAGTATATTTTATGTTCAACAAATCAATGACATTAATTACACAGAGTAGACTTAAATAACATGTATTCAAATCTACTGGTGTGTTTGGTACTTTATTTCAGCCAATAACATAAAATATGCGTTGATCCCAAACAAAAGACAGATGCATTAGTCCTTTTCTCTTGAATTCTTAGATCTTAATAAATCATTCTTTTTATTGATATTGCTAGACATGGGTGACTTGTTGGTTGATATGCAATTAACCAGTCTCAGAAGGCTAAATCCACCTCCTCACCAATCCTCTTATTATACCAATTGAATATATAACACAAGGAAATCATTTTATAATAATATAATTTATAAAATAAATCTCTATATCTGGGGAACTGAAGGAATATTTTAGAATTCTATCATTGTGAGGAGATTTTGAAAATCTTAAGGGCTGGTAAGAGTGGACAGTGTTTGTTGCGTATCTGATAGTCAACATTTAGTCAGCATGGCTCCTTTTATATTAAATAGACATGATATAATGAAATTCATGGGTTTCATTGGGCTGGCAGTCAAAATATACATGGTGTAAAGATCTAGACCGACGTTCTATTACCATTATTTACTAGCTGAATTTCGTAATTTTTCTAAGTCTCAGTTTTGTCATCTGTAAAACAAGAATATTAATAGCTACCCTGTTGTGAGAATTAAATGTAGTCTGATTGGACACAGTAAATTCTGAGAAAATGGAGTCTAACATTTTATAACATTTTATTTTATAGTTTCAAATAAAAATAATTTGGGCAATTGGTATAAATAACAGATGTCAAAATGGGCTCAGATAAAAAATAAGTCTTGGTTATGGTCACAGTGAGAACAGGTGGAGCTTTATAAAGACCTACAGGAATGTCAGCACACACCTTATTCAGCTGAATGGTGAGATAGATCCTAGAAAATCTCTGGGAGATGTAACATTAAAATCATTTAACAAATTAAGGATACTATCTTTTTTTATCGTTCAGACTTTAGGATTTTAATAATCCAACTGATTGAGCAGGTAACATTAATGAGATTTAAATAAGCATTGTATGGGAGAATATAATGGGAGAATCTGATATACCCATACTCTACATTAAATAATTGTAATAAAATCCCAGTATTGACAACAATATTATTTTTGACATTAGCCTAAACATTTGAAATGTTTGGTGCTGTACTATTTGAAGATAAAATTGTATAAGCATTCATCATAATTCTTCTGTAAAAAAAGAACATATAAAGCCCACAAATCATAATAGTGAGTTGATTTTAAAAATAAAGTCATTGGGGAAAAACAAGAATAAAATAATTAACAATTATACATTTTAAATTAAGAAAAAATGTTTAAACCACACAAATTACAGACGTTTTTATAAAGGAAATATTGGTCATTTTGAACTCAAACAGTAGAAATTTATAATTCAAGGTAATCCAATCAAAATAATTTCTGTTTAAAGCAAAATTGAAGGTCAAATAAGAACCTTGGTAAAATATTCTCATCAAATGCTATAGACTCCTCAAAGGACACATATCATTTTTAAAGTTAAAGACCCAGTTAATAGGTAATAACAATAAGATCCTTATAATAATAAGGAACAACATAAGTGGAAATGAAACTATCTTGCGTGCTAGTTTTTTGTCTTACTAGTGATTTTTTAAAAAATTGTTCATCATAGTCAATACTACTAAATCCTTGAAACATATTATTCTATTTATAAAACTCCATTGTTTACTGAACATTAATGTTTTCTGAAGTTCATACTAAAAACTTTATGTTCAAGTAATGTAGAGAAAAAATGTAGAAGGAGATTATAAGAAGATAATTGAAAATGAAAGGAATTGTTCTTGGCGATTTATGTTGCTTGATTTAACAATACTACAGCAATTCTTGTAACAATACAAGTGTTATACGGCTACGTTTGCTGGAGAAGAGAGATTTCCTGCTCCAATTAGTGACAGCAGGCAAAATTGTAAGAATTTACATTCTGAGAAGGGTTAAAAGTGAAAATCAAGGAAAATGTATTAGATACTGCATTGTCCCTAGGATAGGCCAATGTACTGCTTCCTTTGCTCTAATCATACTATTCCTAAGTATCTATGTTTTTTTTAATTAAAATTCTGTCTACAAAATACATTGTTATAATTTTCAAAAAGGAAAAATTGATAGCGTATCTATTTAAGGAAAGAAAAGACTAATAAACATTAGACAAAAAGTTGAACTTCCAATGTAAAATAATGCTAGAATTTAAACAGCTGGTTTCTGGAAATCTATTTGTGAGTTAGTAAATACAATATATTCCCCGACATCTTCATAATGACTTAGAAATAGGATCTTCTTGAAGAAGTAAGCTAACATTCTGTAACTCCTTTGCATATTAATAAATGCTACAGATACTGAAACTTTATTTCTTTCTTATTGTTAATTTCTTACTAGAGAGAAACTTATCCCTTCTCTAGGGTTGCTTTTTATAGAAAAAAAGAGATTGTCTGGTTACAGCTTCACATACTCAGCCTTGAGGTTTGGGAAGCTTTTATCAATCTTCTATTTACCCTATTTGAACATAAAGTTATACAGTTACCTCCTTAACCACTTTGCTCCCAATTGTGTTGGAGTGCTTGTCTCCCAAGTGACACTTTGCTCTGCTTTCATCACCTCTCAAATTCAAGTCACCATTATCTCTCATCAAGACAGTCAAGCAGCTGCTCGTATTGCCTTCTTGCTTTCAAACCTGTCCTGTTATGAGCCATTTCCCACCAAGACACCAGTGTAATCATCTTGGAACACAAATATCTATTATCCAAATGCTTAAAACTTTCCAGTAGTTTTGAATCTTATGTAGAAAATGTACAAACATCTTATGTTGACCTCTGGTCCCTGCATGGTATAACCCTACTTCCTATCTAAAATCACCAGCCACTCACACACACCCTTATTTTCCAGGAGCTAATAGTCTATAGTTGCCAGATTTAGCAAAAGACAAAAAACAAAACGAACAACAAAGCAGTTGAATTTAAATTTCAGATTACAAAAACAAAGCCAAACTTGTTTTGAAAGTGTAACTATATCCCGTATATACTTGGGGTATACTTACACTAAACAAAAATATGCTGTTTTATCTGAAAATCAAATTTAATTGAATGGCCTTTATTTCATCTGGCAACCCTATTCCAGTCCTAACTGTCAAATTTATACATGCCACATAGGTTTTGAACCTACTTTTCCCTATGCCTAAAGTGCTCATTCTCTAGGTTTTCATATGAAATAAATGTTAAAATTTATATGAAAATTAAGCATCAAAACAAAGCACATGTGAGAATTGAAAACGCAGTGGCAAATGTCCGTATGCAGTTTTTTTCAAAGATGATAAAAGCCAGTTTCACAGATGCAGGACCCCTACATGGCGTCAAACACACAAAAGGGTAACACACAGAGAAAAAGGAAGGTTTTGTGAGGAAAAATTCCTTTGGGAGAAGGGAAATTCAAGGAAGGCAAATAGAGAAAAACTTAACTAAAGTAGGCAGAGCAATGGCCTCCAAATGTATCCATGTCCCAATTCCCAGAACCTATAAATATTGTTACATGGAAAAAAGACTTTTGTGGATGTGATTAAATTAGTGATCTCGAGAAGGGGAGATTGTCCCTCGTTATCTGAGTAGGTTCTGTGTAGTCCCCGTGGCCCTGTAAGAGGGACCCAGGAGGAGTCGGAATCAGAGAAGAAGGCCCTGCAATGACAGAGGCAGAAATTTGAGTGATGTGATTTAAAGATGAAGGAGAAGGTCACAAGACAAGGAGTTCAGCAGCCAGTAAAAGCAGAAAGATGAAAGGAAACAGATTCTCCCCTCAGAGCCTCCAGAGGGACCCAGCCCTGCTGACACCTTGAGTTTAGCCCCACAGGACTCAGGCCTCGAGAACTGTAACACAATAAGTTTCTGCTGTTTCAAGCGACTGAATCTGTGGCTGTTTGTTACAATGACCACAGGACACTAACGCACCAACCAACCCACAGCCCCTGCTCTTTTCCCATTGCAGGCTTCCAACCTAAAGCAATCCTGATCCTGGGGAAAAAAAGAATAGTTATTTTTAGTTTCAGAGTATAGAATTATATTTTTGGATAGATATCCTAATTAATGAATCTCTGCTTAAAGTAAACCAAAGTTTATTTTTTACCTAAAAGAAATCAGGAAACGTATACATAACCTAAACTTTTGTATTCCCACAGTATCCTCAAATAAGAACAAAAAAAGAAAAAAAAGAAATCAGGAAAGTTATCGGACATGAAAGTATTTTCATAAATTTCTAGAAATGAACTGAATGATCATAGACTGTTCCTTTTAAAAAAATTTTATTCACCTTTGTCTTAAAGTTGACATTTAGCCAGCACTCCTGTTAATTTAATTCTTAATCATTCTTCTGTATCATTCTTATTAATCATTCTTCTGTATTATTATTCTTCTGTATTATAATACAGAAGTTTATTTTTTATTTTTTTTTTAATTTTGTCAAGAAGAGTGGTTTCAACCTTTAACCTTTTTTTTTCTAATAAGTACAATGAAATATTTTGAAAAATCTCCTAAAAATGAGCTAAACAAAATTTACTAAACATTTTTAATTTAGCCATTTAAATAGTCCTTTTAACTGTAGAAAATACTTTTAAGCATTCCTTGAATGATGTGCAGTTTGTCTAATGTTCAGAAATTGAGCACATAAGTAAATGCATCTGGTATACTCTCTAGTCTGTTGCTAAGAGACCACAAATTATGTGGCTTTAGAACTGGAGAACAAAGACACTTATTATGTATAATGTATGTTCTAAAAGGAAGAGAAAAATTAAATGCAACTGGATTTTCATCACATACAAGGATTTCAAACCTAATAGCATTCATGAATATGAGACATTCCGGTGTGAGTACACTTACGAGGAGCAGCAGGGGAGGGGAAGTAATGATAAAAAGGATGGGAATCAAAACTGAGAACATTAAGAAACTCTTACCTCTTTTTCAAAATCCAGAGGTCTAGCATAAGCTTTGCTTTAATGTTCAAAAGACTACTTTATTAATTTCAAGCACAATGAAACAACTTCTTAAAATAGTATGATAAAACATCTTCCATTATATCAATTTCATAGAAGTACACAAGCAATTTGGCAACTTGAAAAAAAGATTCATATTTTGGCTACAAATATTTATCTAAAATAAATCTAGACATTTTGAGAGTGTACACATACAAATATAACAGTGATCACACAAAGGCTAGGAGGGACCATAATCTTATCATTGTAAGTTTCCTCTGCAGCCTTGTATTTCACTGTCTGTCCCCCCATAAGTACTGGTCCAAGACTCTGGTCCATTCTTACTTTGTATTTTACATATTCTCCAAAGAAATTCTATGCAAAAGTTTTTTAAAAATCAGTTAGCTCCCATCTCGTTTTATCTCATTTTTTTATATATTCAACTAAATAGTAAGTATCAACTCCTGAATGTTCATGATTGTCTGTAATTCAATCCAAGACTAAAAACTTTCCAAAATCTGCTTCTCTTTCTCCTGTATTTCTCATCTTGATGAATGGCACCCTCCTTTATTTACTTGCCCAGATTTTGAATAGGAAACCATACTAGATGCCTTCCCTGTTCAATATTTAATCAATTATTAATAATCTGTTGCCTGTATTCACCATGATCCTACTATTAATACTTCTAAGCTGGTCATATTCTTTCAGGGTTATTTTAAACCATTCTTTATTGGCTTTACTAACTCTCTTTTAGTTTTCCATTATTCATGGCACTACTGTCATTTACTGGCAACCCAAATTCTTTATTAATTCCCCACTGATGAGGTAATAAAACAGAAATGTTTTAGTGTATGACTTCTCTCCCCTGTGAAACTTTAAATGTTCACATATTCCTAAATGACTTTTTTTAATTTAATTTTTTTTTCCTTTCTTGTCTGGGTGATGGGATGACTTTCAAATTATATTTGTTTTCTCATTTGTTCTTAATCTGTATTACTCCTGTGAAGACTTCCTTGGCTCCTATGGGCAGATACAAGTCCTCTTTTCCTTGTAGTTCTATTGTGCCCTCTTTAAACCCCACATATCAGAGTTTTGGGTTACAAGCAAGAGAAAATACTGTAGTCACAATAGCCATTTTAACATTTGATTTTATTTTATCTTATTTCATGTTGTATTTTGCTAGTTGGTTGATTTTATATTGGCTACTTTAAATGTTGAAAGTAGTGAGACATGTTTTATTTCATTTTATTGTTTAATTTTATTGAGGTGTATTTTACAATTAAAAATTGCATATATTTAAGATGTACAATCTGATGATTTGATATACATTGTATAATAATCGCTACATTCAAACTAATTAATATATCCACCATTTCAAATAGTTGCCATTTTATTTTCCTTTCTTTTTTTTTTTCTTGAGGTGAGAACACTTAAAGTTTACCTTGCTAGCCGATTTCAAGTATACAATAAAGAATTGATAACTATAGTCACGTTATTGTACATTAGATCTCCAGAACTTATTCATCTTGTGTAACTTAATAGATACCATGTCGGAATAAGGATCGGAAGATTTTGGGACCCCTTTTTAAATCAACTTTGTATAATTGGCATCAAGGAGAGCTTATGGCACATAATAGGTGTTCCATGTATTTATGCTAACCACATTTCAAGGTTATTTATATGAAATAATCAGATGAATCCTTTTAGGTGGCTTATAATATGATCAGGCAGAAAACAATTCACTCTTGGTAGAAGTATAGTGAACCAGATACTCTGAAGAGTTATTCCAGTAAAATGCAAGTATTCAATACATAAATTGTAACAGGCATAGTTTAGCATATTATAAGCTTCTCTAGCTGGCCTCTAAAATAAAACTAAAAGTAAATTTACAAAAATAAAATGGCATGCAGAGTACCAAAATAAGAACAAAAACACTAAGACAGTAAGCAAAAGTAAAAGATAGCAGAGCCCTGAAAGCAAATATTCATCTCATTACTGTTTTTAGAGACTAACGTTTAAAAAAAAAAAAATCCTCAGTCAGTTTTAGTCCCTCAGATATTTAAAATATCTCAATTATAAGATATGGAATATAAAATTATTATGTAGGAAATTCATGTGAAATAAAAGGAGGTATCACAAAAATGAAAAAGAAACAAAAGATTGTAGAATGGCCCGTGTTATTTGGAAGGTATATAAATAGTATATCATACACATACACACACACACACACACAGAGTAACAAAAATAATTTTTAAAAGTCCTGAAACAAAATATTTAGAGGAGATTAGATACATTAAAAAACTCTAAGTGACTAGAAGTTAGGTTTGAGTGACTAATTAAAGTGAAACACAGAGAGATTTAAATATGAAAAGATCCAATAGATATTATAGGGCAAGGAGGGTGGAATGAGAAGACGCAAAATTGGCTAATCATATCCCATAAAAAGAGAAAACAAAGACTATGGAAGAGAAGCCATGTTTAAAAAGATAATATCTACAATTTTTCAGTTACTTAGAGCTGTGAATCCATAGATAAGTTGTCAGTGGGCAATATCAACTTTTTAGGCTACTTCCTGTTTGTGCTTTAAGACTTGAATAATTTTAAGTTGTGCATGTCAAGTTTTTTTTTGTCCTGACAACACAGTTTTTGGTAATATAACTCCTAATTCATGTAAAAATATAGTCTATTTTCTTCTGTTTACTTCTATGTACAAGTAACTACAGATCTTGTCTACATGTAGTTTTTAACCCTGAGGGCTTTGTCTTATATTTAGCTATCTGTTCTGTGTTCCTTCCTCTCTTCCTCTCCACTTTATTGTGTCTCTATGAAACATGCAGCTAGGTGGGACTTTAAGCCCCTTTCTGAGCTGACTCATTCTGCATTTACTTACATCACAGGGCAGAAAAATCATAACAGGAGACGTGTTTAGAAGAAGTTTGGGCCAAATATTTATCTTTCCATAAGACTCACATTTTAGGGTCACAGCTTATAACTGCTGTATCTTGTAATATGAAGCCAAAAGTCTTTAAATTTCCAAATTCTCCATCAAAGTAGATTGTAGACCACAAGCAGCTTTAGCAGAATTGTCTGCATCTATTGCAATTTTCAGGCAGTATGTGTCTAGTCTGTTTACATTGCTCTTGCAAAATTTTGCTTACTGTACAAAGAAGCAACAAAAACATACCAAGTTTTAAAATTTACTTTAATACTTCTACTAATGTTGTAGTGTGGTAGATGTGTGTTCTGTCTTTTATGATGCAATCAACAAGATTTAGACAGATGTTTTACCTGGGATAACTAAATATTGTAAATATATTAATATCCCACCAAGTCATTTTGTAGATCCAGTGCAAATCCACATGATAACTTTGTGGGATTATTCCAGAAAGTAATTTTAAAATTTACATGAAAAAGTCAATACTGCAAAATAGTTTGAAGAAGACGATGTTGAAATGACTAACCTTTCCAGACATTAATATGTATTACAAAGCTATTGGACTTAACGTTGTGGTGTTGCCTCATGGATTTATCAAGTAAAATATGGATCATTGTAGAAACTACAAAAAGAGAGCAAAAGATATAATGAACACTGATTTATAGCAGAGAGAATAGTATAAATCGTTAAAATAATTATTCTAGAACAATTGCTTAGATATTCATTAGGAGATGAAAATGAAATTGGATCCTTACTTTACACAAAAAAAATCAATTCCAGATAAACTAAAAGTTTAAAACTAAGATCAAGTGAAGAAATTATACTCGAACATATTTATGATCTCAATTTCATAAAGAAAAGGATTCTGCAAAAACACACAAAATGAATAAATTAAGAACATTAACAATTTTGATTGTTTTGCAATTGGTAACTTCTACTGGTGGTATAAAGATATAGCAGTATTTAAGAGAAGATAATTGGAAAGTATAGCATTCAAAGAATTATATCCAACATATACAAAAGCTACATGTCAATAAGAAAACCTTAAACAACTCAGGAAAATGTGGTCTCAAGATAGAGACGGCACAGAGAAGGAAACAAGAATTGCAATATGTTAAATCTTATTAGTATTGGAAAAAATGTAAATTTTGAAAACAGCATAGAATTTTATCATCTATAGATTTGTAAATTTGAGAAATTTTTTATTACCAAATGTTAACATAGGTAAGAAATAATACAAACATATGCATGGCTGTTGGGAGTTTATAATTCATGAAAACAATTTGAAAACTATTTTTGTATTACCTCATAAGGTTGGAAAAATACAAAATATTTCATACTGATAAAAAAATTTTAAAAACATTTTTTGTGCAAGTACAGAACACATACAAGAGTATATATAGCAGCATTACCTATAATAGGGAATAAACTTATGAACAAATATTTATTAGTCAGATAATGGATAACTGTATTAGTAGAATAATATTCATACCATGGATTATTATACATCAGGAAATGTGAATACACAACAGTTATCTAAAACATATTATTGAACCTAAAACTGCAATACTGTGTGAGGAAGACCAGTTGTGGATGAGTACATAAAGTAAGATAACATTTACAAAAGTGTGAAAAATGAGCACAATAAAAAAATACATTGATTGGGAATATACATAATTTATGATTAAACTGTAATAGGGAGGTAATTTCTCATAAACAACCACATTTGACAAAAGGCAGAAAAATGGGAAATGGAGCAGCACACAGGTGCATGCAAACTCATCCTCATCACTAATATTCCAGGTCTTAAATTGAGTGATACACTAATGGTAAAATTTTCTTATTATGTTTTAGAACTTGCATACTATGCATACTGTTTCATATGCATAAAATATTGCATAATAGAATTTATTTAAATCTCAATACCATTTTTTTATCCTGTGATTAATTCTTGACCTAGGTACACATACTGATAATAGATTGTAAAAATCCCATGAACTCTCTTTGTTTTAGCTTCCTGCTAAAGTATTGTAGTGTTTCATCTTTGCCTCCTCTCTACATCTTTGTCCTGGTTTTCTTAGAAATATCACTCAAAAAATGTTGGGTTTATAGAAGGGTCAATGCATTAAGAGATAAGATAGGAAAGAGTTCATGTGTAAAGAATAGATGGATTAAGGTATCAAAATAATGGGAAAAATGTAAAATTTATCTGAGAAATCTTTTGAGAAAAGAGAATAAGAAGGCTTCCCAGAATTTCAAGGTGCTAGAGAGTAGGATGATGAAGGACATTTTTACCAGAGCTACCTCATACTGTTTACTCCATACTCACTAAATGTTGAAGAAAAGCATATCTTAGAAGGAGCTTTTTATACATCTGCTCTGACATTGAACAGTAAATTCTGGATTTTTATGATTCACAACAACGACAATTGTTAAAAAGCTTCCCCACAGTAAAAGTAATAATCAACCTGGTAAACAGACAACCTACAGAATGGAAGAAAATGTTTGCAAACTATAAATCTGATAATAGGCTAATATCCAGAATCTACAAAGAACTCAAACAAATCAGCCAAAAAAAAAAAAAAAAAGAACAACTCTATTAAAAATGGGTAAAAGACATGAACAGAAGTTTTTCAAAAGATAGGCTAATGGCCAACAAACATATGAAGAAATGTTCAATATCACTAGTCATCAGGAAAATGCAGAGTGAAACCACATGGGTTACCACTTTAACCCTGTCCTTAAATAGCCATTATTAAAAAGTAAAAGAACAATTGATGCTGGTGTGGATGTAGAGAGAAAGGAACACTTATACGCTGTTGGTGAGACTGAAAATTAGTACAACCTCTATGGAAACAGTATGGAGATTCCTCAAAGAAATAAATGTAGATGTAGCATTAAACCCTGAAACCCTGCTCCTGGATATTTACCCAAAGGAAACTAAGTCATTTTATCAAAAGACACCTGCACTTGGATGTTCATGGCAGCACAGTTCACAATTCCAAAAAGGTGAGGTGGAATCAACCTAAGTGCCCATCAGTTCATGAGTAGATTAAAAAAATATGGTTTATGTATATGTGTGTGTGTGTGTGTGTGTGTGTATATGTATCTCGTGTGTGTGTATATACATGATATATACTCATGAGATATAGATATATAACTATATAAATATCTCTCTCTATATATATATATATGTATATATCATGAGTACTAGTAAGCTATAAAAAGGAATGAAACAATGTCTTTTACAGCAACTTGGCTGGAACTGGAGATCATTATCCTAAGTGAAGTATCTCAGGAAGGGAAAAACAAATACACATATACTGTCTGATAATTGGGAGCTAATCAATGGGCACATATGGGTACAAAGAGATGTAAAGGCCATTGGAAATCAAGAAGAGAGAGAGTGTGAGAGGGGAAGAAGTAAAAAACTTACCCATTGGGTACAATGAACACTATTTTGGTGATGGACACATAAAAACTCTGACTTAAGTATTATAAAAGATATCCACGTAACAAAAACATTTGTACCCCTTTAATATTTTGAATTTTTTTTAAAGTGTGATAGCCATATTGTAACCTGAAATTTTAAAGTCTTGCCCAAAGAATGATGGTAGAAGATGAAAAGAGCTCATATACTGAACATGCAAGGCCTCTCAACAGGTGTCTTTTCATGTAAAACAAAATGTACACATTAATTATTTCACCCACTGTTTGTTAATTTTTCCATTGCTCAGAGCCAAACTGTCTCCCTAACTGACATAGTTCATGGCACAGAAAAGATGAACATCACTGTACTTAATAATGTTTGCTTGTCTTTACTTAAATAATGAGTGATCACATTATTACATGAGAAAATGGGCACACGACAAAAATAGAATGAATTATAAAAATTATACATATATCATCAAGTTTAAATCAAATATCAGACTTAGCCATCACATTTAAAGAATAATCCTTATTGCATATTATTAATGTTATACATGATAGAAAAACATGCATTATTAATTACAATCAGGATTATGCTCATATTCTCAATCTAAAGTTTAATTTTATCTACATTTTTATAACTACAGTTTTTTAAATCCTTAGTAACGTTAGTAGTTTTTCTTATTAAAACATCCCCTCACCAGCTTGTAAATTTAAAATTGATATTACAATTTTATTTTCTTAGCCTCAATTTGATTTCCCAAGACCTAAAAATGCTTGCCTGTGCATCTTTAAGTATTTCTGGGAATCAGCGGGTTTGTGTCTCTATGGTTCTCGGGAGGAGGCCGGATCATGTTTTTGCTTCACTATCCTCATGATGAGTTTCCATGTGGCTTCTGCCCAAGTACAGCACAGTTGTTGTCCACTGGTAGCTTTCCTAAGTCCTTAGAAGACAGGGATAGCTGTCTTCTGCTCTGAGTTAGCCTTTGGTACGTAGGCCCTGAAGAAATGTCACTTAAAAACAGAATCTCAGAAACATCTGTCAGCTTTTTGTCTCAAAGTGTTAATCCCTAATGACTTAAAGGATACTGTAGCTTGCTTAAAATCAAACCAGGGTGGGAGTATTTACACCATGAAAAAATACCCAAACATATACCACAAATGATCCTTTATACATTTTTTTTGAGAGGAGTACGGTTATCAAACATTTACTTGACACACCACAGATTCAAAACTTTCACCAAGGCCAGGAATGTAAAGATGATGGCATAGAAATTTTACTATCGTTTATTTCTCCATCTTTTCTCACTGGAGTCTGATGCACATAGGGAAAAAAAATCACCACCAAAAACTTTTGTTCCTCCACTCTTAGCTAAAAATCAAAAGACGCGTTTGTATTAACTCATGAAAATAAAAACCTGAATGCATTAGCTGCACATTATTTCTGCAAACTATATTCTGAATTGATTTTTGAATGTTCCAATAACACTTCATTACAAAAGTCGAGGTAATTTTATCATTTTTTCTGTTCCCCTCTCTCTCTCTCTCTCACACACCCCCAATATTATCTCAGTTACAGTTGCTAAAAGTCGAATGTCCTTGCAGCACAACAGATTTCTCTTAACTCTCCTAGCCCATTTTTCTGGATTAATAATCTCTATTCTCCATGATAATTTTCCTGACATTCCTGACAATGCCAGAGGATTAATCCATCAGAAACATAAAGCCAAATACTCTTTTTATCCTTTCAGTAAACAATATGACCACGATTCTGGTATGGATATGGAAAAGAAAGAGCAGCGGCATAAAAAGTTAATAAATTCTTGACATGACAAAATCATCAAGTTCACTGAAATAGAGTCTGGCCGTTTTATGTTTGACTGCTTACAGATTTCAATCGCCAGCATTTCTATTTCCCCTTCTGACCACATCAGAGCAAGCTGATAAGAAAATCTAGGTGTTCCCTGCTTTGCTACTGGCAGGAAGTTCAGACCATACAGGCCCCAGCATGCGTGCGGGAATGATCCCTCCAGCCCCACCTCCTTAACCACCACAAAACCACCAATCTAGGCTCCTTTCCCTTCCCTTTCATGTCATTTTCTGGCCTTTTGAGGACCTTTTCCGGCACCCTCCAGAAAGTCTCACTATGTGAATAATAAACACCTTCACATTCTTTTGATGTGTGTAACACCATGAATCATGATATCTAAACTGAATTTTAAGTGGTTGTAGGGGAGTTATCTTGTCTCCATGAATTGATAAAAAATATTTACAAAGGCTCTTTGCGCTGGGTTTTGTTTAACAGTGAAAAAGTAGCTTGAAGAATGTCCATAAGGCAATGTGGACTAGAGAGAGATTCACTGATAAAAAATGTCACAATTTCTGGGGGCTTGCTAATGTTATATTTTTGTTCATATTCCCTTGGTGTAGTGTAAGTTATGTCTTGCCTTTAGTGATGATATTATTTTTATCCTGTACCTGAGGTCCCATAAGTGGGAAAAGATAGAATGAATACAAGTAGCTGTACAATCATTAACTGTGATGTAAACAAGAGCCCTTTGCCCATCTTGTTTCACCCCTCTATCTCCTAGTATCTAGTATCTTACTTATTTATTTATTTACTTATTGAGACAGCATCTCACTCTGTTGTCCAGGCCAGAGTGCAGTGGTGTCATCATAGATCACTGTAACGTCCAACTCCTGGGCTCAAGGGATCCTCCTGCCTCAGCCTCCCAAGTAGCTGGGACTACAGGTACAGCCACCACACCCGGTTAATTTTTCTATTTTTAGCACAGATGGGGTTTCACGCTTGCTCAGGCTGGTCTGGAATTCCTGAGTTCAAGCAATCCTCCTGCCTTGGCCTCCCAGAATGCTAGGATTACTGGTATGAGCCACCACCTGGCCCTCTAGTATCTTATTTATAATGCATAGTACAGAAGAAGGAGGAGGAGAAGGAAGAAGAAGAGGAAGGAGGGAAAAAAGAAACTGAGCAGATTATAGAGTGCAATATTAGAAGTACTATGAATATCCCATGCTTATTTAGCATATCAAAGACTGTCGTATGGTTCCCAACAGAAGTGAAGGAAGAAGAGTGACAAGGACTTCATCATGGAAGAAGCCTTTGAACTAGGACTTCAGAAATATTCAGCAATTCCAACAGTGATGTTGGCAGTAAATGGAATTGGAACCAGGAAATATGTATCTTAAGCAATAATACAGAGCTAAGAATTCAAGCCTAACAGAGTAAAAAAAAAAAAAAAAAAGTGCAAGTATAAGCAACAACATGGATGAATCTCACCAGCACAATTTTGATGGAAAGTAGACAAAAAAGTCTATACAGTATAATTCTAGCGTAAAGTTGAGACAGACTTTTAGTAGCCTGGATTCTGTTGCCCTGGGGGTCAGGGGTCTGCTAAGTAATTGGCAGGAGTCATAAACGGGGCTTCTGGAGTGCTCCTAAGGTTCTGTGTTTTTGATCTTGCTTCTAATGAAACAAATATATTCAGATTATGAAAATGCATTGAAGTATACACAATGATTTTTATAGTTTTTTAAATAGATATTCCATTGCAATAAAGTTTCCTTTCCTATAAAAATAAAAAGACTGTATATCAACAGTTCTATTCTGAGTAAAAATTTACAAATGGCTCAGTTTAGTTAATGATTAAATTTATATTGAATAACAGATATATATACATTTGGGAGCTGGAGTGAGACGGTGATAAGCTATAAAAATAGTCCCAAGAAAATTTGTATGCTAAAATAACACATAAAAGCATAAAGGGTGTCATAAATATAATTTAGTTTTACCAAAACTAATCTGAAATTAATGTAGATAATGAGGGGTAGGGAGTGTTAAGCAGGTGATGAGTTAGGCATTGGAACAGCTGGTCAACCAGGCCCACAATAGGTGTGCAGCAATGCATCGGCCTGAGAGCTGTGGGGATGTCCCCAGAAGCCAGGGGCTGGAGGTGCTGGACTATCTCACAGCTAATAGAATTAAGGTAAAAAGAAAGTGTGATGTAAAGTCACTTAACCTTCCATCTAATGATACCACAGATGCTAATATAAGAAATTTGAGGCTTTAAGGGATGAAATGAAGAACTATCAGGACATGTTTAAATTCTGCTTGTCTCTATATTTTAAAAGACTGAGAAAAATTGAAACTGCCCTTTGTTCAGAAAAAGTTCAATTAAATCAATGTCCCAGTGCCTTTTGGGGAAAGTCAGCTATTCACCGTGTGCTGTTTGGACTCTATTTCAAAGTGGCCCAAAGGTGTTATAAAAAGTGGTAATTAGGTTTATCAAACTGATTTGTATAGACTTTTGCCTGAAGCTAAGGCTATATGTGTTTCAGTAAACTCAGTGATAACAGGCTTAAACCTTACTTATTTTTCTAAGGAAAAGTCTCTTGACTGTAATACAGTCTGTCATGAAAGGAGGTAAATTCTTCAGCTCTTATTCCATTCAAAGTAAAGAAATGTGCAATTTGAGCCAGCAATATATTGTAAGAGGACATCAATTATACTTTAACGTGGCATATGTCCTGGACATAAGTATCCAATATAAAAATGTCCTCTCCTTGGTATTAGCAGGGGAGGGTGTAGTCAAACTCTTATGATTGCAAAAGCCTGAATGACCACGTCATAGCTCCTATAACACACAAAATATTAGTATCACTACTTGAGTGTGTATCTTCACCTGTCTACAGTTTTCAGTACTATTTCAGGGTCAATATTGTCTATTATTTTGTCCTGAATGCTTTGTCTTCTTTAGCCGAGTACTTTGCACATGACAGTCAGATTATGGGGTTCGCTTAACAAACCCTACCAGCCCTATCCAGCTATCCTACAAGCTGTCTGCTTCAGCATCCATCTTCCTGTTCCCTCCTGCTAAAGTGGAATGGGCCCCTTTTCCCATCAGTTACTTACTGGCTTGCAATCTAATTCCTATACACACCTATCTTTAATGGGTACCATTCCTGGTTATGCTCCTTATTCTGCTTCTCAAACCTATGGATAAAAGCATTTATACCCAAGTAAACTAATTTATAAATGAACGGAGAAAAAAAACATAGAAGTAGAAATCCTTATGTCTTCAAAATCAAAAGCAACTTGGTACAAAAATAAACTGTATAAGAAGAATAAAAGGAACTTGATTCCAAAATAAAACTAAGACAGATAAAAATCTAAAATGTATTTAAAAATAAAGCCTTATTATTAATTTTCTTATGGAACTATATTCGTGAGTTGCAAAGAAAGGAAATTTCATGGCATTGCTCTATTTACTATAAGATAAATTCTTCTAACAGTAATGAATTAGGGAACTTTTATGAACTATATTTTTGCTTCATAAATTGTGTATCAGGCTATGTCTCAAGAAAAGCTTCCAGAATAGGGCCAGAATTTATCTGGAAAAATCACAGTGAGCAATTATCAGTGGAAGGCCTTCTCCATATTTCTGTAGCATTTTCTGTATATGTGCTGCAGATCTATTGCTAGAATAACTCCCAGGTTTCTACATTATGACATAGTGAGTGTACTTTGATTTATAATGACCAAACAAAAGTAATCATCAGATGAAAGGAACATTCTGCCTCCGAGAAGGTATTGTCAGAGGGAAAGTACTATGGGAATGTTAATGTGAACATATTCCTGGAGAATACCTATCACTTCTTCACTGTCCACACGCCCACCACATGGATGGAATGATTCACTTAGTTGTGGTTACTTGTGTCATTAAATTCGTTATTAATAGGAAAAGACCAGTGCTACTGGAAGACACTCATTCAACTCACAGACTGTCATCTCTATGGGTTCCCATTATCCAGGAAATTTTTACATGACTTAATTCTTCACTCCTTGAGTTTTACTAACAAAAACATCTAACCTTAACAGACATTGTTGAAGGAACGTTTGAAATGACAAGGGAAAGCTCAACAAATCATTATTTTAGCTTGGATCTGTGACACTGAATGGCCTCACTGAAGGGGCATAAAAATCTCTCACCAGTTCAACTTAATAACCAAACCTCTACATTCAGAATAAAAAGAAAATTAAGCTGTGCTATTAGTTTAGATGAGTATTCTTTAAAATACAAATAGTCATTCTCAATGTCATGAGACACTGAGAAAATATACATACACATATATATATATATATATATACACACACACATATACATATAAGAGTTAAAATAGCTTTATAGGTCATATATTATTTTTGAACAAATGCTATTTTAATATCTATGGAGTATATTGAATAAAAAAACTAATTCATTTAGTTAGCAAAATATGTGCAGGAAACTATACCAAATTCTAAGATTACTAATATAAGCAGGATATTTCTCTTATAGTAGTCATGCTGATTAACTCTGGTTACTCTGGTAAGAATGAATCAAAACCTTTCATTGCGTTAACAAATGGCAGGTTTATTTCTTTCAACACAGTCTGATGATCGTGTTCAGTGGGTCACATTCTTAGTGTTAAACTTGTTAAACATGTGATGTTTGAAGATCCTGGCTTCTTCCAAACTTCACCACCACCGACTTCTAGAGCTGCGTTGTCTGATACAGTAGCTATTAGCCACATGTGGCTTTTTAAGTTTAAATTAATGAAAATTAAAAATTAAGTTCCTCTGGTGAACTAGGCGCACTTAAGTTCTCAACAGGTACATGTTGCATGTGGTTACTGCGTTGGAAAATGCAGTATGAGTTTTTCTTGAGCCTTTCATTCATATGTATGGCAAGTTATGTATAAATGGCAAGGACAGTGCGCGCTCTCACACACACACACACACACACACACACACAAAAATGGAACACAATGCAGGAGATTTTAGGGTTTAGGTATGAAATGAACTATTAATATATCACTTTCTTCCACTTTTTGTTGTTTAGATGTATGTTCTGGTCCCCACATAAATGCAAGAAAAAAACAGAAATATATTTTTTATTCCAAGGAAGAAAATTAAAACAATCCAGTGAACAAAGAGCAACACTTCTGCTTCAGTCTACACTTGTAGTAACCAAGAATTCCATTTTCCTCTCAATGGATAAAATTTGCTACATGCCTCTCCCCTCAAGATATAGACCTGTACAATCTCTGTATACAGCTTAAAGCTCATGCCTATTACAGAAGAAGTCTCATTAGAGAAATGCACAATTATTACACTGGCCCAATTAGTTGAGATGTTTGAGGATGTATTTAAACCCTGTAAACTGTAATTTAGTAGTGGCCACAGAGCAAATTATAGAACACATTGAAAATGAAATCAACATTCTTCTTGATTAAAAATATGAATAAATATTTCCACATAAGTGTTTATTTTAAAAAGTTAACTTTTTTTAAGGGGGCAAGAGCATTCCACATTTCTTCCCTGTATGCCTGTATGTTATGCTTACAAAAATGTTGTTCAGAGCTAATACATAAAATAAAGAGAACTTGAAATACCTTTTAGCTTGATAAAATGAATTATATATAGGGATAATTACATCAATCATCTGTCAATAATGAAGTCCATATCTGTTTCTGCTTCTAAAGTCAGAGAAGTCAGACTGCATGTTTATTAGGATGTTATGTCTGTGCCTTCTCTCAGTAAATGCATTCTGTTACTATGAATTACATGGAAGAACACGTGCCCACAGGTTAAACATTTTAAAACAGTGAATTTAGGATTATTATAGAGAATGGAATGAAAACATCATATTTGTAATTAGAATTCTTATATGAGGGAATATCAAAGAAAAAAATTAGGCAATTACCAAGCAACAATGAAAAATGCAAAGATGACTCCTCTTGGTTATAGCCCACAGCTGCGCTTGCAATTCCTGGAAAATAAACGGTCTCAATTACAAACTTGGCACAAAGAATAATGTCTGTGAGTTATAATTAATGTAACTTATACAAGTTGATTTTCTCAGTTTTATGACCAGTAACCTACAGGTGAACAGAATATTCCGCATTTAAGATGTAGTTCATAATTTGGAACTGATTAACATTTAATACACAGAAAATTGTTATTTCCTGTGTTTACTTGAAATCTAGAAATACTCTTTAAAAAATAGAACAATAAATGAAGATAAAGTCTGCCTTTTAAGGGCACTCTCTAAATAATTATTACTTTGGTTTTATTTATTCATGCAACTCTCACAAATTATTTGCATATTGCCAATGTAAAATGATTGTGTGAAAAAATTAATTTTTTTATACAAATGTAGTGCCTTATTGTCTGAAGTTAGGTATTTTTAAAAAAATTATACCAAATCTTAATGATGAAATAAACAATTCTTTGTTTAATATATCTTTCTATCCGAGACAAATTGGAACATAAAATATATTTGTAAGTGGAATTGCTATTTAATAAATATACTTATGAACTATCGACTCAAACTTAAATTTGGAAAATAAGTTAAACGCTATGCATTTATTTCCCTGCAGTAAGTGTTTCAGAATTAGAATATCTGAACATATTCCTGTTGGTAAAAATCAATAACAACACTATAAAAATGTGGGCCCTCATTTGAATAATTACATTAAGCCATAAAATATGAGAAACATATTTTACAGTTTTGCCATAATCGAATGCTTCATAAAGTTTTGTATTTCTTAAAAATAACTTTGCTCCTATACAATGTATTTTAAAACACTTAATCATTTTGATAGAATAGGAAAAAAAATCAGCATCAGTATTCATTCAAAACATATATCTCTCACACTATAAGCAACACTGTTTTCTCATTTTCTGCTAAATAGATTCTTTATTTAAAAATGTTACATATTTTGCTACAATGCTGAATGCTAGAAATGCATTGCTATGTAGTGCTCTTCATTTATTTATTATATTCTTTGTTTGAAGAAAGAGTATATGGCAGTTTGGGATATGAGGTATGGGTGCTAGGTGGGATGATTTTCCAATTACTCTTCTTGGGGTTTTTGTGGACAATATGCTAACATAAGTAATTGACCCCTCTAGTATAAATTTCAGCCAGTGTACATTCTTTTCTTGGTAGCTACTACCCTCTCATTTTCCTGGGATATCAAAAGTAAAAGAAAGCAAAATTATAAGCATTTATTTGGAAAAAATTGGAAAGTATCAAACATACGAAAGTATTTGTGTTGAAATATAAAGTATTACGTGAAGAGTGTGATGATTGCTTCTGGTAAGAGTAATAGGATTGGGATGGGAATAAAGACAGGCTTTCACAGTTTAAGTAATTTCAGTGAAAATTTGCTGTTTTGAGTTGTATGCAATTTGAACACTCATAAGTTATTGTTAAACACTAAGTAAAAGTGAGAAGCAGGGTTTCACCCTAACTACACAAGTTTAATGGGGTAGAGTTACTTATTTTATTCTGTTATCCAAGGTCAATGAGATGCTACTAATCAAGATATTGTGTCTTGATGGGTGGCAGAAAAGCACAGACCCTATAGATTTTTCAGCAGATAATGTTAATTGTCTTCCAAAATCAATTCTGTTCATTTTTATTTCAGCAATGGAAACTACCATCTCAAGTTTGAGTGGCACATGTAGCCAAATAGCAAATCTTGAAGCTCTATATGACCATGTGACTAAATTTTGTCAAATAAAATTCAAGCAGAGGTGATATGTGCAACTTCTGTGTGATATTTTCAAAATGAGGTTATTTACCTTCCACTCCCCTTTTTTGGCAGCCCTACATCTGTAACCAGATGTGATGGTGTTAAGCCCATTTTGACAAGATGAACACAGTCCATATTTGCAAGATATATGAAGCAAAGACATAGAAACACCTGATCCAGTCACTGAATAAACTCTTAAGGCTGACCTGCTTGGTCTTCACAACAGGTACGACTTCAAACTTCCTATTAATTTATCCCTCCAGGTCCTAGATTTACACCTCTATGTCTTCTGTCCCTTCCTTTTCTCCAGATAGTGTAGCACCAGCACCTAAGAAAACTGTTCAGTAAATCACAAGCATTAGAGAGGGTTATACATGGGAAAAACTGGGAGGGGCAAAATCAGAATTCTCTCAAGTGAGCATGAGAGAGAAAAAATCATCATTCACAGGAAAATAAACACTTCTGTAATGATTAGCAGTGGCAAAATCATTGTAAAGTCCAAAAGACAGTTGAAAATTTAAAAAGAAATGCAATGGGCGTGAGTTTTTTGTTTACTTATGTCAGGGATTGGAATTAGTAAAACAAATAATAGAAATCATTAAAAAAGAAACAAGTTCTCAGATGTATAATTATTTATCAACATATATTTGAAATCAAAATAGAAATATAATTTATGGATGAAAATCCAACTACTGCTCCTTCCCTAGTTTTAATGAATTCATATTCATGGTTATATGAAAATCCTAAAATGGCACAATTCTCTGATCATCATACTTATATAGTAATGAGTAATTTTCAAGACTTGAAATAGGTTTTAAAGTACTATAGGATAAATTACCTTATACCTTGCCTTCAGCTATACTTTAGTTACTAAATTCAATCTCTGTTATCCCAGAAGGTAAATTTAACTCTCAGTTCATAATTGAAGCATGTACTTGAAGTGCTGAGCCTTTTGCTTTAAAGCTTATTCATGCCATATTTTAGAAGTAATTGTGATTGACTCAAGTCTCCTCTGGCTTCTCTGAAATACGGCTTCCATGTCATAGTAACAGAAGTGTGACTTCAGTGTTCTCTTTTGAATTGAGAAATAATTGGGAACAGTTTTGAAAAGAAGTCAAGTGTTTGTTTTCTCTGAATAATCCTGCAATTTTGTTTTTTGAGTGTAGCATCATGGATGATGTGTTTAATGTTGATGAGAAAATTGTATTTAAGCCAGAAATGTAAGAAGCATTTGTAGATAAAAAGAAATACAGTGGGTGGAAGCAGATACAGCTAATTAATGTGGATTCATTCCAATGGAAAATTGTGGTTTTGACAGTTATAAAGGGAAATTTATAGTTTGGAACTCAAAAACTCAAATGATAGAGATGAATCAAGATATTAAAATAAACAGCAGCCATAAAGATAGGTATATGTTGAGCTACATAACCAATTGAAATTATTATATACTTTTACTAAAATTGATATTAGGCTCCATTTCATAAGCAAGATAATAGGTTTAGGCTACTTTTTTATTATTACTTAAATGGAAAGGCTTATACACTTAAAATATTATAATAAAATAAATTCCAAGTATAATATCCTCATTGTCAGCTTAGAATTTGTTTCCCCACATTCTTATGCTAGAAATAAAACTGTTCAAATTTTAAAAGTAAAGAACATAAATAGATAAGAGAAAGAGAGATAATGTCTGGTATTGTATTCATGCATGTTTCTTTTGTTTTCCATTGTGAGGATGAGTGTGATACTTTATTAATGAGCTTGGAGTACAAATACTCTTTTGAGGCTCAAAACATTAATTGAACAACGGATTTGTTAAAATTCTTTGGAATCCTTAGTATCCAGTTGATTTGTGATCCACCAGATATTCAAAGCAGTTCAAATGAAATGGGAGTAATATACAAATCGCTATAAAAGCTGACTTGAGTTTGAGTCTTTGTCATTATTAGATTACTAATATTTGTCAGATTGTATAATATATTTTAGTTTAATATACACATTTCTTATAATAAGGTGCAAACAGCATAATCAAATTCTTGTGTTTCCTCTCTAATCTTATGTATTACCTCATTTGTCAAACCTCAGTGGGGAAAAAAATTTTAGGGTAAACAAGCAAAAAGGACAAAAATGGCTGAACTTTATAATCAACTGGTTGAACATTTATTTGAATTAAATATTTAAATGTGGTTAATTAAGTCATTAACCTTTACATTAAAAATTCTACTCCACACTGTGTACTACACTATAGTTCAGCTGTAGTTCAGCTTTTGCCTAATTAAATCTAAGGCCAAGATATTTGTTCTAAGATTCTCTATTAATTCATTTATTAGGAGACTATAAATATTCAGAATAATTTCCAAGATATTTTACTAGTATTTTATTATTAAATGAGTTTCACTCTAAATATAACACTTGTTTAATAATTTGAACAAAAACACAAACATTGCCTATTAATTAGAAAGCATACTTATGAGGCTTTCAAATGCAAGCATGATTGGTATTATAGTTTCTTTATACCAGTTACATATTTTCATTTCAACTTTGTACTCTGATTTTATGATATGATGTTCATTTTTAAATTAAATTCAAGAAAATTTAACTAAAGTAGATAGTTTTACATAAAGACTAATACATATAAATCTGAATTTTTCCAGTTATATAGTAAAAATTCTCTATACTACTGCACTTACTATGACATTACATGGAAAGTAAAAACTAATCTTGGTTTTAGAAGCTAAAAAAATAGAAATATGTAGGATAACTGAAATAAATATGTGTTTAAACACCAATTATTTTAAAACAGCCTCTTTACAGAATGGGACCTAGGGATTGAACCATATCTACTTAAAAAAAAGAAAATAAGGAAAACAGTAAAACCTTAAAAATATTTTAGATACCCTGTGATCATGGGAGTAAAATTCCATTTTTGGCTTGTTTGCTGAAAGAATCTGTATTAATTCTTCGATGTTTCAATAAGACACCGGAAAGACCTGTATGTGTGCTATGAAGCAATACGCTTTTAAAGGTTGAATAAGTATGCAAAAAAGGACCAAAAAAGTCAGTGCTTTAGAAGCATTAGTAGTTCATGTTAGAAGTTGGTGGAACATGTGGTTGAAAAGTGCAATTTGGGAATTGATTATCAGTTTTCAACGATTTCAAAGAAATGGTTGAAAGAACAAGCAACCAATGAGAGGCAAATTTGAGTATTTCTACAATTGACATGAAGGAAAGAAGAAGTGAAAGACTTAGAGAAAGTATTTTAATAGTGGCAGCCAATAAATCTCAGTTCCTAACAGTCTTGCCCACATACAGCCCCTTCTCGTTGACTCTAGGATTTTCCGTGTGGATGGTTTTGGCCGATGGGAGATTGGAAAGCATAATGTATACAAAGACATAAAACGTTCTTATATATTGGGGCATATCTTCTTGAAATGTTCCTCCTAGAAGTCCAGCAAGAATGCTGTAAGGAAGTCCAAGCTATATTGTTGGCAAGAAAGGCAGAGAGGTCTTCACAAGAAAGAGACCATGTGGAGGCAAACCATGGAAAACTTGTCATGCTCCCAGATGAATGCAGCTGCCTGAGAAACCCCAGGCAGTAAGATATGGAGAGAAGAAACCCCCAAGAAATGTACATAATTGTGAAAAAAATATATAAAATTCACATATATTTTAAGCCACTGAGTTTTTAATGAGTATGTTAAGCAGAAATAGATAGCTGAAAACAGAAACGGTACTAGAAGGTAGTGTTGGTGTCATGAAAACCTGATCACGTGGTGCTCACTGTGGACTGAGCAGGTAGAAGCGGGAAGGGCTTTGGTGAAATTGTGAATGGAGTCTGGAAAAAATTAACCATGTAGCCTCTGGAACCTCAATAGTCTGTTGTAGTGAAAAGTTAGTGAAATTGCAGTAGTAATACGGATACTATAAAAGGTATCTAATGAACTTGGAGTTCTGGCGAAGGAAACCTTCAAGAAGAATGCTGAAAGTAATAATTGGCTTATTTTGGCTGCCTATAATAGTGTATATTTATCTTTAGAAAAAATGTTTCCAAACCAAACCTTTCTGAGTGGATAATAAAGCATTTTCAAATCGACAGGCTCTCTAGCCAGTAAAATACTTGCGATGGGCAAAGATAAAGATAGAGAATGCTGTCAGTAAAATGTGATCTTAGGGTGAAGATCAAATAAATCAATAAGGTCATTTATTACAACCCCAGATAGAATTTAGCAGTGCCTTATAGGGTCTATCAGCTAGACAAATGAGCTTCTGAGAAACCTAAGCAAATCATCTCAAAGTATCTTGATTAACAACCCAGTGACAGAGGAACATGTCTTGAAAGATTTGTGAGTATAGCTTCTAGCTAAGACAGAGGATTATATTATAATTTGATACATAGAAAGTCCCCAACATTATATAAAAAGTTGTATAAGCTTGGCGTAAAAGGGAGATTTTTAAAAATTAAAAGTGAGAGTTTATCTTGACTTTCCTCAATTTTGTTTTGTTTTTTTTTGTTTTTAAATTTGAGAGCCCAGTGACTTTGAATATTAGCAGCTTTGATCAAAGTAGAGACTTGAAAAACTCTTGCCTACTTCCAAACATTTATAAGAAAATGAAACACATGTCTATCACCTTTTATACTACAGTTATTGTCGGGATATTTTATATAGACATACATAAAATATATATAAATAAAAGAGACAAGTGAGAAAAATGGAAAAATATACAGAAGGAAAACAATCAAAATAAATCTGAGTACCTATACTAATAACGAACAATACAAGCAAAAAAAAAAACAAAAAAAAAACAAAAAAAAAACCCACAACTATTATTTAGGAAAAGAGTGCCTTTATATAGTGGTAAGTTGTTTGGTTCACCCTACACATTCTAAGTATGTATATGCTTAATAACATATTTTTAAATGTGCAAAGCAATAATTAAGTAAATTATAAGTATGAAAAATAGGTAAGGTAAAAATTATTTAAACAGCATATTTTAATATGTAGGATACTAAACCACCCGAGTCAAAGCATACCCAACATAATAAATGCAATGATCAACAACTATGATAGTCTTTATTACTTTTCGAAACTTTGAAAATTATACTACATACTAGATCATAGGTTTTCTGTGGGATATTAGTAAAAGTCAATATAGAATTAATTTTAAAATGCTAAAGTATAAAGGGATAGCTTTAGTTAATGGGACTTATAAATGGGATTCTGTAATTATTTTAGCATACCAGTGGTATTGAACAATCTAGGATAAAGATCTAGCATATAAATAAACTGTCTTTGTCTTTCAGTATTTTTATCATGCTGCATCTGGGCATGGATCTCTCTGTAGTTATGCTACTTTGAATTTGTTAGGCTTCTTGGATATGCCGATAAATATTTTTCAGTAAAATTGGGATTAGTGCGGCCATTAACTTTTCAAATATTTTTTGCTGCTTCTTTCTCTTTATTCTTTTTTTTTTTTTTTTTGGTATTCCCATCATGCATATTTTGATACACCTGAAAGTCTCCACATTTCTTTGAGGCTCTGTTGATTTTTCATTTTATTTTCTGCTTTCCAGTTGTATTATCTCTATCAATCTGTCTCCCAGTCTCCAGATTCTTTCCTGTGCCAGTTCGAATGTAGTGTTGACTCGTTCTAATGAATTTGTCATCTCAGTTATTGCACTTTTCAACTCAGAATTTCCATTTTTTCTTTATTATATTGTCTATCTCTGTACTGATATCCTCTATTTGAAGAGACATTATCTTCTTACCTTTTTTTACCCCTATAAGTATGATTTACTTTAATTGTTTGAACAAATGTATAATGGTTCCTTGGGAGTCTTTCTTTACACTGATATCAAGTGCTTCTCACGGGCCGTCTCTGTTGCCTGATATTTTTCCTGTGTATATGTCAAACTTTCCTATGTTTTTATGTGCCTCATAATTTTTTGTTAAGACCTGGGTATTTGATGTATTATAGTAACCCTGGATACTGATTCCCCTTCCTCCTCTCTTAGGGTTATTTTACTTTTTGCTTATTTATTTATTTGTAACTCTGCTAACCCATTTATAGATAATTATTTTAGGGAGGTCTTCCTTGCATCTATTTTAGGAAAGTTTTCCTTGCATTGTGAAGTCTTTCGGTAGCTCTATAAAGCGCAGAGCTTTGGGCAAGCTCACAATCACCTAGGGAAGAGAGTGATTTTACCAGGTCTCTCTCTACGACAGTTCCCTCCCTTTTCATTTTTCAGCTCAGCTGTCTACCTTATTTGGTATCAGGCTTCAGTAATTACTATTTATTTGCTCTAGTGTTTACAACAATACCCTGGGGCATCAATTCCTCAGCACTCTGATCCAATTACAATTAGGCCCTGGTAGTTTTTAGGTTATTTCTTTGAGATTTGTTCTAAACCCAGGAGGACTCTTCTTAGCGGTCTCTTTCCTTGATTCTCTTTGGTATACTAGCTGATCTATGGTTTATTTTGTTACTCTAAATTAAGAAAAGCAATTGTTTTTAAGAACACCCATAGGCTTCAACTTCCCCTCTCTCTGCTTCAAATAAAGTTAGTGACTTTGGAGAGAGTTTCAGAGCTCTCTTTTCTTATGTTCTGCTTCTCTCTCTGGGTAAAATCTCTAAGTTATTACCCTGGGTGTTGAGTGGAGTGGTACCTCTGGTCTTATTAGGTTTCTCCCAAGGACAATTGTAGAATAAGTACTCTCAGTACATTATTCAGTTTGACTTCTGAGATGGCAAGGTTCCACTTCCAGAAGGCTGCCTGACAAGCTGCACGGATCCACTCCTAGGGGAGAGCCTCTGTTCTCTGGAAGGGACAGAGCACAGGAAAGGAGCCCAGGACACTTGGCAGCACTCACCAAACATTTAGCCACTTCTGCTTATATTTGGAAAGAGTGAGAAATGCTGATGTCCCGCCCCTCCATCTAAGATAGAGAAGCCTTGATTGAGAGCTGACGATGATCAGAGGTGGAGAGGAAGCCCTGTCTTTTTGGCTACACTCATCTGGAATAGAGCTTCCAACGAACTGAGCTGGGGGAGGTAGAGAGGTGTAAATGGCCTTGCAAAATGACCCCCTTCCTAAGTTATTTTTTGTGCCCTCAGACTTCACCAGCCAAGCCTAACAACCAGACTTACCTAGCCTCCTCACAGGACTCACCATCCATCACCAACAGCGATTCTTGAACCAGACCACCTGAAGACCCTCTGAGTTCAAACTCCGTGCAGTCCCAACTGCATTCACCAACCCACCGTAAAAGCCCTTGCCCTTAGTTGGTCAGAAAGATGGATTTAAAACTATCTCTTCTGACAATTATCTTTTGCATTAAAATTCCTTTCTTCCTTGGCAATCCTCCTTGTCTCAATAATTGGCTCTTTGTGCAGCGAGTGATGGGACCTAGGCTGGACCCATTTTGGGTCTGATAACAGAGGTAGTAGGTCAAGGCTCAAATGTCATGGACTCTGGCTGTTCTTACAGAGTTTCAGATTTTCTTGAATACATGTCTCGTCATTTGCTTTATACCTTTAGGACAAATTCCACAGGTGTTAAATGGTTGTTTGATAGTTGTCCTCAGCTTCACTTGTTTTGCTGAAGAGTAGATCTGTGGAGCTTGGAGCTTGTCAGGCTGCCATCTAGGAGTAGAGTTTTGCCATCTCTGAAGGAAACTAAATACAAGTGGCCCTCCCTCCATATCCGTGTGTTCCACATCCATGGACTCAGCCAACAGCAGATTAAAAATGTTCTGGAAAAATAATTCACAAATTTCCAAAAGGCACAACTTGAATTTGCTTCATGCTGTACAACATTGAATCCACATATGTCAAATGATATGTAGGCATTATTTTAAGTATTATAAGTAATCTAGGGATGACTTAAGTATACAAGAGAATGTATGGGAGATATATGCAAATTCTATGCTATTTTCTATAAGGGACTAGAGCATCTGCAGGGGTCTGCAATCAATTCCTTCCAGATACCAAGGGACAACTATAAACACTGTTTAAAACTGAAGAAATGTCAGATATGCTGTTTTAACAACAAAAAAAAAGGTCCTCCTAATAATTATGTTAGAACGATAGAAGAGTAAAGTAATGAAAAACTTCCTTTCAGCATTTGCTTAAATATACCTTTTGTTCTGTATCCTATTCCTTTATGGTGAAAATAACATAGGTATGTGTAGATCAATCAATAGTACTTGCTTTTTGATTCTACTGAATTAATAAATGTGTGTGACTATAACTTGAACAGAATTAATGAATTATTTGAATTTAATCAATATACTAAATTCTAGGATGACTGAACTATCTAAAGTGCTTTTTATAAAGGGCTTTTCATAATTTTTTAAAATATTTAGTGTATTAATACTCCAACTAAATCTATATGTGTGGATTAGAGAAACATTAACAGTTTCAACAATTACACATAATTGTATAACTTTTCATTTTCCTTATTTGTTGATTTCTTATCAACAGCAATTGAACTGGGTTATTTTTCCGTTACTGCTAGTGGTAATACTATATGCCTAAGAAACTATGTTAGTTTTGAATGGTGAAATGTTGTTTATATTGATAAGTATATATTCTATAACTAAAGAATGAAAACTGTTAGTGGTTTATACATAGTATTTGTTGAAGAACTGGCCTTTTTACTATGTGCATTTTTGCTCATGCTCTGGAATATGCCCCCAAATACTTCCACTTATATTGAGCCTTTTGTTCTTAAGTCATTCCCATGATTACCTTTGTGCACCCATCTGTTGTGATACATTGACTCAGTCTGCCTACTGAAATGTGATTGAGTTTATTCGGCTGGATACCAGAATGCCTCTAACAGTATATTTACAGTTCATTTATTTCTGTGCTATCACTATTTTGTGATTGGCAGGTCCATAGCCATATATACAAGAGTAGTTCAGAATTCCCCCAAGTATTTTACCAGAAAAAAAATCAACTTGGTGGTTGACTTACTGTTTTTCTGTAAGTTTTGGTGATATTCATTGTCAAATTTAAATTTAAACACATACACACATACATATAGCATCATTTGACTCTTCTGTATAAAAACTTTTCATGCATAATGGAAATTTTTAAAAAAGTAGCATCAACTATAGGCTATGACAAAATTCCAAAGCTTCATTTAAGAAAAAAGGAAACAATTTGAGTCTTCACCCTTTAGCACAAACTACCTTAAATTGTAATATTCCATTTCCAAATAAATATATTAAATTAAAAAAAATAGTTAAAAGCAACTGATCTTGTAGAGACAGAGAGTACAATGACGGTTACCAGAGGCTGGGAATGGTAGCAGGGAGCAGGGAATAAAGTGAGGATGGACACAAAAATATAATGAAATAGTTAGAATGAGCAATATTTGATAGCATAACATAGTGACTGTCATCAACAATAAGTTAGAGTATATTTTAAAATAACCAAAAGAGTGGAATTGGAATGTTCTAACACAAAGAAACGATAAACGCCTGAGGTGATGGATACCCTAATTAGCCTGATTTGACTAAATTCACATTGTATGGCTGTATCAGACCATCACATGTACCCTATAAAGATATATGACTATTATGTACCTACAATAATTAAAAATTTAAAAAGAGAAAAAAAGAAAAATATTTAAATAGAACCATCCAGGTTTATTATTGATGCTATCAATATTATTTTTACAAGTAATAAGTGGACTAGAATAAGAAACAGGAAATTTTGAACTAGTAATATGTGTTTTCATCCTTATAATTACAATTAAAATGTTCCTTAATAACGGGAAGCCTTTCAACAAGTTTGAGTCTCGCTTTCTTTATAAATACAATGAGAATAAATGTACCTATCTTGCTTCATAGATTTTTGGTGGGGTTCATATTAAATAATGCCCATAAACATATTCTCTAGGATTATAGAAATTTAGGTATTAGAATTTGGAAATATGGGGTATATTAGTATTTTTTCATTATTACTGCAAAAATAATTTAGTGGCCATATTTATTGTGTAATGTAATATGCCTAGAAACTCAGTGTCAAGTACATGCTACATGTGCATGGTCAATATCTAAAGAACATTTACCGTGCTCGTGTTTGCCAGCACTGTTGTGTTTTAAAAGCAGCAAGTGAACAAGTAAGTTTTTATATCCAAATTTATTGATTTAAAAATGGTATTTTAGAGATCGGAAAAAAAAAATCTAAGAAGATCCATCTATCTATTCAGAACAATGAGACCCATGGAAGTAAAGATTATTTGCTTAAGGTCATGTAATCAGTGGAAAGCAATAATGACATTAGGATCAAGATCTCCACATTTTCTAGTCATGTTCTCTTTCATAGTATGTCATTTCATATGATTGCAGATTATTTTAGGGTAGAATTAATTGAATTATTGGTAATGGTTACATTTCCCTGTTTTATGATTATAAATTACTCTCCAGGGAATTTCAGTCCTGGTTATGATTTATTCACTCAGATAGTGTATCTCAATAAAAGTTACCATGGGAAAATATGTGGTGACTCACATTGTTCAGGTGTTTATTACAAGTTATACAAATTAAGATTGTAGGCATTTAAAGCAGAACACATTGTACAAATCAGATTTAAACTGGAAGTCTATGTGTAGCTTTAGCTAGAGAATCAGTTCCTTAATTGGTAGAAACAAAGACAACAAGTTAAGATGAGCAATGGAAATTTTCATTGGAAACATAAGCAGTCTATGTTTGCCACAATTATGAATAAACCCATTCCACTTTGGATGTTGCAAGAAAAAAGGCAGGAAAATGATGTTGTAGAAAGGAAGGCATTCAAGTTGTATTCTTTTGAGTCCCTGAAAAAGGATGTTTTTAAATAGAAAGAACAATATATACATAAGTGTGGACAACAAACAAAGCTATTTAGATATCAGAGAACTCAATTTAGAAATTCTCTTCAGAAGGCCACTGTGATGAATTAATTTAAAATTATGTTTAATTTTATATTTTATAAGCTTTATCAATTAAAAATATATTTCCTGGTTAAAAAATTCTAAGTTTTTAACAGTAAATGAAAAACAAATGCTTCTTTAGTGACCGTTTCAAATAAGAACTTTCAGAATTATTAGGAAACACAGGCAGTTGTATAATTAATAACAATGAATAAAAACAACCCCGATCCCTTATTACAATTACAGTTGACCCTTTGACCAGCACGGGATTAAGACACCAACCCCCTGCACAGTCAAAAATCCACATATAACTTTTGACTCCCCCAAAACTTAATTACTAACAGCCTACTGTTGACCAGAAGCCTTACTGATAACATAAACAGTCAATTAACACATATTTTGTATGTTGCATGTACTATATGTTGTATGTATTATATATATGTATATTGCATTCTTATAATAAAGTAAGCAAGAGAAAAGAAAATGTTAAGAAAGTCATGATGAGTCCAATGTGCACTGTCTGGGGAATGGACACGCTTGAAGCTCAGACTCGGAGGGATGGGGGGGCATGGGCAATATATATAACCTAAACTTTTGTACCCCCATAATAAGCTGAAATAAAAAAAAAAGAAACTCATAAGGAAGAGAAAATATATTTACTACTCATTAAGTGGGAGTGGATCAGGTTAAAGGTCTTCATCTTCATCGTCTTCAGGTTGAGTAGGCTGAGGAGGAGGAGCAGGAAGAGGGGAAGGTTTTCCTGTCTCAAGGGTGGCAAAGGTCAAAGAAAATCTGTGTATAAGTGGACCATGCGGTTCAAAGCTGGGTTGTTCAGGGTCAACTGAACTAAGAATTGGTGACGATGCCAGGAAACCAGAACCCTCAACCACTGCTTACTCTAGATACCATTCACGACATTTGATCCTGAGAGGCTTCAGTGGAGTTTACAGCCATCCAAATTTCAAAAAGAAACTTTCACCAATCCACAATTGCTTGTTAATCTTTAGTATTTGAAATAATTCTGAAAAAATCCCAAGCTAAGGTAAAACTTACAACTTAATATAAAGCATTCAGCACTCCTTTATTTTTTCTCTGCCACTAAGACTTGTACATTTTTATCAGCTTTTGCTGACCAATAGTTTTTGCAAGCTCCACCATTTAAGTATCAGTTTTATCACTTATTAACATTGTGAACTTGAGTGAATCACAATGTCATTTGGCCTTACATTCTCATCTTTAACAGGGTGGTGACAGTTCCTGACAACAAAAGTTTGTTTTGAGAGTAAATCATAAATGCTTAATAGATGTTGATCTTTGAGTATCAAATGTTTGTGTTTTGAGAGTAAATCATAAATGCTTAATAGATGTTGATCTTTGAGTATCAAATGTTCCCCTGCAAGTGTTTTGTGTCTAGTCTGTGTTCACAAACATTATGTTCTGCTTTTAAGCGAAGGAAGCTACGAGAATAACTATAATACAATAAATGTAATATTAGATACATATCTCATGTAATTGATAACTTAATTAACCAGTGTGTTTAGTGTGCATAGTTTTCAGGCCGTGCTAATTGTTGCAGATAAATTAAAAACTGTCTTGAATGTGAGGAATCCTTGGAACGATTGCTGCTTTGAACCTCATATAATGCTAGTTTTTCTGAAGAAAGTGGAAAGCACCCACTTCTTGTTTCCCACCTCTGCCCTTCTAAATTTTTATATTACCAGTCTACTGGAGCCGGAAAACATTCCCTGGTCTATATTCACTAGGTTCAAATGTAACCAAAGATGCCAATGTGAGGATTCTGGGAATGGAAATAAAGAGAGAGAGAGAATCATTGCCATCAATGAAAGTGTATATTTATGAGAAATTAATGGGATTTTTTTTAAAACTGGTATTTTAACCATTAAAATTGGAGAAGAGGAAATAATCTAGATAATTCTGTGAATTATACCTCTCTTTCATGAAACAATACACTTTAACACTAAAATATTTAAAAATATTTTTTACAGATAAAAATACATGTTTACGCAATTAGTTAATGGCACAACCAGCTAGAGACAATAGGGAAGATTTTTAATAAATTTATGTATGTGGATTATTAATTCACCTGTAATAAGATCAAATAAAAATATTATTAATAATTCTGGCTCTGCACCATTCTGATTTCCATGGTGAATCTTATAAATCTAATGGGATTAGATTAAATTTCACGCATGATTTACCACAGACAATAAAGGCAAAGCTGTGATAATTACGTCTCTATAACCAGCAGCTCTGTATTCCCAGGACCCAGTGTGTCGCTGGAGTGGACGTCTAATCACACCTTTTCCAAATGTATACCTTTTTAACACGCAAGCAACTAGAAAAGGGAAAAAAAAAATCCCAAACCACAAAGAATTCGTTTTAAATAGTTGACTATTTTAGTAGTAAAATAATTAACCCAGTTTTGTGATCAATGGAAGAAAGCCACTATGTTGACAAAAAGAGGCTACAGATTTCTGCAGATGCAGAAGTCCTCTCAAATTGGTATCATTCTTTCTCAGCTTTTAAACGTCTTTTTCATGTAAGAAATAAATTGAGTTCAGATTATTCTGTCAGGACACTGTTTCAAAAAACGAACGAATGTTGCATTCTCAGCTCTGCCACCCACTCTGAAGCTTGTTATAGCAACCGCGTTTGCCCAGTGGTGTCATTTAAATGTTGCCATTACTTTGTGATAGATGAAGCGGAGTTTTCAAATAGTGTTCACTTCCTTTTTAGTTATTCCCTCACCTAGAATGCTTTTCTATTTATTCTAGATCAGCATATGCAGAGATTTTTGCATAGATACTTAATTTATTGTACCTAAGGAAGTAAATAATTTTAATTTCCCTCTTCTCCCATGCCCTTTTCGTGTTGTGGACTTAAACAGTTTAAATAAAAGCCAATTACAGTACTCGTACATACACTGGTAGCAGCATACAACATTTTGCAGAGTTGACTCCAGCATACAATTATTCTCCTATGTGTTATGAGGCACAATCCGGCATGTAATTATAACTCATGAAAGTATATGGTTTCAGGACAAGCTTTCTTTCCATTTCTAATATAGAAATTGATTGTCAAGAATCAAGAATATATTGAACATAATCATAAGATAACTCAAAAGACGTAAACTTTAGTTTATATTTGTATTTGTTTCTTTTTTTATCTAACCTTATCAAAAAGTGGGCAAAGGACATGAATAGAAATTTTTCAAAAGAAGATATAAAAATGGCTAACAAACATATGAAAAAATGTTCAACATCTCTAATCATCAGGGAAATGCAAATCAAAACCCCAATGAGATATCACTTAACTCCAGTGAGAATGGCCTTTATCAAAAAGTCCCAAAACAATACATGTTGGCATGGATGCGGAGAGACAGGAACACTCATACACTGCTGGTGGGACTGTAAACTAGTGCAACCCCTGTGGAAAGCAATGTGGAGATACCTTAAACAGATTCAAGTAGACCTACCATTCGATACAGCAATCCCGTTATTGGGCATCTACCCAGAAGAACAAAAGTCATTCTATAAAAAAGATACCTGCACCCGAATGTTTATAGCAACACAATTCACAATTGCAAAGATGTGGAAACAACCCAAATGCCCATCAATTCATGAATGGATTAACAAAATGCGGTATATGTATACCATGGAATATTACTCAGCTATTAGAAATAATGGTGATATGGCATCTCTTTGGTTTTCCTGGAGAGAGTTGGAACCCATTCTATTAAGTGAAGTATCCCAAGAATGGAAAAATAAGCACCACATGTACTCACCAGCAAACTGGTTTCCCTGACTGCACATTTGGGAATAACACCCATTGGGTATCGGACAGAGGTGGGGGCTGGGGGGAAGGGATGGGTGTATACCTACTTGATGAGTGCGATGCGCACTGCCTGGGGAATGGACACGCTTGAAGTTCTAACTGGGGGGGGGTTGGGGGTAGGGGGAGGGGATGGGTGCACACCTACATGATGAGTGCGATGTGCACTGTCTAGGGAATGGACACACTTGAAGCTCAGACTCTGGGGGATGGGGAGGCATGAGCAATATATATAACCTGAACTTTTGTACCCCCATAATGAGCTGGAAAAAAAAAAAAAAAAAAAAAGAATGAGGTCTTGCTATGTGGCCCAGGCTGGAGTTCAGCGGTTATTCACAGGCATGATGGTAGTTAATAGCAGCCTCTGAATCCTTGGCTCAAGCAATCCTTCATTGCAGCCTCCTGAGTAGCTGCTACTATGGGCACCACTACTGTGCCAGAGTCCTATATTTTTTCTTATTGTGACTTTGTTATACGAAATTTTATATCATATAAAATGAAAAATTAAAATTTAGGATCAATGGTGCTTGATGTTCTCTTTTTGCTTTTACTAAGTATAATGTTAGTCATAACTAACTATTGTAGTAGGAGTCAAATACAGTGCTATTTCCAAGTCCTGAGTATTCATTTTACTAAATATAGACAATTTGCAATAATACAATATATGTACTTTGAATGAAATAGTATGATGCAAATACACATGTGAAATATATCAAAACCTATGAAGAAACTCATTTGAGGCTGACCAAGTCAAATCCTAAGAAACTTTGCAACAAGAGCATTAACTTATGACTTAATTGTCCTGATAAAAATAATAGAAAGCACTAGTACGGCAAAAACAACATCCCAGAGTCCTAATATATAAGAAAATATTAAAATTAATATAGGTTTTTAACTTTACAAAAAAGGTGAAAAGTAGCTTGTTTGTTTACAAAGAAGGGATAGGGCAGAGTTACAAAAAATAAAGGTAAAATGTATAAATATCAGACAGAACAGTGCCATCGGCACTTCCTGGGAAGAACATGTGGCCAAAGACAAAGAAAGACAAAAGGAAGACCACGGCACTGAATGGCATTTTGCACAGTACGGAGTTTGCTGAGGCTGGATGTTTAATGTCCTCTGCCTTTAGCTGCTTTATGTTGAAGCAGAAAATATAAGTGTGTTAGAAAAATGCCACATGGATCAATACAGATTTCATTTTATAACTTCATTCCGCTGTTACTAGTCATATACTATATAAGCTAATTTGAATTAAAGAAATATTCACTGAAACAAAATTGATGATTAATAAAACTTGTTATCTAGATAAAGTAAACTATATTATTTATTCTATAAAATGCTTGCTTTAGTATTTTCACTTTTATAATCTATATGAATATAGATGATTTTACAGTCATGATTATAAATGATTTTATATAGTCATGATTTTAGACTGAATATATTTTTAAATCCACATAAACTTGTGTATAATGATTGCCTTTTACCTTGTTAGAAATATCCTCATGTTCCTGTAAAGCCAAAAAGATTTAAGTCAGTAGGGATTATGAGAAAAAAAACAAAACAAAATGAAAATGTAATTAGCTCATTTTATCAACCTTTTTATTCCTGTTCCTACTTTTGGAAGTTAAACTTCAGATAAGATGCTTTCAGTTTTCTGCTTTCCTTTGCTACCAGCTTGTGTTTTTCTCAGACTTATATTCGAAAATGCCCCCTTCAACCCCAGTCCACTAAGACCTAGATTAGGTTGTGTCTTATACGGATTTTTGCTACTCTTGTGCCCTTTATGATTTTTTTTCTTCCAGGACTTCTTTTAGACTCATAGTAAACCTCAGTCCTCAAAGCTTTTGCTTACATACAGTCCCACATGACACCCATTTCTAATTTGGGGTATATTCCGCATTTTGAATAGCCACTTGTGAAGACAGATTGCCTCAAGATTCTTAATGTGACTCATGGTCTTGAAAAGGCCACTCAGAATGTTCACTTTTCCTTATGCGCTCCCAGATTTTTTTTTTTTAAGTCCTTTGAAAAGTTTACCATTATCCAGGGAGCAAAGAAATAGCTTTGGTTACCTTTTAAAGAGTTATCAGGTAAGATTACAGTGTTCCCGCTCATCAATTTGCTTTTCCACACTGATCTCTGACTTGAAATTTTCAGGCTGTCTTGAAGGTCAAGTAACAAAATAGCACTATTCATTATAGGGAACATCACTCCTGCCCTTTCGTTCGGAGGGCCCTGCTGTTCCATAGGTATGACAGCCAGAGGAGGGGCAGGAAGGCTCTATCTGCTTCTGACCTTTGTAAACTCCATTTCAGGAGAAGCAAGGATTAATGTAGAGAAATGTCTCTTCTTTTGAAAACATCTTGTTAAAATTTCGCAACTCAAAAAGGTGTCCAAATGTTCTGTCTATTTAAAGAACACAAATTTTAAAATAGAAAATGATAGATTATACACTCTTTATAGGCCTGGATTGTTAGTAATTTAACAACACTCTTTTCTCCTGGGAATATTGGGCTTAATATTCAACATGCCCTTTTATATCCTGTTTTCAAGATAACTCAAGCATCTGCTTTATGACAGGACTTCAACCAGCATGGAGTCAAGTGTGACTGTCCTCTGTGTCTTTTTATAGAAAGGATTAATTGTGTTTTACAACTTCTGAGTGACAATTATTCTGATGGATTCCTTTCACAATTCCTGCCCTCTCCAGGCTCAGAAAGGTGATAATTGATGTTCTTCCTACAACATCAAAATCTGACCTATGAGAACTTGACCTGAACTGGTATATGAGCAAGAGCGTGAATTGGCATATGAGCAAGAAATAAAATTTCATTTTATGTGAGCCATTATATGTTTTCACTCTCTTTGTTTCATCATAATAGCCTATTCTAGTTAATTCACTTTTATAGTTTGGGTTAGCACAACTCAGAAAATAGAAGCATTTTTCATTCAAATATGTAAGTGAGCTACTTAGAGTGGTTATGATTTTGAATTTAAATTCTAACAGCTAAAAGCTCACATCTTCAAGATCAATTTTGATAATTCCATAATATAAAATTGTACTCACAATCATTCCATTAATATGCAAACAACATTAATTTACATGAACATTTTGCTGCAATATGTATCATAAAAAGAATGCAGTCTATCAGCTTAATCTTCAAGTTTCATTTCTTTTCATTCACTTCATACTCATTTTTTTCCAAAAGTTCTGCCTTATTATTTTATTCTATGATTGCGATTTTATCTCTTTGGACCAAGAAACAACGTTTAGTCAGGTAATCCTTTCCAAATATAGATTTTCATCTGATTTCTCACTTGTTTCTGCATTTCCCTCTGCTCACCATTTTTTAGTCTTCTGATATCTTAGAACTATGTAACGATACCTTGAACATAAGTGGCTCAGAAATTGCAACATAATTGTTCTTTATAATCTTCCTAAAAGAAAACTGGAGACATTCTTCAAGATTAAAGATTCTAAAATCCTGTCTCTTCCTTTGCCCAAACTCTTTTGTGTAATTCCAGGGCACTGAAACTAACATCAAAACCATTCTTAAACATCGAGTATTAAAAAAAAAAAAAAAAAAGATTCCTTTTCTCAAATGTAACTATCTACTTGGAAAATCATAAAGTGATACTCAGGATAGTATAACTATTAAAGCAATCTAGGACTTCTAGGACTTAACTTTCTTTTTTTTTTTTTCTTCCAAGAATAATGTACAAACATTGTTGCAACTGAGATATACCAATGAATTTAGAATTCACATAATGACCCATTTATTTCTAAGGAAACTTTATTATTCTGACAACAAGTGAAAGCAACCAAAAAAGAGGAGAATTCCAAATTTATAAATTTTAAAAAATGTCACAAATGTGTATTTGTTTTTTTTTTCATGAACCAATTGAGTTTATTTTTTTAAACTTATTTCAGAATTTTATGAGGGTGCATACATTTGGTTGCTTAATTTGCTTTTGTACAGTTTGATTTGAAGTTATAATATTTATAAAATCGTTTCGTCAATAGGATGAATAAAGATCTGGTAGCAGACAAAATAAATTTAATATATTCCTCTATATTATTATAGTGGACTCCTATTTTATTTTGCCAAGGAAAATACCTAGATTTGACATTAATGCACAGCCTAGTTGGATTAAATAAGAGAAGAAAAAGGATTGGTGGGAAATATATATGGCTGGTGAAATCTAGGTGGAACAAACTGTGAATTATAAGTGGGTACATGTGTATGCAAGTATAAAGAAATGACAAAGTTTAATTCTATGTCTTTATGAACTAATTTTTGTCAGTCAATTATGAGAGGTGGAGGATTATAATCTGTCCTTATGAAAGCTACATAAGAAATAGATAAACAGATAGAAAGAAAAATGTAAATTAGAGAAATTAGAGGCAGTATGTGAAAGATAGAAATTTATAATGGATAAAAATGAAAACAGAGTATAGACAGAATAAAAAAAAAGATACATGAAGATAAATTACCTAATAATAAGTTAGAAGCGGAAACATAGGGAGAAGGTACAAATGCATCCTTTTTACAGTGATAAAATCAATATAATATAGGCCAATTCTTCACTAATAAAGCTTGTTTTCTTGTTTCTAAATGTTTGAGAAAGCACAGATTTTTAAATTGTAGAAGAAAGTCTTTGTTTTCATCTTTTTCTCTTGGAAATCACTGAAAAATAAATAGAAAAATGACAATCAAAAATGAATATGTCAACTGCATAGAAATCAAGAGATACTTAAAACCGTGAAGTCCAAAATGGGTTTGTGGTTATTTCTAAAAGTATAGAAGATTGAATAATGAGTGCAGACATGTATTGATCAGGATACTCATGGGTACAAATCTTGCAAAAGCATACGTAGCATGCTTTATCAAGTAAATAGTACACCCTGAAGTATAAAGCAACAGTCATATCTTCAACAAAGGAAATTAAAGCAAAGACTGAAGTTCTTGATTTGATAGCTTGGCAGACAGGGACAAATGAACACAGGGGCTTTTAGATCCTCTAGATAGGAAAATACTGTTGTGGCCAGGAGGAGGAGAAGTACCACCACTGTGAACAGCCCTATGGTGCTAATCTTGACTGGCTGGCTGAGAGGGGCAGGGGCAAAGTTCATTCGCATGCAAATAATCCTAGAACATGAGGGAAATTCTAGTAAGTAAGAACATGAGTCTAGATTCTCCCACAGGAAGAGTCATCTGGCTCAAGGAAGATAAATAATTCCGAGGAAAGAATAGTAGACCTCTACAAAGTAAATGTAAGGAAATAGGAAAGAAAATAAAGAAGAAAAGGAAAGACAGCTCACCAAAGCAAAAACACCACTGCAAAAATGTTGCTGTAGATTTGCTAACAGTCAACACCAAAATATCACAATATATTATAAAATTATTGAAGCAATTATCTTAATCACACAAGAGCTAAACATTTCTTCATAGGGAAGAAATGATGAGAAGAAAATAAAACATGAGCTGCTGAGACAGACGATAAATAAAATAAAAAATTAAGGCCTCATAGAAATAAAGGCTAAATTGGAAGTAGCGCAAATATCATAGACATTTGCTAAAATCATACTAAGGAAAAACAGAGAACAAGACTTTAAAATGTGGCAAAATAAAGTCAGAATAAAATGAGAAAGATACAGGGAAAATTAAAATAAGAAATATCTTGCAAACAAAGTTTAATAAACCCTTAACTATTATCTCCTAACTGGTCTGATTAAAATAGTAGAACAAAGAAAAAATATGTAGCAATTCAAGTAAAAAACAAAGCTTTTAGCATATACCTGAATCTACTTCTTTAAAAAGAATACTATATCCCAGGAGAAGTTGACCTAAATTTAGTCACTATAAAATAAAACCTGGCAAGTTAACTGAATTTCAAATTTCACATATATAAATGCTTTGGACAGCCAGAAAAAAGATTAATTATTCTATAAGGTGAAAAAATAGACTGACCTTCAACTGCTCCAAAGCAACACTCAATGTTATAATGATAGTGAAAAACTAGACAATTTTCAAAGAAAGTGTGACTTAATAAATTTATAGCTAGCTAAACTACTGTTCAGATATGAATGCGACAGGGACAAGGGAGTAATATTTTGAACTTATAAGAAAAAAGTGTTCCCGGTTAAGTTCATTTGAACTATAAGTTCATTTTATAGAAAATCTCAGAGAATTCATGTCATTGACTAAATGGCAAATAGTCAAGAGACATTGAAGTATTTAATTCTTTTATTGAGTAGGACTAAAAGACAAGCAGGAATTGTGGTTACAGAACATAATGTAACTTTAATAAGAAAAAAATAAAAAATATACATAAATATGTGAGGTTATATAACTGTGCTGCTTTTCAAATTTTTAATAGCTGGAATAAAATATGTATCATTTATGTGAATGAATTAAATATTATTGAAGTGTATAAATGTACATAACAATAAAAAAACCTTAATTAAAACTGGAAAATAGGAAGTAAAAGCAGAAATGGAAAATCTAACAGAGAAGGGAAATGAAAGAGAATTTTCTTTTCATTGTTTACTGTATTACATCTTTAAAATTCTGAACTATATACAAATATAACTCATTCAAAATGAAAAAAACAAAATATATGAAAATATGAATTAGTGAACAAATAATAAACTGCCTATGTAAGTAAATAAATAAAATGCCCCATTTGTTCTGAAAGACAGTGCATGACAAAGGTTTCTGTATAGTCAAATAAGCCTTAGGATTTTCTAATAAAAAGTAGCATAACACTTATATAACATTCACATGCTATTAGCAATCTTTAAACAAATATCAAGTTGTGTTCACAGAGCTAATGAAAAGTAGATTTGAAGTTAATCAATATGGTAAATTGAAATATGTTGCTAACATAATAAATAGTTCAAAAGTTAATAAAGGTATTGCTATTGCTAGAAGGATACTTTGCTTTAAACCATATTTTACTAATACATATAATATACATGTGTGTATGCATGCCCATACATATCAATGTATACACACACTGTAATATATTTGCTTTTTATGCACATACTTTATTCGAATTATGTTCAAATATTATATATATATATATACATACATGCATATATTATATAGACAGCTTGATTTTTGATGATTTCTTATTCACTGAAATTGCATTTATTATCTGGTATGAAATATCATTTGTCAGTAATTTTTTGGGTGTTTTTGCCCACTATTTACCAATATTCATTGTACATTTTTAGCTTTGTTATTTTATGCTATATTAAAAGTTAGTAAAATGTTATATGACACTCATGATTTTTTACTATATTCTATTATTGAAAATATTACATTTATATAAGTAAAATAATACTTTCTCTAAAAATGTATGGTATGATTACTTTCAGTATATATAATAAAATGAACTTGGATCTCTTTTTATATTTCTCAAATGTTGCTTGCAAATTGGAATATAATGTACAGCTGTGCTTTATGTGTTGGCAATATGGGAGGTGTTCCTGCAAACTAACTCAATTCCATTCTTATTGTCCACTAATAATATATATTGACATGATTTATGAAGATTAACTTCATAGTACAAATATGCCCAAATTGATCTTAACATAGAATAAAATAAAAACAAAATATAAAATAATTTTGAAGCATTTCAAATGCAAGTACTGTATACAATATATATTAAAAATGTCGTTTTTTAAAGAGCTTTTTTGTTAAATATGTTTTTGCTAAGGCTTTTAAAATTATGAATGTAGTGTAGTGAGTTTTCCGGTAAAAATACCTATCTCTTTGCTGTTAATTTCTCATAATGAATAGTGTCAAAACTGTGTCCTCTATGAGTTTCTGAGCTGCATACCAAATTAGAGTCATCAGTCTTGAAGTTGTCCTGACAGTTTAATGCACAAGAATTAAATGACCTATAAATGGTAAATTCTAGGAGTGTAAGGGTAGAGGTTATATAATGGTTCCAGAATTAAAGTTTTAATCTATTATAAATATTTAGTCATTACTGCCATGTTATAATTTTTTCACAGGAAAACTTACTAAAGTGGAGTACTGTCTATAAAACATGACATGATTATGTAATGTATCCTTATAATATTGTTTTTTTTCTGTTTAGAGTAGTCACAATTGGGAATGATATTATTTTACTGGATCATGTTTTGGAAAAATAGATTGTAAAATGGATATATTTCTAAACCAAATAATATGAATAGCCTTGATGTTTGAAGGTGAACCAAAATATATAAATTCTATCAGGAAGGATTGTTAACTATTTGTTCATGTCTGTATTTTTAGCCAGTGTTTAATACTCAAATGCACAGGAACACAATGCCTGGTCGCTGAATGAATTGATGAATGAGTAAGAAAGACTCGTGAGCTCTTGAGAAACTGGGAAACAAGAGAGATTCAAGCCAATAAAATTTTATATATGGGCTCTTTGGTTTTAATTACCAACGCAAATTTTTATAAAACATAACCAAATATAAGAGAACCCTGAAAATAAGACAATTTCACATTCTGCCAATGAAAGACACTCAAAAGCAGATTTTTAGCAATTTGACTGTATCAACTTTCAGGGATATGATTTAAATTTAATAAAATGTTTATTTAGTAAATGTAACTAATGTATTCATTATATTCACACAATATAATACAATTGTCATTCATTTTACAATCATTTTATGCAAATATTAACTCTTACATAAATCTTTAATATCATTGCATTCTTCCACATAATATCTTTTTAAAGAAATGCCTATTATTTTAGATCATAAACTGTTCATTTCTAAGTTGTATGACACTCAGAACTTTTGGAATCTGTACATATTTAAGTACATTTCTTTTGTCTTTAGGTTTAAAATCATCATCAAAACACTGTTTTTGTGGCTGTGTAGGTCAGCTCCTTACCTTCACCTTTCACCCTTCCTCCTTGCCAGTGAGGTTGTTTTCCACACATTTGTTACACACTTAAATTTATTGGGCACAGTCTACATTCCATCCCAGGCTCCCCAGACATTCTGGCTGATCCTTTTTTGTTTGTTTGTTTGTTTGTTTGCATAAAATAAGGTTCACTCTTTGTGGTATGTTGTTTTATGTGTTATGGTAAAGAGATAGAGCAATGTGTCCACTATCCCACTGCTGTAAAAACGGTTCTTTCCTGCTGAGCTTCTCTGTGCTTCCCATTTGTAGTCAACCACTCCTCTTCCTACTCCTGACAACCACTCATCTATTTTCCATCTCTGCACTTTTATCTTTCCAGAATTTCATAAAGGATTCTATAATCTGTGGTTTGTTAAGTCGAGCTCCTTTCACATAACAAAATGCATTTATGATTCATCCATATTATTATTTGAATCAATAGATGGTTCCTTTTTATTGTGTCCAAGTATACTGTTGATGTTCTCAAGAAAAAAAAAAAAAACAAGAACAAATAAAACTATTGCATAGTAAAAGAAATTATACAAAGCAAAACACAAACTATACCAATGGCACCAAAATTGCTTTTAAAAAGTTGTTTTGGTACCAAAAGAAGTAAGAAACAACTATTTTATTCAAGGGACAGCTGAGTTATGGGGGATTGCTATCAACCAGAAAAGAAAAGATGAATGTCACAAGAAAGAATAAAAGCAGAATGGAGAAGGTTAGAATGGGTGAAAATTAAAGGTAGTTCGGATGAACTTGAGAGAAACTCAAAAGTACATAATTTAACATTTATCTTATTAGTCATTGATCTTAGACAAGAAATTTATTTAGAAATCAATTTTGGACTTTGAGTTTCCAAACAATGCAGACTATTACATGTTTGCAATTTTGCTCTTCTTTTGTTCTCAAATATTTCTCTGATAAACTATTTTGTTCATATAAAAGTTTCCTTAAGATGGCCACTGTAATTCTAAATTATCTTTAATAGAATTGTGCCATGTTAAGAGAAACATGCATATGGAATAACAGTAGGGTGAAGATACATATAAGAAGGAGAACTCTGGCTAGGAGGAAACATGGACTGAAGCTGAGATAAATCCATAAGCATTTGGCAAGCATTATTCAAATACATTGATCGTGTATCTATACCTTGATCCCCATCCTAAAGGTTGTCAATCAGGAGATGGAAAATGTAGAGAAGAGATTTTTCTCACAAGTAGATTCTCGTGGATAAAACAAGACTGAGGAATGTTCTTACAATGTTTTGATAAGTGATTCAAGGCAAAGTTTCTCTTATTAAGATATTACTCATTAGCCCCTGGATTTAGATAAAGACATAGATATATTGAATTTGTATTTCTCTTCTTCCCTAAAAACATCCTTTTTACACATTCCTAACAGAATGTGGGAGGAAAAACAGAGTGGCACTAATAACAAGGCAGGTTTCCACCAAGAATAAGTTATTTCAAATCTACTCATAAAGAATCCCTAAAGGAAGGATCCTCACTTCTTGGAGACTTAGAATAGAGAGTTTGTGAAAAGAAATTGGAGCTCAGAACTAATGCTGACCTTACTTCACCATCACAAAACACATCACAAATGGAGAGACACCTGTGTGGGGGGCTTGAGGGGCTTATCTGGATGAAATAGTTTCTGAGTAAGTTTCTTGAGTTGTAATATTGAGGTTGTTACCCAGTGTAAAGCCCACGTGACATAACTGAGTTCCTACTCATCCCACCTTATCTGTTTAGGAAAAAGGATGTCTATAAGCTGTGATCAAAGGTTCCCCTCCTGCCCAAACTGAGTAAAACCGGTGGGATCCCAGATGGCAGCTCTGTTGACCTTTGAAGAACCTCTAACTTCATTATAATCTAATTTTCATGCTAAATGACACTGCTACCAAGACAATTGACAATCATCATGGTGACAGATGGCCAGAAGAGACCATAAAAGGACAAAGAGAAAGCAGTGCTCTGGTTCTGAGAAATTCTCCATCCATTCCCTGAAGATATAAATAGTCCACCCTCTGCTTTTAATACCCTACCCCCTCATTAAAAGAATTCCTATATTTTATTAATAACTCCCTCACCTCTGGCATGACAAGAAGCTGATTTGTGAGCCATGCTCCTAATTCTCTATTCCTTGGCCAACTGAATAAAACTCAACCTGCCTGGCACTTGCTCTCAGTTTGGTATATTGGCTTTGTGACACAGGACAGGAAAAAATGCCATCTTTTAGGCATTTTAGGGAAGAAGCAATTATATTGGTAACAAGGTGGTTTCAGTTGGATCTTGATGGGGCCTCTGGGACTATCGATATCACCATAAATAACAACACAAAATACAGTTAGCCACGCAGAATTGAATTTTTTATTCATCTTGATTTATTAATTTTAATAATGTCTACAACTTGGCATGTTAGAGAAAGATGTTTATTGGGTTTGCTATATTGGATAATGTGGATTAAGTCATGTCATTCAAGTCTGGGGAGTATTAGAACTATTTGTGAAATAATAGTAAAGAATTATGAGACACAGCTAAGAATTCTTTATAAGCATACTATTTGTTCTTATAATCAAACCATTTATAAGGATAATTGGTTTATAAGAATTTATTGGTTCAAACGGTGACAATCAACTGACACAGGAAGCAGAAAACTGTTTCACTTCAGCTTTTACAAGTGTGGCTGAAAACAATCAAACTAGGGGTTGAGTTGTTAAAAAAAAAGTAGGGTGTCAGAATGTTAAAACAGGATAGAAATCATAAGAGGTCTTATGGTATGTAGTGAGGCTTTAGAGTTTTATTCCAATTGCAATGAGAAGTCATTGGGGATGTTTTAATATGATCAATCTTTTTACAATCAATAATACTTTAAAAAACTTTAAGGTAAAATCTGGAGACAACCTTGAAAAAATGCATATATATAAATAAGTAAATATTGGGAAGCTCAGTTTTAAGGGTCTTTGGAAAGCTGTGTGCAGACTGTCTCAGAATCCTTGTTAGAAAGGTGTTTTACAATTTTTCAGAGACTTAAATAATAATTTAAGATGATTCTTTCTCAGTGTTGAAGTATCTGACTCTAAGGTTTCATAATATTTCATTTTCTTCCCTCAATAAACATTTCAAATATATGCAATTTCCAAACTTCATTTTCCTTTTTAATACATGGGGTCTCACTACATTGGCCAAGCTGGACTCCAACTTCTGGGCTCCTGCGATCCTCCCACCTCAGCCTCCTGTATTAACTGGGACTACAGGTGCACACTACTGCATCCAGCATCCAAACTGCTTTTGAATCAAACAATAACGTTCGGTTTCTATACGTTTTCATGTTTCCATATATAACCTATTAACACATTAAGAAAATTAAGTAGAATTGAATAGCATCTTAATTTACTTTCAAGAAAATAATATAGATTACAAGGAGAAAATGCAGTAATATGTAACTCTAGTCCATTTATACATAAAAGTTGCAATGGACTGTCAAAAAGAAGTTGTAGAAATAAATTTTTTAAAGATAAAAAGGCACAAATGTCTCCTGAGTTTTCCTATATTACATACTTAACTTATCCCCTAGATGCAAACCATAGCGAATTGGTATCATTACTATTTGGCAAATTAGTTTAAATCCCTCCAACTTCCAACTATGATTAAGAATGGTCAATAATAAATGTCATTATTGATATAAAAGTTGCATTATTTATTCATTTAATTCAAATGGTTAAAATGACCTAAATATATGTTTACCTGCAAACATTCGATACTTCAAATTGAGAGACAATGTTATAAACATTTGTAAAGTTCCCACTGAGTAGGTAATTTTTAGGACAGAAAAAACTGTAAACAAATTCAATTATTTGAAAAAGTTTATAGCAACAACATTTAATAAATTCTAAAACTTTCCTGATAACATAATTTTAAAAATTATTAGAGTACCTCAAGATTGCATTTCCAAACTACTTACACTGTATAACAAAAGTAAGAAACACAAATTGATTAATGTTCCTAGAGAATTCTCTTGCTTTACTTTCTCACTCTGTTTTATATTATTACTTTACTTATTTTTATACTCACCATAAATCTGGATGAAAACCTTTGTAAAAATTAGGATCTAAAATCAGTAGCAATGAATGTATTAAAATTACAATTCTGTGATTAGTAAAACAAGAAATCCTATTTCTCAAGATACAAACATAAATGCAAAAATGACATTTGCAAAAACATATAGGAAATAGTTTGAATCATTCAGTAAATATTTATTTAGTATATTCACTGTGTCAGGTACTATGTTTATGCATGGAAGATATAAATATAGAAGTAAAAATATGCTCTGAATGAAATGTACTTACTTATCTTGCCTTATTGCAAAAAAATTAAATTAAAATTATATTAATCAATTATAACTCTTCAGAAAGACTACATTTTCAAATAATTTTCATAGAGAAATGCACATTAATGTTAAATATTCTTCATGACAAACATGAGGTTGATAAAATGGTTAAACAATGGCCCCAGTGTAGGCCGGGCGCGGTGGCTCACGCCTGTAATCCTAGCACTCTGGGAGGCCGAGGTGGGCGGATCATTTGAGCTCAGGAGTTCGAGACCAGCCTGAGCAAGAGCGAGACCCCATCTCTACTAAAAATAGAAAGAAATTATATGGACAGCTAAAAAATATATATAAATAGAAAAAATTAGCCGGGCATGGTGGTGCATGCCTGTAGTCCCAGCTACTCGGGAGGCTGAGACAGTAGGATCGCTTGAGCTCAGGAGTTTGAGGTTGCTGTGAGCTAGGCTGACGCCACGGCACTCACTCTAGCCTGGGCAACAGAGTGAGACTCTGTCTCAAAAAAAAAAAAAAAAAAAATGGCCCCAGTGTTTAACAGTACACTTTGTAATGGCAAGCTCAGATACTAAGTTCTATAGCCTTATTTTTGAGGAAAAATGTAATTTTTGTTTTGTTCTGAAAGAAGAGATTATTTAGAGAGTGCTGGTAGTGACTATGTGTGTACACATGAATAAAAGGGATCAAGTAATAGATTCTATTCATTTTCCTACATTTTTCCAATTTTGTATATTTAAAGCCTGTCTTTATAGGAAATTATTTTCATATGGCAAATTTGTAGGGATTTCCACAAAAATGCAGTTAGAAAATATTTTTATTTTCAACTAAAATACAGTTCAAGGATATTTTTATTTTTCACAGTTGTAATTGTAGAATTTAAATGCTCAGATCACCAATTTATATCATTTGCTATCAATACTGATATATCTATATAAACCCTTATATAAAACATCACTTATTAGACACTTGTATTAATACTAAAGTCTTTTTCAAATTATTCTGTATATGCTTATTTGACACATGCACATATGGTCAAAATGTACATGGATAACTAAATCAAAAAATCTATTGGCTTCATTCAAAATCTATTATTTGTATAATTGTAAATCATAAAATTGTTAAGAAATTTTCAGATTATTTGAACACAAATATCTTGTGTTTTTATGGCTGCACATTCTCCATTTTACATTCTACCCAAATGCCTTTTTTTCCTTGTGAAAACAAAGTTTGCTTTTTAACTCATGAACTTTGCTAACTTCTTTTGTATAAAAATAATGATATACCAGTCAGGATCTCTGGAGACATAAACAGGCAGAATATAATATTATTAACCATCTATTTGTAGCCCACAGAGGCCATATGGGATTATTGGGGGATTATGGAATTAGTAATTGCAGGAAACAGCTGCCACTCCTCGCACTGGAGAATAAAAAGATGAAGTTGAAATTATTAAAACCATACGATGCAAAAGGAGGGTGCCCCCCGAGCTGGGATTCAGACCACTGAGGGGGGAACGTTGTGACCGGCACAGGTATCTCTGAGGGGCATAATGCGGCTGGTTCTGGTAAGGTGGGCAGACTGCCAACTGGACCCGCGGCTGCTACTGTAATCAAGTGTTCCTGGCAGGAGGAACAACCACTGCTGTGTTACGGTGACACTGACAGGGACAGGAAGCAAGTAGAAAGGAGTGTGCCTCTTCCTTTTCAGTATTTGCTTGCCCCTTTAGAGCCCCCAGCTGGTATCCCCTACCAGGGAGCCAGTATCACTCACACACACAAATGCAAAAGGATAAGTCTGAGGCTAAGAAACAGTGGTTTAATAAGCAGCAGAAATAGAAAACAATTGCTAATTTCTATATATATACTGGATCTCAGAAGTTTATAATAGAATGTGAAGTAAAATGAACATTGAAAAATAAGTTGTATCATGGGTGTAGTTTTGAGGTAGGGAACTGGCAGACCTGGCTCAATAAAGACTCATAAGACCCAAACCAAGGTTTCTGATAAAATAAAGGATGGCAGGGAAGTCAGCCCAAATCAGCTGGAACCAAGATGGCAGGGAAAAAAGACCTCAGGTTACCCTCACTGCCCATGACACCTGCTTATAATGTATCAACATACTAAAAGAAGCTCCCACCAGTGCCATGACAGTTTACAAATACCATGACAACTCCCAGAAATTATCCTATATGGTTTGAAAAGAGGAGAGGTTCCTAGAACTCCCCACCCCTTTCCCAGAAATCTTATAAATAATCCTCTCTCCACTTAAAATTAAATTAAATAGAAGGTATAAAATAAGACCCTGGAAACCCACAGAGAGCAACTTCTCCGTTGCTCTGACAGATAGAGAGAGCCACTGCTCTGCCTATGGAGCAAGCCTTCCTTCTGTTTCTTTGTTCCTTCAGTAAACTTGTTTTTGCTTTACTCTGTCAGCTGGCTTTTGAATTCTTTCCTGCCTGAAGCCAGGAACCCACTTGCCCTTCAGGCTGTACCCCAGTTTGGGGTCCACTTTGCTTTATCATTTGAGTTATCTGGGAAGTTGAGTCAGGGATAGACTCTAGAGTGCAGAATGTGAAGGAAAGCCCTTCATACCAAATTTTGGCTAAGAAAGTAAAAGAAAATAGGAGAAGGCAAAGGGAAATCCATTTGAGATGTACTTTCTGGAACTCTACAGGGAATTTTGGAACTGAAATGGTCCTTCAGTGTTGTCCCCAGTATGGCCATCATGGCAAGATCATGAAATTCCCTCATCATTCAGACATTGGATGTAGCTACCCTGGGAAAAGATGTGACCCTGGACAATCTCTTTAACTGAGGCTATCTCTGTGGGGAAGGAGGGTTTCTGTCTGTCGGCTGTCTTTCTACAGCAGCCCCAGTGGTTGAGGTACCAGTCTTACATTGGAGGACGCTGGTGGCCAGTTATAGTGTCCACCAGATTCAGAATAGCTATTGAAGTCATTTGCCATTACTCAGACTATGCAAGAAATATAACACGAAGACGTGAGTGTGGCTAAAATAAAAAATAGTGACAATGCCAAATCTGGGGAAGGATTCAAAGAAATCGAATTACTCATACTTTGTTTATGGGAATGTAAAATGTTACAGCCAGACTGGAAAATGGTTTGGCAGTTTTTTACAAAACTAAACATACAAATCTCATATTACCCAGCAAATGAACTTTTGAGCATTATCCCAAATAAATGAAAACTTATTTTCAAACAAAATCTGTATAAGAATCTGTAGCAGCCTTCTTATTGTTATATTTTAAGTGATTTATTTAAAATCAATTACAGAAATTCTCCTGCTACCCAATCTGGAATTAATCATAGAAAACATGTTTAAATTAGCAGCTGTATTTGTAATAGCCAAAAACTGTATTGGCCCAGAGGTACTTCAAAAGATAAATGATTAAACAAACTATGGTACATCTAATCTACACAGTGGAATACTCCTCAGCAATCAAAAAAGGAATGAACTATTGTTATACAGACCCACTGAATGAATCTCTATTACACTGAATGAAAATAAGTCAGCCCCAGAAGCTGACATATTGTTTGCTTCCATTCATATAGTATTTTTGAAATGAAGACAGTTTAGAAATGAAGGTTGCCACAGTTGGGGACTAAGGGTGGGAAAGGGGTTAGGAGGTGGTCATGGTTTTAAAAGAGCAACACAGGGATCATTGAGGTATTGGACCAATTCAGTACTTTAACTGTCATGGGATACAAAACCTACATGGGCAATAAAATTGTGTAGAAATTATTACACACACACATGAGTACAAGTAAATCTGGAGAAATATGAAATTGATTGGTACATTAGTTACAATATTTTGGATGAGATATTGTGCTACAGTTTTTCACAATGCCATCATTAGGGAAATCTATCTCTTTATTATTTCTTACAACTGCATGTGAATCTGTAATTATGTCAATAAAAAATTAATTTAAAAAAATCTAACAGAATAATATAGATTAAAATGTTAATGTTTAGACCTGAGAGAAATCATGTGAGATAGACTAATCAGAAAGGAAATAAAGAAGTCATTAGGTCTTAGATAGTAAGTCATCAGTTAAGAATTCAGAATACACACTTGACCACGACAATTGGTATACCTCATTAAAAAGATAGATTTACTCACGTAGTTCTTGGAATAGGCCATGAACTCCTCTTGGAAGTCTGCCTCTCACTGCTTCTTGCGTGTAGTTTCTGATCAGGAAATATGTATTAACTGAAAATGTGATCTAATGGATGAGTTCATTGATAGAGGGTAGTGTGTAAGTTATTATATGATATACTGAGAAGGATGAAATATCTTGTATGCCTAAGAAAATTAACAGAACAGAAATGAATAGAAACAGAAGTTTGCAGACTATTGGAAATGAGACTGAAAATTAATTTGAGTTAAAAATAATTGAGAGGGTTTTGACTGATAAAGTAGGGGTTTTCACTGGAGATTTTGGAAAGGAGGAAACAGTACATATCTCCATATACATGCACAGAAAGAAAAAGCATGCTTAGGCTTGCTTCTCCCAGGTTTCTGATCTAAATTTACAGCCTGATCATTTATCCAGTTGTCCAAGACTCTGGAGGCATTTTTCAATCTTCTTCTCTCTTACCAAATATATCAAATTGGTCTACAATCCTTTTTGATATCACCTCCAATTTTTTTCTTTATCTCCATTCCTACTGCCCCTATTCTAATTCCAGTCCTCATTATCTCTCAACTAAACCGTAGCAATCATTTGCAGACTGGTATCCCTGTTGACTGACTCCTCGGCTTCGAATCCATCTATTTTACTCACAACAGAATTAGTTTTCTAAAACACAGATCTGACAAAGTTATACTACTATTCAAAGAGTTTCAACAACATTTCTTTTCTTCTGAAAAAAAACCAAAACCTCCAACATTCTCACCACAGTATCAGATCTTTGGCTAGTTTGGCCTCAATTTGCTTTTCCAGCATAAATGCATATCGATGTTTTTACTGTCTGCTAAAACACTGCCAATTTCTCATCATGCCATGCTGTCTCCCAAAATTACATGCTTTTGTTTTGTGATTATGTCAATCTGGAATGATCTCCCATACATATGATACATGTATTCTTTAGAATCAATCTCAAAAATGAACTGATTTTTTCCTTTCAAAATTCATCAAAATCCTTTTGTTTATATATTCCTGCTATATAGCAAGGAATATAGTTTCACTTTTATTAAATTCTTCTACCTCCTATACTTGATTCCTGAAGTCCTAGAGAGTAAGAACCATGCCTCATTCATTCAGCATTTGCAAGAAGGTTTAGTTCTCAGTGAATTGAATTAAATTGAAATCGTTCATTCTTGCAATAATTATTATTGGGGAACCAATAATTGCTAGTCATGTGTCCCCATATTGGAAAGCCAGAAATAAATAAAATATTCAAAAAACCCTTACCTTCATGCAGAACTCATTCTAGTGGCAGAGACAAGCAGTAATAAATAAATATGCAGTAATATGTCAGATACTGAAAAGGGAAGAAAAGAATAGATCATACTGAATTGAATTGAATTTATGGATGATAACAGAACTTAAAACATTTTCTATAAATGTCAAATAAAATAATATGTAAATATTTCTGGGATTGTATTTTAAATACGTTTGTAGTATCCAGTAAAAATACAACTACCACAAATAATTTTGAAAGAGAGATTTCAATAGATGTAAGACTTCAGCAATCATCTGATAAAACACCAAAACACAGCAGACATAAGCCACTAGATTCTTAATTTTTTTTTTTTTTTTAGTTATGGAAATGCCTTTTTAAGTTAGAACACAGTATAGAAATCATGATCAAGTTACCTTTAGAATTCTTGCCTCATGTTATGATTATATTATGTTAGCTGAAAAATACACTATATTTTTGAAAACAGGGTAGAATGGCCTGCAAATTCAAAGACCGTAGAAGGAAATTTTTCAATGTGTCAAAAATTAAGAAAATAGATATGCTTAGTTATTTACAACTTTAAATCAAATTTATATTCCATTTGTCTATTTTATTTTCATTTTGTTTTGTTTTAAACACAGTATTTAGTAACAAGCATTATGGGGGTAATGAATGATTATTGATAATTTTTGATCTTTACAATCATTCCTACTATGTAACTGGCTATACTTTTAATCCATATATATCTTTTTATGAAACTTTTATGTCAAATAAACACTTTTAAAGTAGTTTTCCCCATTTGACAATATAGATATCTTATTGTATTATTATACATTATAACATTTACAGTGAGTTTTATGGCTTTAATGAACTAGGCTAGTAGCTTTCCCTACTTAATTTTTGAGTTCTATAGGTAATTGATATTATAAAATTTCTAAGTAGTACATGAGGGCTTATATTGAAAAAGTTTCTTTTTCCTTCTTTCTCATTTTTATTTGTTTTTGGCAACTTGTGTTTTTTCCTCTTCTAGGACTAAACTCCTTACTGTAGGAAATACATGCATGTTACTGTTATTTGATTCATTATTTTGAGACTTTATAAATTGATTCCTACTAGGAAATAGGGGGTTTATATTACTTGTGCTTCCTTCATCTTTCAAAATTTTGACAGTTATAACACTAGTTACTGCACAACTTAACTTTCAAAAAATTAAATAATAAATGCTGTGCTCTTAGAATGTCTAAGAAATGCTGGAATGAAAACATGAGCTACTAATTTTAAATGTATCACAGTTATCTAATACCATGATATATTGTGTAATAAACTCAATGTTTAGGAGCTTAAAGCAACAGCCATTTATTGTATCTACAAATCCAAAGATCAGCTAGGTTGTTCAACTGATCTTGACTCAGCTTGGCTAGGTAGGTTTCCTGGTCTCTGTAGGACTCAATCACATATGTAAGATGGTCTTGACCGAGATGACTCAGCTCATTCCTCAAGTAGGTTATCATCATGACAGAAGCAGCATTCTATGAGTGACAGCAGAAGTTTGCAAGGCCTCTTGAAAATTAGTTTGGAAACTGACACATTATACCCATGGCATTCTACTGGCCAAAACAAAACCAAGGCCACCCAAATTCAAAGGGGTAACGCATAGTCTCCTTCTCTTGATTGGAGCAGATGCAAACTCATTTTTCTAAAGGCATGTATATAAGAAGACATGAAGAATTGGGTGATTTTTCGTATTCACAATTTACTGCAGAATGTTTGGAAAATAACCTGTACTAATAAATATCTGATTATCTCACTAAAAAAAAAAATAATAAGGTAAAGTACTTTTACTATTTAAATTTATACTTAGTTGAGTGGTCCCATATGGAATGAAGATTACACCTCTCAAATAGCTATTGACCTGTTAATATAGACTCCAATAATATATGTGTCTAGGAATAAAACTTTACCTCATATGCCTCTCTTTTCCCTAAAGTATAAAACTTAAACAATTAGATGATATCTAAAACTAAATGTAGGTGCAACAGGAGAGGGTTCTCTGAATTCCAATTCAGTACTCTGCTATTTTTGTTCCCATAACATCAGTACATCACGATGCTATTTACAGAGATTCGTAAAATATAATAGCTGTGATCAGCCATCTGTATACATAATTCATGAGGACAAGTTTCAGGCATTTCTAGTGCGTGAAGCAAATCTATTTTTCATTTGCATTTTTTCAATGACTATTCTGAAAGAATTTTTAATTTTGTTTGATGCTTATAAAGACTCAAATTTCATATTTGCACATCATTAACCATATGTGTTGCCCATTCAAGTAATTTACTCTGTTAAATGTACTATAGGTTAAGAAGACCAGTGATCTACTTATAATTATTAGTTATCTCAAATGTATGTAAAATGCATCAAATTTTTCAAGGTGTCAAAAATTAAGAAAATAGATATGCTTAGTTATGGAAAAGGGCAATGTTAGGGGATTAAAGTAGATCATTTTCCTGTTGACCCACATATGGCAATTATAAGTGGCTAACAATAATTTTATGAGAAGATTCAGTATGAGGACCAGTTTACCAGTCAGTCCAACTAATGTATCAGTCTTTGACCAACTTTTTATAGCATTCACATGAGATAAAATTTCTTTAACCTTGAAATTTTATTTGAGTGGTTATAATGATACATATTAAAAAAATTATACTTAAGATAAATCTACTTGAATAATTTAATTATCATCTTACATTTTTAAGCAGCCTAACAGAAGTTTTTGACTTTTAACAGAAAGGGCACTTTTGATATAGCCTGAAAGTATTTTTGTAATGTAGATTTAAGGAGATATAAGGTAATCAGGGTCTCACGTGGTGATGGTTTCAGAGACAAATTGGAAGCACCGGTTATGAGAGGCAAAGCTTTAGATGCTTAACTCTGTGTTATATTAAAAGGGAATAGGGATAGGAAAAAGTTAAAAGTTATTACAAAAATTCTGATTATGGGTAGCTAAAATGCAGAATTAAGGTGAATAATTTGTTGGGAGGCAAGAAGACCAAATTATTCATCACCTCACTATTTCATTCATGTTTATCTTTGTATCACTAGTGAAAATATGATACTCTTCTCTGATTCCAGTTTGATAAAGTATTTCAGCTTTTTCTCCAGTCATGGAAATGTTATCTGAATGAGAAATAAAGAAATCATCCTTTTGAAGATGCTTGTACAAAAGTTATGCAAACTGTAAACGGGGAGCATATCTTTAAAAATCTGGCCTTCTAACTATTCAAATTAAGTTATATAACTTTAACTTATTTTTCTGTTATGTATTTTCTATTCTGCTCATTGAGTTCTGCATATTCTGCAAACTCAATAAAATAAGGATGTTCCACATACAAAATTATATTTTAGCCTAAACCTTGGTTCCAGATAGCGAAACTTACATGAAGTATTCTGCACAAAGTTTTGAAATGCCTATATTTAACAACAGCTAGTGTTTAATTGTTACTAAATATAAATGAGGCCGTAGGCCTTGCATGAATTTTTCTTGTTGCAATAATATCAGCATGCTGGAAAGAATATCATATTTTATGCTTAGTCAAGTTCAGTGGTTTTCATATTAAATAGAACTAGAAATTCTAATCATTAAAATGGCATTATGTTATGACTTAAAGTTATCAGCAATATTAATAGCTGTTAACAAAGAAAGAAAAAAGAAAATTCCCCAGGACTGCAGGAATCTTCATCAGGGATAGTGAAAGCTTGACTCCATTGAAAAAAATTAAAAGATACAACAGGAGAAAAAAAAACAAAATTTCTTAAAATGTTTAATATTTTGATTTAAATTGTAATTATAACAATTATTAACAATTGACTTAAAATAATTTTTGAGCAGAAATAATTTTGGCACTTTTCTATTCTAACATCCTCAATGATGCTGATGAAAACACTGAGTAACATAGAAGCAAAATTATTTATTCAAGGTCACACATCTGATTTAGACTTAGACCTAACAATAGAACAACATTCTGCTGATTAGAGAGTTACCTTTTAAAAGCCTTATGATTTTATATCATTTCTTTCCTCTAGGTTTTCTTAACTATTGGAAGTGTAACAAATGGGTCATTTTGTGAGTTATAAGGATTAAGAGAAGGACCATATGGAATTGTGTTTGGCAAAATAAACAACAAATATACAGGGCTCAATAAATATTTGTATTGCCTCAACTACCTTAAAGATGATAATGACTCATGAAAAGTCTAAAATTTGAGAGGAAGGCTGGAAAAATTCTCAAATTCAGTTGCGAGCCCCAGAATAACCAAAAGTTCACTGTAGCTTCATTTGACCAAATAGAGTGGGCCTGAAAGATTACTGAAATAAAAAGTGATCTATTTAAAATAAATGGGGGTGAAGGTTGCATAAGAAAACATAAATAGCACTCCATATTTTGTTAATATTATCTTGAGTCTACTTTTTATCCATTCAATGACACTCTTCTAAATTGCAGCTATTATGTGAGGACTAAATAATAAGGAATTTCTCATAAAAGTGGAAGTTTTTGAGCTGGGTTCTACAACCCTTCATTATGCAAGGTATTAGGTGTATGAAATGGAAAATGTCATTAAAGAGATGTCAATGAGTTAAATCCCCATGTATTGTTTCCATAATAATGGTTTGCATGTTTTCACTGGGCTTTCTAGGGTTTTGAGACTTGCCCTGATGCATTAGTAGTTTAAAGTAAAAATTAAAGTTTAGTCCAATAGTGAAATATCAAGTTTTGCATGGTAAAATTTCTGCTTGAATTTTACCCATTATGAATATTGGGATTTAATGGTTCCAAGGTCAAAGCTATTCTTTCAGAATACAGTTTGTTAGTATCAGAGGTCGTCTTCATCTTTTAAGAATAGCAGTGGCTGACTAGAAACACTTCAAAAAGTTTAAATAAAAAGAAAAGCTACCAGCTAACCTCATTTGTAAATATAGCAATATACCCTTAGTATTAAATGAGAGAAAATGCTAATATTGTATTATAAACTGCTTTGTAGTTTAGTTGGTATATTTTCTTCATGAATGAAAACACATGGAACTGTAACATAAGACCACAAATTCAAAATATCTGCTAAGGTCAAGCCATATACTTTTCTAAATAATGTCAATATCAAAGAAGCCATAGAGGATTGATTCTCTCCAAAACTTGGTGGCAAAGCAGTGAATAATAATAAGCATAGAAATTTTCAGGAACATTAGGGTGAATTATTTATCCAATTGATCAAATATCCCAGCATAGAAGAGGGTAAGTTAAAACCTGAATGATAAATTTCATAGGGGAAACCTAAAACAAAAATTTTGTTTCCAAAATTTTCTTGTCTTTAAATAAATAAAATAATTTGAATCTAAATAACATTTTAAAAGTTTTAAACAAAATAATTTCATGAAAAGGTAAAATGATGAATGAAGCCAGAACTTCGGAAAGGTTTCAATGGAAACTTTCCAGCACCTATAGAAAATCATAGCAAAAAGGTGCAGTTGAGATACAAATAGAGAATTATTCTTGGTAGCTGTGAAAGAGAAAATTATGGAAAATGAAATAGTTTCCTATAGGAACTGATGAATGCACAGATTTGAATCCATGCTGTTTCCACGATATTAAAACTAAATATAATATATCAGCTCTATGGCATCAGAGATAATATATCAGTGTGAAGTTTCATGATGATTATGTGTATTCAGCTATTTTTTTTTTCTGGATATTGCTATTCCTTTCCTTTTTTCATTATTTGAGAGCAAAAAAATGTGCTTTTAAGGAACTAGTAGGAAAAAAAAAAAATAGTAAAGCAATCCAGACGACACAATAACAAAATGCGCAGCAAAGTAAAAAAATTCCATATTGGAAAGTGGGCTGGTTTTTAGACCCAGGGCTGATTACATTGTTGGCTGACTACATAAATACTCCATGGTACCGCACTCCAGTGGCTGTGGTCCAGTCCAAATTACTCATGCTCCAGTTCAGCCATGGGATGTAATTTCTGCATGGCTTAAGAGAAACTAGTAACTCAAACCTTTATACTGAGTTAAAGCAATACAGTTACAGGAAGCAGACAGAGGAGGGAGAAAAGACATTATAGGCACATACACTCAAGGAAAAATGAATAACAAGGATTACTTGATATTATAAAAATATGTTATTATATACTGTGCCATGAAACCATCACCTACCTCAAATACTACCATGAAAACATCTTAAAACCCAGTTTTTTTGTCCTCTATGACTTATAAGGAGCAAAACAACAGAATTTTCTTTATGCCAACTTAACAAAGGAAGATTAAAAAATAGTCCTAATACTTAATCATAATAACCAATTTATTTTTAAAGTAAATAAATGTGTAAGAGGTAATTTAAATCGTGAAAACAGCATGCCAGCTAGCTAGCTTTCAAAAAACACATAGCAAGTGTAGTTTTTTTACTCCAGCACACATATCCGAGCCAGGAAAGTTAGATTTCTGTGATCATGGGCAGAAGCTTATTATTAATGTGTCTTTCTTTTTTTCAGGCTCTTCCGTGAAATAGAATTCAAGGCTCATGCTGCGATTCTGCAATATTGTTCCCTGCAAGATGCAGTTTGGTTCTGCCTTAGAGGCAATATGTTTTTATGCCTAATTTTGCCTTGGGTAACTACAATGCTTGTTTATGTCTTTAAAATGCCTTTTAAAGAAATTGATTTCCATGAATCATCAATAAATCCTGCTTCTGGGATTTAATTCTTTCAGTTACGTGTTGAGGAAAAATTTACATTTTGTTGCTCTATCATATGTCTATTAATTGTGACTAAGCAGTAGCATTTAAACCCATGTGTGGCAATATGCAAATACATCATTTTTATATTTTTGGCATTAATTATATGCTCTTATTTAAAGTTTTATCACTAGCCTCTGATCAGTTTAGCTCTAAGTATGTTAAAGAATTTACATTTACAGTGTAATAACTTTATGCAACCAAGTTTTATATTTTCAGCAAATACAGAATAAAACAAAGTTGTGTTCAGAAAAACAAGAAGAGTTTCCCTCCAATGGCGGGAGGGGGAGAAAAAAAAACGCCAGTGTCTATCATTAATTGTCTAGTTCATTGATATGTGAATTTTTACAGTTCACCAAATAATGGGCAATACAAAGAACATGATCGATATTTCAAAATAAGAGATATAATTGAAGCACCAAAAATTTTAATTTAAAGGTAAAGATATTAAATCAGAGAGGTGTCTCAAAGTAAAGTTGCTCGCATTCAAGTAGGAAGGATCACTAGATATTTAACTATTTGTTCATAGTAGAAAAATGTTGAATGATTAGGAAGTTCTACATAAAGAGAGTTTGCTGCCACTTGGAGTAAAGGAAAAATTCTGAATTAATTTAAAACAAAAAAAAAAAACAAAAACAGAATAGCTATTGCTCACCAGTACTCAAAACTGCTATTTCCAACATTGCCAATGATCCCCATGTTACTACTCTAGGTAGTTATTTCTCAATCCTTACCCTACCTGATTGTCACAGGTGATTACTCTTTGCCTCCTCAACCCTTTTTCTCATGGCTTCCAGGATACCAGAGTCACCTGGCTTTTCTCATTCCATTTTGAAAGTAGTTGTTAGTGTGTTTTTTCTGTTTTTTCTTCATTACTGCATCTACAAAATATCAAATGACCCAGAGCTTAATGCTTTACCCAGTCATCTACCTATTTCAATAGCTCCTGGACATGACTTATAAAAATTGAGTTCTTGATATCTCAATCCCCAATTCAGCAGCTCATGCAGTCATTCCAATTCAGCTAATGCCAATGACATTACTCCAGTTAATCTTATTATTATCTTTTCTTCTTCTTCTTTGGTTTTATAGCTCTAGCATGCAGTAAATCAAGATGTCAATATCTTACAAATATATCTGAAATTTGACCATTTTTACATTGCTCACTGTCTTTGTTCTGGTCTCAGAAACTAGAATCTCTTGTCTGAATTATCACAGTAGTCGTTTATCCATTCTTCTGTCTTAGCCTTCCTGATCCTTCTCAACACAGTTGCCAGAACTTTAACAGGTACCTTATAAATGGAATAATGTTTTCATTTTTCTTTAAACACCCTTCATGGCTTTGTGTCTGCCTCATGGCAAAAACCAAAGAACTTATGAGACCCTGCATGACCCGAATCCCTGTTACTACGTCAATCTCATCTCATTATTTCCCCCTTTGTTCTTTGAACTTCAGCCATTCCAGCCTGCTCCTTGCTGCTCTTTGAGTACACCAGGCATATGTTTTATTAAATGCTTTTGTCTTACAGATCTTTACTCAAAAATCCTGTTCTTAGTTAGGACTTCTATAGTTACTCTATCAAAAATTTCCACATACATCCTAACTTGTAATATCCCTCCTTCACACTTTATCTCTTGTCACTAATATATGTAGTCTATATTACTCTTGTTTTTGTTTGTCGTTATGTTCTAGAATAAAGATCCAGGAGTACAGAGACTGATTTTTTTCTGGCTTTTTTTTTTTTTTTTTAATAACTGTATCCTGAGCACTGAAGATAATGCTGGATACCTAGTGAGCATGCAATATATATTTTGAGCAAATAAATGGATATTTCCTGTATTAATATTCTATCTTACTTTATAACAATTTTGTCTGTATCATCAGCCCCAGAAAGTTAATACATTAACTTTGTTGAATATGAAGACTAGGTAAGGGTTATCCAGGTAGGTTTATGTGGATGATACGAAATACAAATTCTATAATATAGCACTCAAGAATTAGTATTTTATGGGCTTGCAGCTTGAGTGATGAGTCATCCAAAGCAATAAACTTCATCACAATTAAACAGGATGATGTACCTAAGCACTCTACAGAGATATCCATATCTGAAAATCCTCGAAAGAACACTGGCTTGGTAAAACTGAGACAGTATTTCTGAGCTAAAGAGATGAAGACAAACAAATAGGGTAAGAAGTAGAAAGTGAATAATCAATAATGATACCCGATAATATCTTTGAAGTACTTCAGTATTTTTTATTTTCCTAGTAGATGGTGTTTCCTTGAGCTGCTTCACTAAATTTTCTGGAATATTATACACATTGTAGAAGAGAAATCAAACTTACGAGTGGAATATTTACTCATTTATTTTTCTTTTAGTATATTTAGAACTTTTTTTACATTCAGTTGAATATTAGAAGTTGATTAAGGAGAAAAGTCAAACCCATATGCAAATGGAAAGTTAATTTTATATACTAGGACACATTTTTCAGGAGTGCGGGAGAGTATTAAGGATTGTAGCTTTCCTCTAAAAAGAGATATGGGAATTTACTTCCCTTTATTTCCATGGAACATGTGTTGACAATGAAGAGAGAATAGTAAGACATTTTCTACTTAAAGTAAAATTTGTGTGGAAAAATAGCAGAAGTTTTTTTTTAGGTTGTATTATAAGGTTACTGTCAGGATTTTAAGGCAAGACACGATTTAGTAACAGCAGTGTTCTTATGGTTTACTGAACAGGAAAGTGTCCTGGATGAAGTAATTTTATAAAGATTAATTTGACATGAACCATTAATAAAGAAAAGATTGCAAGTAGCAAGAACACAAAATCTAGCCAAGACATGAAATTCAAGGAAACACACATTGACTATGGCAGAAAACAGAGAAGACAGACTGAAGGCCCAGGAGAAGGAGGAGGCAATTTGACGTAGTGAAGACTTCATTATGGGCCAATGAAATACTAGTTAATAAGAAAGTAATAGTTGCATATAACTTTAATTCTAAGTAACATAAAAATACAAGATATTCTGGTTTGGTTTGTCATTATTAAAGATATTATTAATAACAGTAAGATGTTGACAGGGAGAATACATACAGAACACACTCACACACACACACATGACATTTTGATCTCTAAATATTTCCTTGAGTTAGTTCGGTATTCTAATATATTTTGTAATGAAAGCAATTTTTAAAGAAATAGTAACATTGTTTAATGATTTAAATATGCTTGAATGTTATCTTTTCTGAAAAAGAATAAGTATAATCCATTATGATCATTTTAAAACTTATTGATTACATTGTCATTGTTTCTTGTCTTTGATCAAGTTGTTCAAAGACATTGAAAAACTGAAGAGTCTTTTAAAGAAAAAGTTTAAGTGAAAGTTTAGAACATCTACTACTTTCCAATGAATAGAAAATAATACCTAGAGTTGATTACTTTTTGTCAAGTAAAAGATGCCCTTTTCTCAGCAGTAAATTTCCTTTCCAATTAGTGTTGATTAAAAAGTGCCCTAGGAAGCTGCTATCATGGTCTTTACAAATCTGTTACTATGTAGCTTACTGTCTTTTTGCCTTTTGAAGCTACTTGCTTTCTATTAAATGAATTCGACTGGATATTAACTATGTCACTTTTTTTTCAATGCTTTCTGTGTATTTTATTCACATTGTGAAATCAGCCAGTACAAATAATTCCCAGTCAATATCCAAAATGGCAAGAAAGAATTTCCTATAAATATTAACGACATGACAAACATTTCCTGGCAGCCTTTGAATGTGCATCTTTCATAAACATAGGAACAGCCACTGCTTTTGAGATAGGCTATTTACTGTACAAAATACGTGGTGTGCATTATCTCACCTGTGTTCACTAACCTGCTATTCGGTTCTCCTTCCATTAGGATGCAGAACAAGTTTTTTCTTGTGGAAGAGCTTTAGTGCTTCATGATGCCACCACGTGAAACTATCTTCGCCAGGCACTTTGTAAAGTTGGTTCCATTCTCTGTTTCAGGTCTCAAATTGAATGTCACATCCCTAGGGAGGTCATAATCATTCCTACTAATTAAACTTGTCAAGTCCACATGTTTCATGTATCAAGTTGCTCTTTCAATTCTTTTATAAAATGAATTACAATGGATATTTTTATATGTTTATATTTTCTACTTTATTATTTTTCTTCAGTAGTAAAATATTTGTCTCCTTGAGTGTGTATGTGTGCGCACACACACACACACACATATTATTAGTTATAGCTCAAAGGGTTATTGATTATTGTTTTTATTGAAAGATAGAAATGACCAATATTGAAATGCATAACAATTTATTAATTCAAAGTTGATCATATTTGAATGAAAGATAATTTTCATTAATTATAAGACATTTTATAAATGTCTATTTTAATGTAAAATTTCTAATACATTGATTTGTTTCTCCTTTTGGGGCTGCTAGATTGGGTCTTTCTTTTTCTGCTTCTAGATCACAGACTTCAAACTACATATTCCTAGGTACTCTGTATATGTTTCTTCATTTTAAAATGTGCCTTGGCTTAGAATTATATGCAAATCAATGGAGATTTATTTCTACTTTCAAGAAAAATCTTCAAGTGATTTAGAGAAATTACAGTGGGTTTATAACTTTCTTCTTACACAGGATTAGGTTAATATATATTGTTATGTGCAAACCACCCCAAATTTAATGCCATTAAAACAACAATCTGTTTACTATGCTCAAGAACAGTGAGTCAGGGAATTAGGGCACAGCAGATATGGCTTCTCTCTGCTCCATCATAACTGAGAATGACTAGAACGACAGGAGGCTGGAATCATCTGGAGCTTCTTTCACTCTCATATCTGGTACCTTGACCAGGATGACTCTAGGGCTTACCTGGATCTCTCAACCAGGGACCCAACACTTCATGTCTTCGTTTGGTTTGAGCTTACCCAATCACGGTGGGTTGATTTCAAGATGCAACATACTGAGTAAACTCCCCAAAGCCAGTGTTTCAAAGATTCAAGTTAAAACAACACAGCCTTTTAGGACCTAGTTTCAGAAGTCACATAATATCACTTGTACTATTTTCTATTGATTGAAGCAGTCACAAACTGTCCAATTTTAATTGTGGTAAGAACACTCTTAACATAAGATATACCCTCTTCACAAATTTTTAAGTGTACAATACAGCATTGTTAATTATTGGCAAAATGTATTACAGCAGATCTTTACAACTTATTTAGTTGTAGAATTGAAATTCTATGCCCTCTGAATAGCAACGCCTTATTTCCACCCCCAGCTAACACCTGGCAACCACCATTCTACTCTGCTTTTATGAACTGGGCTATTTTTGATATCTCTCGTAAGTGGAATCATGCAGTATTTTTCCTCCTATGATTGGCTGATTTTACTTAGCATAATACCTTCCAGGTTTATCTATGTTGTTGTGTATAGCAGATTTTTTTTTCTTTTTTAAATACTGAATAATATTCTACTGTATGTATGTACCACATTTTCTTTATCCATTCATCCAGTGATGGACATTTAGGTTTTTTCCCATATGTTGGCTTTTATGAATAATGCTGCAATGAACATGGGAGTGCAGATATCTTTCTGAGATCTTGATTTTGATTCATTTGAATATATACTTAGAAGTGGAATTGTTGGGTCATATGGTAGTTCCATTTGAATACTTCAAGAAAGTTCCATACTGTTTTCCATAGTGGCTGCACCATTATACATTCCCATCAATAATGTACAAAGGTTCCAGTTTATTCACATTGTCATCAACACTTGTTATCTTTTGTTTTTTTCTTTTCTTTTTCTTTCTGTCTCTGTCTCTCTTTCTTTCTTTCTTTCTTTCTTTCTTTCTTTCTTTCGTGTTTCTTTCTTTATTTTTCTTTCTTTTCTCTTTTCTTTTCTTTCTTCTTTTTTCTGCATAAAAGCCATCCTAACAGGTAGGAACTGATATCTCATGTGATCTTAATTTGCATTTCAAATCCCTGATAATTAGTGATGTTGAACATTTTTTCTTAGATCATTTGTATATTGTCTTTGGAGAAATGTCTATTCAAGTGCTTTGCTTGAATTCTTTCTCAAGAATTCAAAGAAATCTTGAGAAAGAACAAAGCTGGAAGCATTGCACTTCCTGATTTCAAAATCTATCACAATAATAAAGTACTTAAACAAGTATGATACGGATTAAAATACAAAATATACAAGGAATTCCTACAACCCAATAGCAAAAAAACCCAGGTAACCCTACCTCTTGATGATGGGAGTTTGAAATTATCCAGAGCCATTTCAAAACCCTCACACATCATTTTCATATACATTCAGATTTAATTCACATGCTGTACAACTAGACTAAATTTTCTTAGATTACATTATTTCTTCTTATGGTTTCTGACCATAATAATATTTATTTTGAACTCTCTGACTCAACACAAGAAAAAGATGGAGATAATGCAGGTTGTCTATTTTGTAACCATACCAAATAAATATTTTAGTATAAGCTTAATTATGAATTAGATGTATACTTATAGGAAACTAATAAGTGAAATATTTTTTATCATTTTAATAGACAATATTTGGTGATAGAAAACGCATTCTCTTAACAAAATTACTTAACATATTATTTTGTGTTACTTCCAGTCATAGCATACATTTATTTTTCATAAAGAGAATAAACTTGTGTATGTCTTTTATTGACGGCTCAGGATTTTATATAAACTTTTGTTTCTTCTTAAAAGTAACCTATTTCAAAACATTTATAATAAAAGTTCTATGCTTAAATAAAAAAAAATGAGTGAAGAGAAAATATACCTAACCAAATTTTACAGAAGCTTCACAGACATATTTTGCTTGATATTTCTCACTAACATTGAGACAGCATTACGTCTGGGAAACAAGAAATTTTCTAGATATCACCAAGGCTTTGAATTTCCATGGTGACTACATAAAGGGATTAATTTCTGAATCATTCTAGTGTCAGCTCTGTTAGAATTGGTTCTGCTGACATTAAATGAATTTGTACTACCAGAACTTAAGCAGTGAAACCTGTCCTATTTGATTTATAGCAAGTTATTCATGTCCTCTATCACAATAAATTGCTCTTCATTTTTTAAAACTTAACTGTCTGCATTTACCAGGGAAATTTCATTATTTCTAAAAGTAAAGGTAATATTTATACATGTGTTGCTTCTTTCATAATATTTTTATTGCTTCCAGAACAGTGCTACATTTGAAGAAACACTTACTTTAAAATACTGTACTGTGTTCACAAAATTTAATTACTGGGAAAGGGATATGATAGACTAATGGGTATAGTTGAATGCTTTTCTTCATCTATGTGTATCTCTAACTTTTTTCTATAAGCACCTTCTATATATTGTAGCATTATTCTACCTCAGACACTAGTTATTTTTTTCTTAATTTTAATTTTTATAATACTGCATTTTTCAAATAATGTCATGGAAAGATGATTGATTTTATAATTGAAAATTATATACACTTATTTTCTAATAACATGCTCAATATTAACTTTCAATGCTTTTTATGCAGCTACATCAACATTAATTTTGACTTTTAATATTACTCTCAATGTAAAAATGCATTCCTTAATCCAATGGTTAATCCAATTTGACTGCTTCAGTGAGTCTGAAATTTTCAGCCTGTTCCTTTCACAGAGACCATACTTCCTCTTTGGAATCACTTACCAAAAATAAAATAAAATAAAATAAATGCTTGCATCTCTGAAGTGGATTTTGAAGAGCCAAAGTGACAAATACTGCAACATCCTTGGTATCCCCAATAATAGTTTCTACTTCTTAAGAAAGAAGTTCTATTATATGGCAAAGAAGGAAAGAAAGAGAGAGAGAGAAAGACAGAGATGGAAAGAAAGGAAGGAAGAAAAGGAAGGAAGGAAGGGAGGGAGGGAAAGAAAAAAGAGAAAAAAAAAGAGAGAGAAAGAAAAGAAAAGAAAGCTTCTCTACTTACCTTTGTACTAATCTTTTTTTTCCCCTGAAATTGTCACTGCCTGACCTGGAAGTTAGCAATATTATTACAGCATTCTAAAGCTATCCTGCTTATGGTTGGTTGGTTGTTTGTTTGTTTGTTTGTTTTTTCCTATTTAGAAACTTGAAATACGAGTTGCTTATTGACAGCCAGCCAAATATAATAATTAATTGAACTCTCCACAATCCAGGTTGATATTCAAATAAGTCTTGGCATGTTGAACTATTATGGTAGATAGGTGGCATTGTGAAATATTTCTACTGATAGTAGAAAGTTGTTTCCAGTCGATTTGAATGCATTAATTGCTTTGAGTGGAGAGCTGCAAAGAAATTGCAGTTTGTCCTGTCACTTTTTCAACATTTTGATATTAACTAGTCTCATAAACTCTGTGTAGGAAATGATATATTGGTTCTCTAATAAAGCTGATTTGGCAGTCAATATAATTTCTATATTTTCAAAAATCGAAGGTTTGTTTTAGTAGAGAATCAATTCTAGAAAAAATATTACAGCATTTTTCTCACTAAAGAGTTGAATATTTAATAAGGCAATGTGAATTTAGAAACATTTCTTTCCGTAGAAATAATATGTACCACTTACTGGGGTGCTGTGCACGCTTGTACAAATTTAGCTGTGCACAATTAAATCGGGCATGTGTGTGAATCTTATATTTTAATTATTCTGGCACCACTGCAAATTAATCATCATTACCTCAATGTTTTCAAATGATGAAAATCCTGTACAGGGCGAGTATATGACAATATCGTCTGAGCCCCCTTTAAACTATGGGCAAGCCTCCAGCTCAGGTTTGACGTGTAAACCATTAGCCCACAAACACAGCAGTTTATGGGTGGGGAAAGTAGAAGGCTGCTGAAGTTATCTGGGAGGGGAACCAAAAGCCTTTACTACAAGTGATAAAACACAGATTCAGTCTGCCATCTCTTCTGTAATCAGGCAATCTCTTAACTCAGCCAAGATTTACTGAGAACCAACTGTGTCAGCTACGATACCAGAAACTGTGGATATATAGACAAAAAAAATATGGTTTCTGCCCTGGAGGATTCTTCAGTGCAGTTGAGAAGACCAGAGCACACAAATAATTACAACAATGAAATGAAGTACCATAGTACAAGAATCTACAAATTTCTCTAGGGCATAAAGAAGGTAGAAAATTTCATCTTCCAACAGGCATCTTTTCTCAGATCCTAATCTTTTAGTGTTTCATTTTTTTCCATTTTCCTTTAAATCTTCTCTTCCTATATTGTGTGTGTCTAAATAAAGTCTATCTCTTCTTTGCACATGATTGTATTAACATCTCATTTAATTAAGGTACAGCAGAGAACCACATAGGTCATCCCTTAAACACAATGCATAGCTTTGCTTATCCTATGCCTATGCTTTGTTTTTTTTCTCTCATGAGATAATGTGAAAATCCAGCCATTCACCTAAATGTTCTGCTTTCCCTCACTCTACTATTAATAATTCTGTTTATAAATTTATCATAGAAAGTTGGATGTTTTGTTTTTCATTTGTGATTCAGGTTGATGTACCCCTGGAGGTGCATGTTTTTTATAATTATATACCAACAGATGTTCTAAATTGCTTTTGAGAACTTCAATAAGTTAATGATATTTCTGTATTTCTCAACCACTCTCAGATTATGAATTATGCAAATTATTATGATTATAAATATATAAATTTAGGAAGCTATATCTTTGGGCCAATACCACCCAAAGCTATTGTAGCATTTATAATATTTTATTGAGATTTTCCTTTACTGAAATTACACAGACTAAATGTGAAAATCTTTAGAGCTAAGATTGTGATTTTATTTTAGTCATAAAGATAATTTTTTAATTTTGATTTTTAATTATTATGGGTTATATATATTATAGTTATATATATCTATAGGGTACATGTAATATTTTGATACAGGCATACAATATGAATTAATCAAATCAGGGTAATTGGGGTTTCCATCGCCTCAGACATTTATCATTTCTTTATGTTGAGAACATTCCAGTTCCACTCTTTTAAGTATTTTAAAGTACACCTTAATTTATTGTTCATTATAGATACTTTGTTGTGATATGAAATATTCTACATTTTACCTAACTATATTTTTGTACCCATTAACTATCCCCACTTTATCCTCCCTTCCATTCTACCTTACCTAGCCTTTGGTAATTATCATTCTCCTGTCTCCATGAGATCAATTGTTCTTAATATTTAGCTCCCACATATGAGTGAGAACATGTGAGATTTGGCTTTCTGTGTTTGGCCTATTTCACTTAACACAATGTTCTCTGATTCTATCCATGTTGTTACAAATGACAGGATTTCATTCTTTCTAGTGGCTATATAATATTTCATTGTGTATATGTACCACAATTTCTTTATCCATTCTTCCGTTGATGGAAACTTAGGTTGATTCCAAATCTTGGCTATTGTGAATAGTGTTGCAATAAACATGGGAGTGCAGACATATTTCTGATATACTGATTTCCCCTCCTTTGGATGAGTACCCAGCAGTGGGATTTCTGGGTCCTGTGGTAGTTTTATATTTAGTTTTTTGTTTTTTTTTTTTTTTTTTTTTTTTTTTTTTGTTGAGACAGAGTCTCACTTTGTTGCCCAGGCTAGAGTGAGTGCCATGGCGTCAGCTTAGCTCACAGCAACCTCAGACTCCTCGGCTTAAGCGATCCTACTGCCTCAGCCTCCCGAGTAGCTGGGACTACAGGCATGCGCCACTATGCCCGGCTAATTTTTTCTATATAGATTTTTAGTTGTCCATATAATGTCTTTCTATTTTTAGTAGAGACGGGGTCTCGCTCAGGCTGGTCTCGAACTCCTGACCTTGAGCGATCCACCCGCCTCGGCCTCCCAGAGTGCTAGGATTACAGGCGTGAGCCACCGCGCCCGGCCTATATTTAGTTTTTTGAAGAACCTACATACTGTTCTCTATAGTGGTTGCACTAATTTACATTATCACCAACAGTGTACACGGATTCCCCTTTCTCGACATCCTCTCTGGCATTTAAAAGTGCCTGTCTTTTTGATAAAAGCCATATTAACTGGGGAGAGATGATATCTCATTGTAGTTTTGACTTGCATTTTTCTGATGACTGATGGTGTTCAACATTTTTTCATATACCTGTTGGCCATTTGTATATTTTTTTCAGATTCTTTGTCCATTTTTTAATCGTATTGTTTGATTTTTTCTTATTGAGTTGTTGGAGCTCCTTATATATTCTCATTATTAATCCCTCATAAGATGGATATTTTGTAAATATTTTCTTCCATTCTGTGGGTTGTCTCTCCACTTTGCTGATTATTTCCTTTGTCATGCAGAAGCTTTTTAGCTTGATATGATCCTATTTGTCCAATTTTACTTTGGTTGCCTGTGTTTTGGGGGGATGACTCAAGAAGTCCTTGCCCAGACCAATGTCCTGAAGTGTTTCCTCAATGTTTTCTTTTAGTAGTTTCATAGTTTCAGGTATAGAGTTAAGTCTTTAGTCCACTTTGATTTGATTTTTATATATTATGATGGATTAGGGTCCAGTTTTATTCTCCTGCATATCGATATCCAGTTTTCCCAGTGTGATTTATTGACGAGACTCTCCTTTTACCACTGTATGTTCTTGGCAACTTTGTCAAAAATAAATTCACTATAGATGCATGGATTTATTTCTGGATTATGTTCCATTGGTCTATGTGTTTGTTTTCTGCCAGTACTATGCTGGTGCAGTTATTACAGCTCTGTAGTATAATTTGATGTCAGGTAATATGATTCCTCCAGTTTTGTTCTTTTTGGTCAGTATGGGTTTGGCTATTCTGGGTCTTTTGTGGTTCCATATAAATTTTAGGATTATTTTTTCTATTTCTGTGAAAAACATCATTGATATTTTGATGGAAAGTGCATTGAATCTCCATATTACTTTGTGTAGTATGGACATTTTAACAATATTGATTCTTTCAATCCATCAGCATGGAATATCTTTCCATTTTCTTGTGTCCTCTTCAATTTCTTTCATCAATGTTTATAGTTTTCATTATAGAAATCTTTCAAAATTCCTTTGGTTAAGTTCATTCCAAGGTATTTTATTTCATTTGTAGCTACTGTAAGTGGGATTACTTTCTTGGTTTCTTTTTCAGATTGTTTACTGACAGCATATAGAAATGTTACTGATTTTCATATGTTGATTTTGTATCCTGTAACTTTATTGTATTTGTTTATCCGTTCTAATATTAATAGTTTGTGTGTGTGTGTGTGTGTGTGTGTGTGTGTAGTCTTTAGGCTTCTGTAGATTTAAGATCATATCATCTGGGAACAAGGATAATTTGACGTCTCCCTTTCCAGTTTAGGTGGCCTTTATATCTCTCTCTTGTCTGATTGTTCTAGCTAGAACTTCCCGTTCTATGTTGAATAACAGTGGTGAAAGTGGGCATCCTTGTATTTTTCCAGATCTTGAAGAATGGGCTTTCAATTTTTTATTATGATACTATTAATAGTTGTGGGTATATGGCTTTTATCCTGTTGAGGTAAGTTTCTTTTATATCCAGGTATTTTTTAGAGTTTTTCTGACGAAGGAACATTGAATTTTATAAAATTCTTTTTCAGCATCATTTGAAAGAATCATATGGTTCTTTCTGTTGATATAATGTAACATATTGTTTGATTTGCGTATGTTGAAACATCCTTATATCCTACTAGATCATGATGAATAATCTTAATTGATTTTTGAATTTGGTTCTTTAATATTTTTTGAGGATTTTTGCATCTAATTTTGCATCTACGTTTGCATCTGTGTTTATCAGAGGTTTGGCCTATAATTTTCCTTTTTTATTTTATCTTCATCTGGTTTTGATATTAGGGTGATACAGGCCTCATAGAATGAGTTTGATATTATTTCCTTCTCCTCAGTTTTTTGGAAAAGTTTATGTAGGATGGGTATCAGTTCTTTGAATGCTTGGTAGAATTCAGCAGTGAAGTCATTGGGTTCTGGGCTTTTCTTTGATGGGAGAATTTTTGTTACTGCTTCTATCTTATTACTTGCTATTGATTTATTTAGGTTTTGGGTTTCTTTCTGGCTCAATCTTAGTAGGTTGTATATGTCTAGGGATTTAACAATTTTCTGGGTATTCCAACTTCTTGGCCCACAGTGGCTCATAATAGTCTATAATGATCCTTTGGATTTCTGCAGTATAAGTTGTAATGCCTACTTTTTCATCTCTGGTTTTGTTTATTTGGGACATGTCCCTTTTTTCTTAGTTAGTCTGGTTAAAGGTTTGTCAATTTTGTTTATCTTTTCAAAACACCAGCTTCTCATTTTGTTGATCTTTTATATGTTTTGTTTCAATTTTATTTGTTTATGCTCTGATCTTTATTTTTTTTTCTTGTATTAATTTTGAACTTGGTTTGCTCTTGTTTTTCTAGCTTTCTGAGATGCATCATTAGGTTGTTTATTTCAAGCTTTTCTACTTATTTGATGTAGGCACTTATTGCTGTAATCTTTCTTCTTACTACTACTTTTTATATATTCCATAGCTTTTGATATGCTATGTTTTCATTTATATTAACTTTAAGAAATTTTTAAATTTTTGTCTTAATCTTTTCATTGATTCACTGGTAATTCAGGAGCATATTATTTAATTTCCATGTGTTTGTACAGTTCCTCATTGTTGTTGATTTCTAGTTTTTTCCATTTTGGTCAGATAAAATACTTGATATAATTTCAATTTTTTTTGAATTTTTTAGGACTTGTTTTGTGGCCTAACATATGATCCATCCCTGAGAATAATCCATGAACTGAGGAGAAGAATGTGAATTCTGCAGCTATTGGATGAAATGATGAAACATTCTGTAAATATCTATGAGGTCCATTTGGTCAATAGTGAAGATTAAGTGCAATGTTTCATTGTGGATTTTCTGTCTGGATGATCTGTCCAGTGCCTAAAGCAGAGTTTTGAGGTCTCCAGTGTTTATGGTTTTGTGGTTTATCTCTGTCTTTAGTCTGACAATATTTGCTTTATATATCTTGGTGCTCCAGTATTGGGTGCATATATATTTAGAATTCTTATATCCTCTTGCTGAATTGACCCTTTTATCATTAGATAATGATGTTCTTTGTCTTTTTTTACAGTCTTTGTCTTGAAATCTATTTTATCTGATAGAAGTATAACTACTCCTGCTGTTTTTTGGTTTTCATTGAATGGAATATCTTTTTCTATGCTTTATTTTCAGTCTCCATGTGTCTTTAAAGGTGGAGTGTATTTCTTGTAGAAAACATAGTTGGACCCTGTTTTATATTCATTCAGGCACTCTTTGTCTTTTGATTGAAGAGTTTAGTACCTTCACATTTAATGTTATTACTGATAGGGAAAGACTTACTACTTACCTACACCTGTATCTACAACATATACTGTGTTATATGATTTCTGGTTGTTTTGGGGTCTTTTTTTTCTTTTTTTCTTCCATCCTGTCTTCCATTGTTAAAAGTGATTTTCCCTAGTAGTGTGTTTTAATTCCTTGCTTTTTATTTTTTCAGTATCTGTTCTAGGCTTTTTGATTTGAGTTTACCATAAGGCTTGCAAAAACAATTTATAACCAATTATTTTAAACATATGACAACTTTGCATACAGACAACCAAACAAACAAGTCAAGAGAAATCTCATAGATATTCTACACTTTAACCCCATTCTCTCTGCTTTTTAACTTTTTGTTGTTTTTATCTATGTCTTTTTATACTATCTCTCTCTCAAAAAGTTGCTGCAGTGATTTTTGATACGTTTGTATTTTAGTCTTCCTACTAAAGATATAAGTGGTTTACACAGTGCAATTATAGCAATGTAGTAGTCTATATTTGTGTACTTACTGTTACCAGTAAGTTGTAGCTTCAGATGATTTCTTATTGTTCATTCATCTCCTTTTCTTTCCTTTTGTAGAACTCCTTTTAGCATTCCTTGTAGGACAGATTTGGTGTTGACAAAATACTTCAGCTTTTGTTTGTCTGAGAAAGTCTTCATTTCTCTTTCATGTATGAAGAATATTTTTGCAGGATATGATATTCTAGGGTTAAGTTCTTTTTTGTTTTTTATTGCCTTCAGCACTTTGATTTGTCATGCCACTCTCTCCTTGCCTATAAGGTTTTCACTGAGAAGTCTACTGCCAGATGTACTGGAGTTCCTTTATATGTTATTTTTTTCTTTTTTCTTGCTTCCCTTAGGACCTTTTCTTTATCGGTGACCTTTCAGAGCTTAATTATTAAATACCTTGAGGTAGCTTTGTTAAATTTGCTTGGTGTTCTACGACCTTCTTCTACCTGAATATTAATATCTTTCTCTAGGTTTCAAAAGTTCTCTGTTATTATTTCCTTAAATAAACTTTCTACCCCAATCTCTTTCTCCACCTTCTCTTTAAGGCCAATAACTGTTAGATTTGCTTTTTTGAGGCTATATTCTAGATATTTTATGCATGCTTCATTTTTTTTTACTCTTTTATCTTTTTTTCTTTTCTGTGTATTTTCAAATACCATGTCATCAAACTCACTAACTCTTTCTTCTACTTTATCAAATTCTGCTGTTGAGCGATTCTGATGCATTTCTCAGTTTGTCAATTGAATTTTTCAGCTCCAGAATTTCTGCTTGATTTTTTTTTATTATTTCAATCTCTTTGTTAAATTTATCTGATAGGCTTCTGAATTTTCCCTGTGTTGTGTCAAAGTTCATTGAGCTTCTTCAGGACAGTTGTTTTGAATAATATTTCTGCAAGTTCACATATCTGCATCACTCTGGGATTGGTCACTGGTACCTTATTCAGTTTGTTTGGTGACGTCCTGTTTTCCTGGATGTTATTGGTGCTACGGATGTCCATCTATGTCTGCTAGGTATTTATTTTAACTTTACAGTCTGGGCTTGTTTGATCCTCTACTTCTTGATAAGGCTTTCCAGATATTCCAAGGGAGTAGAGTGTGTGGTCTAAGCCTTTTGTCATTACATCTGTTTCTGCATGGAGGCACGGTGGCAGGGAGAGCAACCCAAACCCAGTAATGCTGTGAATCTTACAGACTCCTGGTGGTACCACTTTCGTGGACCTGAGTGTGATATGTGAGAATTCCCTGGAATATCAGGCAAATTCTCTCACTTTCTTCCCTCACTCTAGGCTTCTGGAGTTGAGGAAATGTAATGTGGGCACTCCTTCATGGCCACTGCAGGTAGGACTCTCTCAGGTTACACCTGAGGCCAACCCAAAGTCCATGGTGACTGCTGTCTGGCTTCCTCTGATGTTTACTCAAAGCCCAAGGGCTGTTTAGTCAGCAGCTGGTGAATCTTACTAGGACTGGGTCCTTCCTTTCAGCACAGCATGTTTTCTTCTGGTCCAGGGTAGGTCTAGAAATGCCATCCGGGAGCTAAAGCCTTGAATCACTGAATTCAGGAATCTACTTGGTACTTCATTTGACTGTGGCTAAACTCAGACCCAAGTTGCAAAACAAGGTCCTCCAAATTCTTCCCTTTCCTTTCCACAAGTGCAATAAGATTCTCCTTGAGCTGTGCTGCCTGGAATTGCGGGAAGGGTGACACAGGCACTGGCATGGCCACCACCACTGGTGTCTCATCGGTCATGTGCGCTCCAAGTCCGCTGGCTCTGAGCCAGCACAGCTGCAGGAATTTCTCAAGGACTGCAGGCTTTGTGGCATAACTGCCATACAAATTTATTCCAGGCCCAGCTGCTTTTTGTCAGCAGGGAGTGGAGCTAGCCAGACCTCAGGTTTCAGGGCAGAGGACTCCCCTCTGGCCAGGCTGGTCTAAATGCTCCCTCTGTGGGTGCCAGCAGAATTCTAGCCCGTGCTGTGTTTCTCTGTGTCGGGGTGGCCCTGAGTTCCAATTAAAAGTCCCAGAATCACATCAGTCTCTCTCCCCACCGGCACACGGATTCTCTCTCCATTCAGCAACGCTGGCATGCGGAAGGGTGGCAAAGTCAACGCAAGTCTGTCTTTTTGCCCTCTTTGTGCTTCTTTCTTTGATATAATGTTCAAATTAGGAATTGTGAAAGCTCACCTGATTTTTGGTTCTTCTGAAGATGCTTCCTTGCATTGATAGCTGTTGAATTTGGTGTTGGTGTGGAGGGACAGTCACGGGAGGGTTCTAGTCAGCCATCTTGCTGTGCCCCTCTTCAGAAAATATTTTTGGATCAATTAAGGGATATATCATAGAACCAGTAGTTTATGGATTGATAACTAAAACTAATAATTAGTTGGTGTAAATTTAAATAACCTCAATGTGAGAGATTTATATTGTATATAATCCTGATGGCATTCACTTTCAGTCAAATGTATTGTAATAATATTTACCTTATGTGTCCAAAAGCTATATGTCATTGCTAAGATCCAAAAAGAGAAAAGCATTTTGATAAAATGTAAGCAATTTACTTTTACTTTGCCATCTGTTCGGTAATTGTATAGATAGAGTTAAACATTTTTTTAAAAAAATCTGAATGAGTTTCTTTCTTTCATCTGCCAGTTGTGAGGACAAAAACTATTCTCACAAGATAAAATAAAAATTGTTGGATAAGTATTAAAATGAATTATGGAATTCATAAAAATTTACTGAAATCATACTGTACTAAAGAAACATCCAATCATCTAAAAAAAAAACTTTCAGATGAAATTTGATTTTTTCAAAAACATGTTCTCAAATGACCAAAGTGGAAAAAGAATCTTATAAAACCATGATAGTTCAAGGAATGTATAAAGTTGATATGATAATACTTATATTATTTTCTGTACTATATTATAAAGTAAAGAAAATAGAATAAATGTAGTTCAATAAAAAGAGTTAGATTTTCAGATTTTATGCAGCATAAATACAACATAATCAGAAATCTAGTTCTCAGTTCTTTAAACTTAAAAACTTTTTTGTTTAATGTTATGGTTATTGTTAAAGTTACTGATGTTATTGACTGATTAAGATTAGGACAAAAAAGAGAAACAAGTGAATGTGCGTTTTCAAAAAAAACACAAAAGAAATATTAGAAGGTTTCCTGAATGCCAGGCAACTAAATTTCTCCTAGTGCTTAAAATTATTAACAGAGAAGGATACTGTAACAAACAGGATTATGGAAAGTTTCCTTTGTTTTTAAATTTTGCCCCTAAACTGGACCTTAAAAATGTACCTTGATATTATTTTCAACTTAGGAAATTTTAAGTTACCCATTATTTTATTTTTTTAAGACTTGATATTAGGCAGGGATTTGTTTGAGGATTATTTAATTGTGAAATTTACTTCTTTTGGCAATTTTATGATCTTTGACGTTATACTCTGTGCTGTGTTAAATACTTGGCTAGGTGCAGGTACAGATCCTAAGGTAAGCAAGATAGTTATTGCTATGATGAAACTCACTATAAATTGAAAATAATACATATATATGTGTGTGTGTTATATATGTATGTACAAATAAACATCTTAGTAGAAGAATTTGCTAAATGCTATATAGTACAATACCCTCTTGCTATTGTATCACTATAACAAATGTTCACATTATTTTTACTGAATGCTACTGTGTGAACAATGCAATGGTTTTTAATGTATTCAAAGAGTTCTGCCATTAGCACAATCAATTTTATACCATTATTATGTTTACCCTTAAAAGAAACCATGTGCCCTTTAGTGGTCACTCTCCTTGTTTACTTCCAATAATCTAATTCTATTTTCCATGGGATTGCCTAGTCTAGACATTTAATATAAATAGAATCATACACATGTGGTCTTTTGTGAATGGCTTTTTTGACTTATTATAATGTTTTCAAGGTGCATCTAATGTTATAGCGTGAATCATTATTTCATTCCTTTTTATTAACAAATACTAAATGGTTGCATGGGTAGACCACCCTTTTTTATTAGTCAAATTTATGAATATTTGGGTTGTTTTTACTTTATAGCTTTATGAGTGATATTTTCGTGAACATTTGTACATAAATTTCTGTGTAACATTTGTTTTCATTTCTTTGGAGTAAATACCTAGAAGTGGAATTGCTAGATTATATGATAACTCTATGTTTTTTTGTCCCCAAATTTTTTGCCCAAATAGTTTGGGAACTGCCAAACTATTTTCCAAACTGACTGTATTTTTTACATCTCCAACAGCAATGTATGAGGATTCCATTTTCTCCATATCTTTTTGTTTTCTCCTTTTTATTATAGCTGTCCTAGTACCCATGAAGTTACATCTCCTTGTGGGTCTGGCTTACCTTCCCTTGATAGCTGATGATGTTGAGTATCTTTTTATATGCATAATGCTATTTTGTATTCCTCCTTTGGAGAATGCCTATTCATAGTCTTTGTTCATTTTTTAATTATTTTGTCTTAATATTATTGAATTGCAAGAGCTCTTTATATCTTCTGGATACATGTCTTATCAGAAAGATGATTTATAAATATTTTCTCCCATTCAGTGGGTTGCCTCCTCGCTTTCTTCATGGTGTTGTTTGAGGCACAGAAAGGTTTAATTTTGGTAAGTTCAGTGGAAATAAGTTTTTCCCTTTGATTCTTACAACTTGGTGTCAAAGCTAAGAAAGCATTGCCTTATTCAAGCTCAAAATATTTACCCATTTTCTCTTAAGGGTTATATTTTGTAGCTCACATTTTGAGGGTTTTTTTTTTTTTTTTTGTATTTGTTCTATTTTGAGTTACTGTTTTTGTATTTAATGTGAATTAGTAGTCCAATCTGATATTTTTGCATGAGTCTATTTGCAATAGTCTATTTGTTGAAAAGACTATTCTTTCCTCACTAAATCATCTTGGCACCCTTGTTGATAATAGTTAATTTTTACTGAATACTAGACAATATAAATAATATCTTACAGAAGTGCAGAATTCCGTTTTCATTTTCCTAAGATTTTTATTTTGACTAGAAGTTTAGTTACAGGTGGACTCTCTTGAATTTTGTTCAGGCTAGCTTTTACTCTTTGTTATCATAGACCAAAGAGAAGCCCAGGGTGCTTTCCAACCCTACAAGGTTGGCCATACTCAAATTCCACACTCTGCACTCCTTTAGGGTGTGGTCAGGACTTAAGTTTCAGCTTTGTTAGGATGTGGTTACTATTCCTAGACTTCTTTTTCTTTCTCTCTTTGTTTCTTTCTTTCTTTCTTTCTTTTTTTTTTTTTTTATCACATCAGCTACACATTAAAGAGATCTCTCCAATGTCAGGGTCAGAAGTCCCTGGGCACCAACTTCTCTGCCTTCCTTCATGCCCAACACTGCTCGGTTACTATACAAGCCTTCAGCTGCTAGTATGTGGTGAGAGTTGAATGGTCTCGTCATGTGCACACATATCCCAGCCCTTGTACACTGGCAAGAGTCTCATCTTGACCTACAGAGCGCCCTCTCCACTCAGGGCCACCCTCTCTGATTCCAGTCACTTCAGGTGCCCCAAATTCTCACAACTTCCTCCTCAGCTTTGCGGAAATGCATATTCTGCTGGGAACTCCAGCTCTGAGTTATGGTTGATTAAGAAATTTTCCACAGACATGAAACTGGAAATCTGTGGGGTTAAACCCTTTTTTCCTTCTATAGGGATCACAGCCTTGTGCTGTCTATTGTCCATTGCTTGGAAACAGTTTTTCTCTCATATTTTTTTTTTTATAGTGGGAGGGCTAGTCCAGTATCATTATTCCATTATGGCTATTTGATGTAGACTTTTATACAAAGTCTTATAGTGGGGATGTATGTGTTTCATTTATCTAAATTACTCAGATCCATAATATTACTTACCCAGAGTACTTATTCCATGAGTCATTTGTGGTAAGTGTTTCACCGTATATATAATACCCTGGATTTTTAAAATAATTCTTCCTTGGAAAGAGAACTCAGTACATTTTGTAAAACTTCTGAGACAGACTGATAATTATGACATGGCAATAAAAATTATAACATACTTATTTCAGTCGCAACATTCTAAGGAAATCTGAAAATGCCTGCTATAAATCAGCAGAATTATTTGAATGCTATTCAAATTACTAGAAATCACTTACTAAAGAGTACAAATAATGCTGTTACAGAAATGATAACAAGGAAGAAATTATTCTAAAGAAGTAGAAGGCTCAGGTGGAGGAGATAATTAGGTAATGAATAGTTATTTGGTAAAGTAGGAAGTTAGTGTGTAGGTAAATTAAAGTAGATTAAAAAGTCTTAAGAGAGACAGGGCAAGGGAGAAAGCAATTTGGTGTATTAAACAGTACCCTTCCTTCCTCCACAATTGTTAGAAATATGTGATAGCATAATCTTGCAAGGAGAAAACTGATATATTTCATTTATTCACTAAATGATGAAAACTATGCACATTATCTAGAAGTATTAAAATTATGAAAAGTATGGCATTGAGAAATCAATTAAATAGTTATTTAATTTGACTAACTCTCAGATCTTTAATACATAATGCTGAAACTTTTAAAGTAAAGAACTAGCACAGAATAGAGCTACTCAGCCCAGGCAACTAGAAGATTCTCATAGACTAAACACATAGATACAATAGGCCACTCCTGTTCTCAACATCCATTGGGCTACAGGTGAAATAGCACATTGTCTGGTGGAATATAAACACACTCTTCTCAAGTAGCTTTTTAATGTACTATTATCTTATTTATGATGTACTATAAAATGAACTTAAATGATGTACTATGTAATGAAACCAATTTTATCATAATCTAATTGATATAAACAGAAGTTCCTAGACATGCAGTTTGTCATTTCTTTCAGTTTCCAAGAACCTACTGCTGACATTAAGTGAGGACTTAAGTGTATTATAAATTATTTATTATTCACTCGTACAAGCTTTATTTTTCCTTCTGGTTGTTTTCAAGGTTTTTTTTTCAATCTTAATTTTCTACAATTTGACTAATTTCCTTCAATGTGGGATAAAGATGCAACTTACTCCTAATCAAAAGGACACGGCAAAACCATGCAGATTTTGCAGATGTCATTAAGACCTCTAGGCAGTCGATGTTGAGCAAGTCACAAGAGAGATTCTCTTGGGTGTTTTCCAGGCATTCTCTTAAAGAGGAGACTCGAAACCGTAGAGATGATCTTCCATTGGTTCTGAGCAAGCAAACAGCTGCATGTCAAATTACTCTGGAGGGGGGGTCCTGGGAGCTGAAGGCTCCGTCTTACCTCCAAAAGGAACTGAATTCTGCCCACTTGAGTGTGTTCAGAGGAGGGTCCCAAGCTCTGTATGAGAAAGCAATAGTTGACCTCTTTATTTCAGCCTCGTGAGGCAGATGAATCAGGTAGGCTGTGTTTGGACTCTTGACCTAAGGAAACTGTGAGATAATAAATTTATGTTGTGTTAAGCCACTGAACTTGTGGTCATTTTTTATGCAGCTTAATACAACCACTTTAATTCAAGGCATAAATAGTTGAATGTGATTATACATTCACTTGTGTATGTAGATATTTTCATCTAGTTCAAGTCTTGTTTGTTTTCTCCCCTTCTTAAAAGACATTAAGTTAGATAAAATATAGATGAACATAAAAATATGTATCATTATCACTGATTTTCTCTAAGTTTTCTCCCAGATTAAATTATAAAACTCCAGTGGTTTATCCTCATTTGTATCCCAATGTCACCTATCATGTGGCTAAGCTTATTATGGTATGCAATGAATATCTGTTGATAAAAGAAGCAAATCCAAAGAAAACTCAGTGCATTGTATATTTTATAACGAAATAATGATGTAAATAAACCAAGAAACACAATTAATTTGCTAATTTACAATGCTAATTCATTGAAGTAAGGTAAAATGATATCTGCCTCATACTGAAATGTCTCTTTCCCCCTTTATTTACATATTTACACAAATCCTTTTGTCAAAAAGTGTTTTAATTAATTTTAATAATATATTTTCCTATATTTTATATTAAGCTTAATTTTCTGCCATGTTATTCGGCTTTTACTTTAATAATTAGAATCATATTTTGATATTTTATTTTGTTCAGAAAGTTTTAAAATATAGCATTGAGTAATATTTGTATTGCTGTGATAAAGTTTTTATAAATATAAGCTAGATATAAAAATGGCATCAATATGAGCTTTCGGAAATCTTTAAAGTCTCCTACAATTGCACATAGATGGGGTATTTTAAAATTTAATTAGTGTTGTACTTGTTTTTAGTAGAATTGATACACTTCTTTTTGGCTGAATATAAAAATTATACTTAAAAATTTAATATCTCAATACTTAAAAATTTCAGAAATCTATGCTTACCAAAAATAATATCTGCAACTGTAATAATATCATTATTTGGTGAGAGTGCAAACTTGAAGTATATATTTTATATATGTAAAATAAATTAATATTAATAACTCATGAAATTTTTGATTCAAAATCAAAATATATTACTAGAGCAGGGAAAAAGATAATTATATAAATCCTAAGAAAACTTGGAATAATAAGAGATTAAAAGAAAAACATAAACTATGTGTGTTTCATTTTATATACATATTTATGTAAAATTGTCCATAAGCATAAATGCCATGTGTAACAAAAATTAATTTAACATTAAACTAGTTAAAAAGAATTCAATCATCTTTGCAGTACTGACATCCTATACTTATTTAAACTGAACACATATTTCTGGCTTTAAGCTTGTAAGTTGAAGTGTGTAGGCTCTTACTCCATTCTGGAATTATTTGTAAGGAGTTTAAGAAAAAGAGCTTTAATATCTTGCTGGAATTCTATTTATATATTACAAACCTCTACATGTAACGTGATTAAACCAGTGAGTTTACAAATCAGTCTAAAGGGGAGAAAATTCTTTGAATATCTGTGAAATTCTTTTTCTATTATTTTTAATTTTATTTGGAATTGCCTGGGGGCATCTTGGGATTCCCCGTTTAGTCTCTTTAATTTACTGCTATTGAGCCTGCATTTCTAGGTCACTATTTGCTTCTGGTTGTTAATCAGTTTCATTTTGAGATGTGAAGATCAGAGAAAATTCAGTTTCTATTCTCTACATATCCATCATCACCTCATAATTGTGCCTTTGCATTTCACGTGGTACATTCTGAGTTTCTTAGACTGGTTTTCTACCATAAGTGATAAATGGCATTCCAACATTTGGCTTTGAAAACTACAAACCTTACTAACCATTACCTCTCCTGGATGTCCAGTTTATATGCTTTGCATTACCCAAGATAAAATATATTTTCTTTGCATTATTCCCCATTGCTACCTATAATTAGTTGTCATGTCTGGCTAATTCTTCCCTCAAACTGTCTCTTGTATCTGCCAGCTCCATTTCCTCACAACACACACTAAAAATACATACGCCCACACATTCTATTTTCATTTTCCACTTAGGTCTGAGAAATCATTACTTTTAAATGATTTAGAAGCTTTCTTATTGTCTCTAAGGTTTCTCTTTAATTTATCCTGCATGTAACTAGCAAATAAATCTGATAAGATTCTCTTCATGTCACTTTCTTACTCAAATGACATTAACTTAACATTCAACATTTTACAATATATTCTCAAGAGCCTTTCTAATATACAATTGTCTGTTCTCTATATATCCATCATCACCTCATACTGTCCCTTTGTATTTCACATGGTGCGTTCTGAGTTTCTTAGACTGGTTTTCTACCTGAAGTGATAAATGGAATCCCAACTTTTGGCTTTGAAAACTACAAACTTTACTGATCATTACTAAAAGAAATCTTAAAGCACAGAAAAGAAAATACTCACTTCTCCCATATAGCTCACAAAATTGACTACTATACTGTTATCATAAAAGTATTCTTGCCAAATGTCATTTTATGAAAAAGCACCTTACAAGACACAAGAATGTGGGGCATTGCTGGTATGTTCAGTAACAATTCTGTAATTCTTCCATTTGACTAGCAAATTTACTTGGTAGAAATGTGCAAATATGTGCACCAAAAGGCCTATGTAGAAATATTTATAACAGAAATATTTCTAGTAGCCCCAATCTAGAAATGATTCAATGCTTGACCGACTGTAGAATGGGTAAATTATACTATCTTAAGACAATAGAATAACATAGAGCAATAATAATTGAAGGATTAGGGAAATAAACAATAAGGATGAATTTCTTTTATACATTGTGAAAAGTAAATGAATTGTGTATGATTACATTGATATAAATTTCAAAAACAGACAAAACGAATCTACAGTTTTAGAAGTTTAATGGTTACTCTTGAAGTTGGGAGTGGTAGTTACTAGATATAGTTTGCCATTGATACAAATTACATTAATGGCCCCAATTGTGACACGCTGATGTTTTTATTGATGTAAACTCATTGATTATCTACTCTTTCATCAAGTACTGACCATTCGTACTCTCTTTTCTTTTTATATTTAATGTGTTCAGATTTAGTGTTTGAGCAGTACACTTTAGAAGAGAAATATTCTCAGATATTCAGAACTATACACACACACACACACACAATTCTTCTTTGCCTTATTCTATTCTTTCTCAGGCTTATCCATACACCACAGATTAATTTAATCAATATATATTATTACACATCTACAATTTGAAATGCACTGAGCATAGTTCTTGTAGTACAAAAGTGAATTCTTAGCATTTCCTGTCTTCTGATATTTGTGATCCTGTGAAGCACAAAATCACACAGACTGATAGCAATTTAAAAAGTTAAAATCTATAATAGAGACATGTGTAAAGTTTTCTGGTAACACATAGAACTCTGCTTAAAGGCTCTGATACTGAGATAAAACACTTGAAATGATGTATGACCTCACCAGGAAGACGAGAGGGAAAAGGTAACCCAGGCAGAAGTAACAACCTGTGGCAAAGCCACAACCTTGTGTAAAGCCATGGCATATTTACTGAACTGTGGTGGTATTGAGTTGAAGCAGAAAAACAGGGCACAAGATGAGTTTAGAAAGGTAGAAAAGTATGAATTATGTAGTCCTAGGGCTAAAATGGACTAGTGGACAGGTATTTATTTATTACATTGTAAACAGAAAAATAAGTCTTCCCAATTTAGTGTGATTTACCATGGAATGCAAAAATATAGAATTAGCCTTTTAAATACTAGATGGCATCTGGATGTCTTGTTCAAGCTTAATTCAAAATTTAGTATGTTTTAATATTATAATAGATGCTGGGAATATAAATTAGTAAATCATAACCCCTCACAGTTTAGTAAGAGAGAGAGAGACAAGAAAACAATCTGGTATAACATATACGTTTCACCACAATTTATTGCCTATAAAAGAAGGTAGAATAAAAATCCCTAAAAAAACCTCAGAGAAATAAAAATGTGTATAGATAAAAATAAAAATCTATAAAATTGTGTGTGGGGGGGGTAAAGAGGGAAGAAAAACTAAAGAAGAAAGATGAAAAATACACTTATGAATTTTAAAAAATCATCATTGGGTTAAAAAATACAAATTTGTGAGTCTGAAATGTCTTAGGTGTTCAGGAGTATTATTAATTCTGAAAAGGAATGGCAGTAGTGTTAAAATTTTTGAGTCTGATTTCCTGGATATTTCTAGCTCAAATTAGTTTGGTGTGAAACTGGGGGCACGAGGAAGGTTGTTGGAACTAATTTTGGTATAGACAATACATGTCTCAAAAATAATCTAGGAAAATGAGGATGAAATTCATTGAGGCTACCTCAAAAGAATGTCAAGTTATTAATTTCCAATGCCACTAATAGAAGATTCCTGTAGAGGAAAGAAAAATGGACAAAAGGACAAAGATGCTGTGAGTGTCAGCATAGGAAAATGGCTTCTGTAGTGGAATCCTCGCCCTGCTTCTTACCCATAGAAAGTTTAGAGCTAGTATGTGCTTCTTCATGCTGCCATTCTTTCTTGTCACATTGATGAGCAGTATTGTACATGGGGACAGTCCCATAGCTGAAATCTCACAGTCAGGGTATAATAGATCAGGGTATAATAGATAACAGCACTGGCATATCTCACATAGACATGTAGCATGAGGCAGACACACATGTTTCTTGTTTAAGTCCCTGATAGTTCAGGGTATCGTTTGTTACTGCATTATAATCTAAGCAAAGCTGACTCATCCATTAAGCACAGTAGGCATACTGCCTAAGGCCCATGTTATTGTAGGGACCTGAAAAAATGTCTTCATTCTTTTAAAATTAGATAAAAGAATATAATCAAGCCTGGCTATATTTATCTTTATATCTGTGTAGTCATAAAACATATGCAACATTTTTTCATGAATAAAGGGACCACAAAAGTCCTAGGATCCATGAAAGTCAAAATGTGGCCCAGAGCTCTTTAAATAACAGGAGTTGAGACCTTGAAATTGGATGTGGTCATAAAACACACATAGAATAATTGGAAGTGGCTTAGATGTCAAGTAGTCAGGTGCTAAGAAAATTACAGGAATGAGAAAAGTTTATTTACATTACATATTAATAGTTGTAAAACTTTGGTAAAACTGTCACCTATGATAGTATGGAAGGCATATTATGAGCTTAATAATTATGAAAATATTTTAAGCTGAATAACACCCATAGTGTGTCAATTTGTGTTGGCCGTGTTTGGCAAATTAGTAGAGGGAAATTAAACTCAGAAAATACTACTTCAATTTTATGCAAAACAGAAACAAAATAAAGAATACACAAATACAGGGACTTGTGGATTTGGAAGAGACAATTGATACAGAAACCCACACACACTGTAAAGGAAATATTGAGAACCACTTTGAGCAACAAAAGTTAATTAAGAGTCAGGCTTGAGGAAAGATCAGATAAAGGGGATAGTTATCACATGAATTGAAATGCCATTTGGCAACGCAAAAGGACAAATCTCAGTATATGCAACGTCTGAATCTCCAATACACTACAGACTCTATAATATTAGATTGTATAGATTATATTGTGTAAGTTTTCATTTACAGGAGGTCCAAGAACAATCAAGAGTCATCAGGAACAGCTACATGATTTCATGGCCCAGAGCAAGATAAAAATGCAGGATCCTTCATTCAAAAACCATCAACAGTATCAAGACAGTGACAGGAGAGCTCTAAAGTTTAAAAAAAAAAAAAAAACTTTCAAAACATAAGGACTTTTTGACTGCACAGACAATCTATCCATGAAACTGGCCTTGATGGTCTAGATTTTAAAGTAGTGTTTACTCAAGATATTGAATGGAAAGGGGAGACAGATTTCTAGGGTGAAGAGAAGATTTTACCCACAGAATGGGACAAAATATTTGCAAACTACCCATCTGACAAGGGATTAATGACTGGAATATATGAGGAACTCCAACTACTCAATAGGAAAAAATCAAATAATACAATTAAAAAATGGGCAAAGGATCTGAATAGACATTTCTCAAAGGAAGTGTACAGATAGCCAATAGGTATATGAAGAAATGCTCAACATCATTAGTTAGCAGAAAATGCAAATTAAAACTACAATGAGATATCATCTCGCCCCAGTTAAAATGGCTTTTATCAAAAAGACAGGTGATAATGAATGCTGGAGAGAATGTGGAGAAAGTGGAACCCTTGCACATTGTTGGTGGTGGAAATTAGTACAACCACTATGGAGAACAGTATGGAGTTTCCTCAAAAAAATAAAAACAGAACCACCATAGTGGGATTGCTGGGTCCATATCCCAAAGAGGGGATATCAGTATGACGAAAATATACCTGCACTCCCATGTTTATTGTAACACTATTCACAATAGCTAAGATTTGGAATCAACCTAAGTGTCCATCAGTGTATGAATGGATAAAGAAATTAACACACAATGGAATATTATATAGCCACAAGAAGGAATGCAATCCTGACATTTGCAACAACATGGATAGAATCAGAGAACATTATGTTAAGGCCGCAGTTTCCAACCTTTTTGGCACCAGTGGCCAGTTTCATGGAAGACGATTTTTCCATGGCCTAGGGATGGGGGGTGGGGTGGGTGTGTGGTGCAGAGCTCAGGCAGTGATGTGCTGGCCCATTTCCTATCAGGCCATAGACTCGAAACGGGCCCCGGCCTGGGTGTTGGGGACCGCAGTGTTAAGTGAAATAAGCCAAGCACAGAAAGACCAATCTCATATGTTTTCACTCCTATGTGGAAGCTAAATATTAAAAACAATTCATCTCATGGAGACAGAGAGTACAATGATGGTTACCAGAGGCTGGGAAGGGCGGGTTGGAAGGAGGCGGGTAATAAAGTGGGGATGGTTAATGAGTATAAAAATGTAGTTAGACAGAATGAACAATATTTAATAGCAAAACAAAGTGATTATCATCATTGATAAGTTAAGGTATAGTTTAAAATAAATAAAAGAATGGAAGTGGAATGTTCCTAAGACAAATAAATGATAAATGCCTGAGGTTTTGGATACCCCAATTACCCTGAGTTGATTACTTCACATTGCATGCCTGTATCAAGACATCACATGCACCCTATAAATACATGCAACTACTATGTGCCCATAATAATTAAAAATAAAAAGAAATTCTAAACTTCTATTTTATTTGGGTAGTGGGCATGTATGTGTGTGTGTGTGTGTGTGTATATATATATGTGTGTGTGTGTAAAAGTCATCCTGCTACAGACTTAAGATTTTTGTATTTCACCTTATGTAAATTACTCCTCCATAAAGAATTATTTTTTTCTATAAAGTATTTTATTTGGACAAAAAGATTAGGGAAATAAAAAAGTTATGGCTCACACTATGAAACCCGTGATACGTACATTTTAATGGAATGGTGGAAAAGGAAGGAGGATGGGAGGAAGGAATGAAAGGCAGAGGGAGAGAGAGAGAGAAACACATAATGTAAATATAACAAATCAAAGAACTATGTCTAGAAAAAAAATATTGGTGTTGGTGGATGGTTTTGGCATTCACGCGTGGACTTGAGTCTTATGATTATATTGATATATTTGCAAATGCCTTTACATATTCAAATATATGAAAACAAATTGATAAATTGTTATTTTTTTTCATAAAACTCTGTGGCTGTTGTTCAGTGCATTGTCATCTGGTATATGAGATTTTAGAAGAGAAATTTAATATAAGGCATTCAGATTTTTGTATGGGTTTGGTTTTGTTGTTATTATTTTGTCTTTTTTTTTTTTAATTTTTTTTTGCCTTGGTTCACTGGCCAGGATACTATAGGATTCTTTCTTTATTCATTCTTTAAAAAAGAATACAATAGGTTTATAGTATCCTATAAGTTCACCATAACATTTTTAATTTTATAATTCCTTCCTCCCTCATTTGTTTATAACAAAACCTAAAATTAGTGAGTCTCTTGTAAATTTTGGCTTCTTTTTGTTCAAGATCTTAACTTATATTTTAAAATGCAGCATCAGTTCTGCTCATCTAATTATGGCTAAAATTTTGTATCATCATTTCTGTATTCTTTTTATAGGTCTTCTAGCTGCTTTTGCCTATGATCCCATTTCTCCATTTCTTGTTTCATCTTTTAAATGTCATTGAAAGTGATAAGCAATTCTATTGATGCTTGTGGGCTATTTCTATGTAGACATGCACGTCTACATGTGCATGGGGGGGTGTGCGTTTATGTAGGTCTTTATATTCATCTCTGGTTTTCTGAAGCAAAATAACTGTTCTTCCAATAATTTATTTTTCAGGTTAGAATTCCTTGATTAAAATATGCAGCTTGATTCCATACCCTTCTCTAACTGTCTGCCACTAGTGCTCTTGTTTGCAGCATATTCACTCCCCAACTCACACACACACCATGAGGTTGAGGATTCTACTCACACCTGCTAGATGACAGTTTCCACAAGTGAGACTTAACCATTGATACCATCATTGCTTGCTATACACCCTGCACAATTGAGGTGGAATGTGGAGAGATTCCAATGTCTTCTTTCAACTTTGACTAAATAAAGTACAGTAAACTGTTCATTTTCATTTTTTAGCGTTTTAGTTTTTATATACTCAAATTTTTAAACTGTATAAGTTTAATCATAATAATATATGTCAGAAGGGATATTTTAATATATACAAGCCATCCTAATTTTAAGAAATCAAATTAAATTCATTTTTTCATATATTAAAGATTAGTAATAAGAGGGTATAAATTGAAATATAACTTTTAAATTTCTAAAAAATATAATGTTGAAAGCCTAAAATAAATCAGGTATAAAGAAGGTAATATAGTCAAATATAATATGTATACAAAATACAAAGTATAAAATTTCATACAGTCAAAGTTGCAATTTATAAAATAAAGAATTACAGCATCTGCGAAGTGTTCACTATTTGATGTACATAATTTTACATAGGGTACTAGTTTAATGCCTTAAATTACTCTAAAAAAGTTTCCCTTTCTTTTAATGGACATTTAGAATCCTACATAAAGTCATACAAATTTTAGAATTAATTCTGACTTTTGTTGTACTATATTGTACTTATTAACATGTTTTAGTTTTCTAGGGCTACCACAACAAAGTAGCACAGACTGGGTGGCTTAAATGACAGAAATTTATTTTCTTGCAGTTCTGGAGACTAGAAGCATTAGATCAAAGTGTCTGTAGAGTTGGTGTCTTTTGAGGTCTCTCTGCTTGGCTTGTGGTTGGCCACCTGCTCCCATTGTCTCCACAACATCTTCCTTCTTCATGTGTCTGTGTCCAAATTTCCTTTTGCAAATTAGGAAAGAAAACTAGTCCTATTAGATTAGGGCCTACTCTAATGATCTCATTTTAACTAATTTAAAGAATTTAGAGAAAGCTGTAGCGTCTCAGTTATAATCTTGTTTTAGTTTGTTTTATGTTCACTCTTCCTTGAGACATTTGTTTGTTATGGTGTTCTGCATAAGCATTGACTTCACAGATCATTTTTAAGATTTCATATGATCGGAATAATCTTGTCTTCTGACCAATTTTTCATTATTGGGGTTTTATACTCACTCACTTTTGATCTGTTTTCTAATATCATTTTTTTTTGAGACAGAGTTTTGCTTTGTTGCCCCAAGTATAGTGCTGTGGCATCATCATAGCTCACTGCAACCTCGAACTCCTGAGCTCAAGCAATTTTTCTGCCTCAGCATCCCCTATACACCCACCCGGTAGCTGGGACTACAGATGTGCACACCATGTCTGGCTAATTTCTTCCATTTTGGGTAGAGACAGGGTCTTGCTCTTGTTCAGACTGGTCTCCAACTTCTGACCTCAAGCAGTCCTCTTGCCTTGGGCTCTAAGAGTGTTAGGATTACAGGCATGAGGCACTGCACACTAATGTAAATTATTTAAGCAAATATTCTACCAAACTCCCTTCTCAACATATTGCCACATTTTTTTAGGTTTCTGAATATTTAGATAATATATATGAAAGATTCTAATTTATTATATAAGTCACCTCAACAGTCTTAAAAATACAGGACCTTATCTCATCATATTTAAAGATAGTAAAAAAAATCATACTCTAATGGTCTTTCAAAATATTCATGTCAATTTTATTCTCACATTATATTTTATTATTGCTAATTTCCATCTTCCTTGGAACATCTAAGCTATACTTTATTGTAAAATTTATAGCATAATAACTATGTCAAGTTAAATGGTATAAGTACACTGATGTAGTCATATTGTTTTACCCTTTAGAAATTACAGTGATAACCCTATAAAAATAACTTCAGCAATTAGCCACAAATTATGTCTAAGTATTTTTGCTTAATATTTAGTAGTTTATTAATTAGTATGAGCAGATAACAAAATATAAATCCTTCTTTTCCTTCAAGAACATATTGATGAATGAAATTCAGTCTTATTATAGAAATATATGGCCTAAAACATACAGACTTATATTAACACACCCAGTTTGAGTGTACTGTTAATATATGTGGGTACAGATCACCCAACCATAATTTGCATATTATTCATTTCCACAGAATAGTAGTAGTTGATATATATAACACACAGACTCACATTTTCTGCAAAAAAAAAAAGAGCCAACATCTCTTAAAGATCATAATGATTTACTTTTGCATGAACTAGACATAAATTATGTTTCTTATGGGTACTTATAACTAATAAATAAAAATCAATTGACAATTATGAATCCTTAGTATATAAATCACTAAAATGCACCTTAAGTGGTTAACAAATGGCTGAAATTAAATACAACTTTGTAAAGCAGAAATAATTAAGGGAAATTTTATTGATAGGTTATTCTTTATGATAAATTCCTTTATTTGTTAGAACTATAAAATAATGTGAATAAGTCACTACATGTGATTATCTTTTTAATTAGGTATTCCAACATAAAAATATTTTGGACTCAAAATTAGAAAATTACACCTAGAAGATAAAATTCATACTTGCTCTTTGTGTCTATTAGTAATAAAGTATAAAAATGCTAGAACCAATAATAAAATTTCAAAATCTTGTTTGGACAATAAATAATGCATCTTATTAAAAGAAATAATTTAGATTATATTTTTTCATACCAAAGCAAAGTATGTTACAGTTATCTCCTTTAAGTAGCTCTTAATTCAAGTTCTAAAAATTTGAGAATAGCATTATGAAGGTTTGACTTTACTAAGCCAAACATGTTAAGAAAAATTCAACAAAACTTTTGAACATAAATTGTTTCAGACAATTTGATGTTTACTATAGCAAGTGAATCACTTTCACATATAGCCTAAATAATTTTTGTTAGAATTATACTAAAATATGCAACAAAAAGGTATTTTTTGTTTGTTTATTGAATTAAGGAATGCCTTGATATTTCAATTAATTTTCAATGTAAGCTTATATGTTTTACTTGAGCCAAAGATCAATCTAGTTACTCTAGACACCGCTATTACTCCCATTTTAGAGGTAAGACAATAGAGACTCAAAGAATTTAAAAAATTTCCTCTATTAAAAATTATCAAGAACTAAAACTGATGTCAATGATTCCATTTTTTGTTATATTGTTGATAATTCAATTCCATCCAAACTTGTATATTAATTTAATTTTTACTCAAATATTTTTCATTCAGTCTAGAAAACTAGTTCTATAATATATGAGTTCTAATTCAGAGTTTAAATACTCAGATTTTCCCAGAATAAATATTTAAAAAGCCTGGCCATGGATAGGTTCTGACCCAAACTGGATATTCTCTCTGACATATTTTAAAGTGGAGAAAAGAAAAGTTAGTCTACATCTAAGACAAAAACATTAAGAACTGAGAGTTAACCTCGGCACAGCAATTATAAAACCAAGTCAAAAACATTTAATCAAGTTAGAACACCCGTGAGCCTAGCCCTAGAGCAAGCCAGAGAGGTGAGTCAGGGCAGGCTTGTCAGCCCAGGCTAGAGAAACAAGATCAGCATGCTGAAAAACTCATACATTATTCTATATATTCAAGATTGAGTTTTGTAATTTTGTTACAGGTCAGCAAGTTTACCAAATGACAAGATGCTTAGGCATATAGGCAGCTTCTTTTACAAGATGTCACTTCATCTGTAAGAACATGTTTTTATGTACCAGCAAACCTAAAAGCGGTAGCCTAGGACCCATTGGAATTAATGTGTCATAAGAAGTGTCTCTAATAAGAAAAGGTGCCTTAGACATAGTAAGTGAAGAATAGAACTATTATTTCTAACTTTTCTTGATTTGTGGCATTTATGACAGAGAATTCTAAGTGTAGTATTACAACCTTGTCTGTCTGTAATTAATCAACAAAATTGTGCTTGTTTCAGTCTTTTTCATTATCCTCATTTACCTCTTTTTAACTTCATCTTTGTCTAGATATATCAGTTTGGAATATAAAACTACTGACATGGTGAATGCTATTACAATTGGTAGTATAGGAAGAATAATTGTGCAAGCAGGTAAGTAAACCCTACTTTGTCAGTGTATATATTATCAAGATGCTGCATCATTTAGATGTGATGTGCTACAATCTACTCCAAAATTTAGTGGTATAAATAACACCAGATGTTTAGCTCAAAATTCTGTGGACCAGTAATATGGGTTTAATGTAGCTAAGCAGCAATTCTGCTGGGATTGACTGGACTCGTTCATGTGTCTGCAACTATCTAGCAGTTGATGGCTTTACTCACATGTTTGGCAGTTGGCTGTTCTCTGATTCAATGGTAACAGTTGTGTCTCTCATTATCCAGTGTATCTCGTCGTCAAGTAGGTTAGCTTGGATATGGGTACAGGGTTCCAAAAGTAGCAAGCACAAAAGCTGCAATTTCCCAGTCCTTTGTTAAGTTTTGGCTTTTGTCACGTTTGTAATGTATCACTGGCAGAAGCAAGTCACATAACAAGCTCGGGTTCATAAGCTAACAAAATAGATTCCACCTTTGATTACCGCGGAATAATGAGTTGGCCACAAATAGGAAGGAGCTCTAACTCAAACTCAATCAGTAAGCAAATATGTCTTCTCATGTAACAAGAAGCTCAGCGAGAGGGTATCCTCGAGGATGATTGATTTGAGAGCTCAAAAATGACATCAACTTTCTTGCAGGTGGTTTCTAACTCTCCTCTATGAGCTCGTCAGTGTTCACGGCACGTAAAGGCCTGTAAAGTGATGACCACAGCAGTTCCAGACATCAGTTTCCACAAAGAAAGGGTAAAGGCAGAGGAAAATAGTCTCATCTTAAGTCTCTTGGTCAGAAGAACAAGAAAAATTTCCCAGAACTCCCAAGATACCTCTTTTATATACTATTAGCTATTATATTAGTATTCGTGTCACAAAACTGTTTCTGAAACGATCTTTTCATAGGACTTGAAATTATCATGACTATCTTGGACTGAACATCTGGCAAGGAATAAACCATATATTAAATCAACAATTACTTATTGGGTCCTTACTAGGAATGTGTGCTCTGCTAGGCGTCTGGAACACAGTCGTGAGTGTGACAGTCTCCGAAAGACATATAACAAACAAGTACATATAATGTACTATTGATAATAAAAGCTACTAAGAATAAAACGGGTAAAGGCGATATGGAAAGCCGGAGAATGGAGTGGGTTTTCTCGGTTTTGTAGGAGAGTTAAGTGAAGGCTTATTGGCCAGGCAACCCTTGATCAGAGACTTGTAAGAAATGAGGTTCACTTATTTTATTTTCCAAGATGGTGACTTGGAGGCTTTGTTAGTACACCTCATCTGCTTGGAAAGAGAAAAATAGTGTGTAGAGATTCACACTGTGAACTTCTATCCAAGGCAAAACACGAATGCTTAACAGAAAAAGTGAAAGAAATTTTGGATACTTTGAAAGAAGCAGTGGGCAGCAGCCAGCAGCACGGGCCCGGCAGAAACTGTCTTCTGATTGTGAAAGGGCCATAAACTGTCTGCATGACACACGTGGGCAACCCAGGCCACCAGGGACCTCCTTGAGCTACACAGCGCTGGACCTGACTTGGAGAATGGTGGGGCGTCTGTGGGAAGACGTGACCCCGGAAAGTGCTTCGCACGTGTGCCCACACCCTGGTGCCCTTAGAAGGAAGCCATTCCTCATCCTTACTCATAGGGGTCTCACAGAAATCTGCCAGCTAACTTGGGCAGCTGTCACAGGTTGGGAGAGGCTCTCAACTGAGATTAGCAATCTAATCTCAAGCAGGGGTGAACTGCCACAGCCATAACTGAAAGGCAAATGGGAAGTGGGCTCTTGCTGCTGGCTTGGGAGTTAGCTGACACCCTGCCCCCCGCCCTCCGCCAGGCCTTCAGAAGTGTAGCCTGAAAGCTGTGGTTTCTGTTCCAGGGAGGAAGTCTTGGAGCCTGGGACAATTTTGCAATCTGAGTACAGACTGCTTGGGACACAGCTGGCTGTTTTGGGTTGCTGCCAACGGTGCATTATGGGTGGGAGACCCACTGGTTCAAGGGCATGGGAGCTAGGTAGTTCTCCCTACATAGTCTGCTGAGCTGTGGAGATTGGGCTTCCACTCCGTCCCTCTTTGGGCTCTTTAGTGCAGCAGAGGTGGTTCTGCTCTTCCCTGAAACACTGTCCCAGTGGCCAAGGAACTACCCTTCAATCCCAGTTGAGGGGCCCTTGCTTATGCCTGCCATGGAACATTCTCGAAGAAGACCATATGTTAGGCCACAAGTCTCAATAAATTTTAAAGAATCTACATCATATCAAATATCTTCTCAGGCCACAGTGGAATAAACCTAGAATCCAATTCCAAGAGGAAAGTTTGAATAACACTTTGAATTTAGGCTTTGGTACAAAAAGAAGGAAAGGCCAGCTTCAAGGATGCCAAATGAATGAGCAACCAAGAAAACTACAAATAATTTGTTGCTTACCACATATACATTTTCATTCAAGATGCTATTCAAATAATTTCATCAATCAAGCAGTTGAGGAGCCACACACCTAATTAACACAGCTCCTTAACTAGCTGGAGCACCAATAAGTGACTTCGCAAGCCAATACAGGCGACGCAGGCCCTACTTTTGCTCATGTTTTGATAGTCTGTCTAGTGCCTTTGACCGCTCTTTATTTTTGACCCGTGCATCAAAATGATACTTTGCTCATGAATGTTCTTTATCTCAAAGAGGCTAATAGGTTAGGATGACTTTATGGCATGTGTGAGATGGTCTACAGACACTCCAGGGAAATGGAGAGGGACTGATATTGTTTTTCTTAATGCTAGTGAGGCAGGTTATACTTTTATGTACTTTTTGACAGACTTACATTCTATTAACCTAAGGTTACATCATTCTTATTACGTAGCCTTTAGAATTCAAATAAACAAGGGTGAGTTTACTGGGTGAAATGTTATGTTTTATATATCAAGCACTAGCAGGTGCTTGTCTCTTATGAGCAATATAGTCATATCCTTATCAAAGCAACTTAAAGATGACCAATGAATCCGTAACCTAGTGAACCACCAAATATGTTTATAAGTGTAGAGAATAAAGCATGTGTATTTTTTCCCAGGAAATAAATCACAAGTCACAATGCAGGTGAGACATCCTTTACATAATGTATGAATTTTAAATATCACATGTGGTTATCACTATACTAATGTCCAGAGTCTCATATATTTTCCAGCACTATTTAATGCTCTGCACAGTAACTCAGAAAACTAAGCCAGATAGTATTAGAACCAAGTCTTCTGCTTCTTGTATGGCAATAACAAAATATAAGAAATCTTACTAAAGAATGGCTCAAATTGTATGATGATGGAAAGGTTTTCTGAACTAAAAAAGTGTACAATAATAAAAGGTGAAAATCACTGTAGTACCTAATAAAATAAATAAGGCAACATGATAATTCTTTATTTAAGGATACATGCTGAAAATGTTAAGCATTTCACTATAAAAGATAAAGCCTTTAATAACATAATTACCTGCAGGAACAAGAATTTGGGATTGAAGGAATGACAGGGGACAGATAACAGAAGAGCAGGAAGAAAAGCAAGACAATGATTTAGCAATGGGGGAAACAAAACAGTTGGTGGCAATCAATTTGTGAGGGAAAATTATGCATCTCTGTTTCTTGGAGCCAATGTGTTATCTGCAAATACCTGTATTTAATCAGTTGAATTTTGTGGCTATCCTAATCTGCACTGTTGTCTTAGAGGTTAAGAAACCATCGATAATTGTCTCTGAATTAATTTTGGACAATTACAGTCCAAAGGTTTGTTTTCATGTTTTAGATTGATGCTTTGGGTACTTGAGTTCAGAGTTTCATACTATTGTTAAACTTGTTCTTCTTTTTTTTCCATTTGAAAGTAGAGCAAAAGACAAATATTATATTAAAAGTAGAGGATGCAGTATTTATTAAAATGGAGGAGCAGACTGAAAGTTTGAATGGCCTAGTTAATTTAATAGGCATGAATTTTTTTTTTCTTTCTTTTTTTTACAATTTCTTCAGAGTATAAAAAGTTATTGCTAGTACTTTTTGAAACATTCACTTTACTTTCAGGCTTGTATTAGTAGCAGGAGGGTATCATAATAGAGCATGAAAACTCAAGGACGGAGAACACTCAACTGAAAGAATTTGCCAACATTATTTTTGGTTGACAAGCTCTGTCTGCTTATGAAATGTATATTTTTACCACTCAATACACAGTTAAGATCCTTTTTGGTACTGTTGTTTTTCATTGTTCTTTATAATGATGCTGTGTGGAGACGTTATAGTCAATAAATTGGTATGCTTTTCTCATTGGGTATTGTAGAGATTTTATTTTGCAGTTGTGAATTAAAAAAATTAACTATGATATTACAGCAGTGTAGTGTATTTACTAAAAACAAGTATGCTATTTTTTTTCTGATGTTGGTGGACATTATTTCTTTAGACTGAAAGTGCTTTCAAGTGGTACCTTAACAGGTAACTCTCAAGGAATCTGTGTATTTACTAGAGTCATTAAGAAAATACACATTCCAAAACTTTTAGAAGATTGAGAATGTGAAAGTTGAGGAACATTTTCTGTGATAGGTGGATAAAAGATCTTTAATGTGTGAACAGTTTTGTTTGTTTTTTTCATATTAAATGTCATGATAAGAAGTAATTATGGAATTCTCTCATCATCAAAAGTTGGTTATTTTTATGTATTTTTAAAGTGATAATTTAAAATGGGCTTAGAAAGTAATGCAGTTTATAAACATTGATCAAGTTACACTTTTAATATTTCTTTTTTTAACTTCAGTTTTAACAAACATATATTTATATATTTTTGTGTATTAAAAGCAGACATGGTTAATGTGAGTGAGAAATCAGTTTTGGTCTCTACTGTTCTATTAGCAAATAATTCAAAATATTATAATATGTAGAAAGAACGCTTCCAGCAGTGGAAAATAAATTGTTCAGGACCATCTGCTGCACTTTGCATAGCTACAAGATTGACTCAGACTTAAGCGTTCTGAAGAACTACAAAAGTTTAATTTCAGATGCAACAGTAGTTTTTACCTTTTATTCTTTATTCTAGACGCATTTTTACATGCAAAACATGTCACAACTCTATCTTCTTGCATATTAGCATAACACACTTTCTTTTCCAGCCCATTTAGCAAATAGCATGTCCTAATGTACTATGAACAGGTGGGCCAAAATCAATTGTGTTTCATATATTTGATATATTATTTTTAACTTTCTCCTGGTAATGAATTTTTCAGAGTAGATAGTGGAACATGTGGAATTTTTAGGAAGCAGCAGACTATATATATATATAATTGGAAATAAGAATTCTTTCAATTTGGACATTTCATATGCATGCGGTGCTTCCCTGTATCTTTTTGTTTGGTTTTTATTTATTTCTATGATGCCATTAAAAATCTGTCTTATCACATTAACTGCAAATATGTCATAGTTTTCAGCCTTCTGGAATAGTCTTCCATCAGTGTCAAAGCTTATCTAGAAGAAAATAGATACAAATACTTAGTCACATGCAGGCATGACTTCATATCCTGGATCTTAACCATTTTGATGACCAAGACCATAAAAGTGCAATAGAAGATGCTAAATAAGCATTTACTAGATAAATGAATACTATCTTCATTGTGCTTAACAATAAGTACATAGTAAATTTTGTAATAATAAACGTTACAGATACATTTAAATTATGATTTTTTAACATCTTAAATAAACCATTAGTTTAAAATAGCTTGATAATTTGAAAGACCGTAATTTTAGTAAATTTTTGCTTTTAAAAATTATGACGGGAAAATATCCTTACTAACCTTGTTGTTTTTGAATTTTGCATTCAACTTTACTCTGCAATATCAAGTCACTCCTTAAATATTTTTAGGTCTTAGGTAGAGAACTACCAATCACCACTAAATTTAGTTATTGTCATGGCTGAACATCAAGAAATGGTGACATACAAGATTCCTAACCACTTACTTTTCAAAATGTATATGAAATAGAAGTCTCAAGTTGTTTCATTTCACCGGAAAGTTTCATACATATCACACGTGGATGTTGTGTGCTCTTGTGTAAGGAGGTATAGAATAAAAATAAAGACATATGATTTCTATCATAGGTTTTGTCACTTAACCTCCAAGTTTGAATTTCCTCATATGGAAATGCATCTCAATACCACCTTATCTATTTGTAGTATTTATAGCAGTATCTGATTTTTGATGGGAATCCTTGAAAGTAACTTATAAAAAGTATGTAAAATAATGGCAGAGAAAATGATTTAAAAAGAGAATAATATATGTAATCCAATATCATACCATACACATCAAAATAAGGATTTTTTAGTTTTATTTTATTTGATGTTTGTAAAAAGTATTTATTTACCAATGTTTCTAATAATGTGGTTCAGAAGCTAACAGTGTTGACATGTCAATTTGAATGTCTTAATTAAAACAGTAAAATTTAAACTGATTTAAAAAAAATTATGGCTGCTTCAAAAGAAAAAAAAATCATGAAAATGGTATATGATTCTTGATAGTCACATTTATGAGGAAGAAGAAAGAATATTTGACATTTTGGAAACAAAATAACAAATAATAAACAATAAAAGTAGGAAATGTCTATAGACTTTCTAAATAATGAGCATGTCCTAAAACCACAGGATGTATATGTATTTAGCATATATAATCCACACAAAACAATAAATGACCAATATTTCTTACTTTCAACTCCATTAAGAAAAGTATGTTTCAGCACTAAATACAGCATTCCATCTCTAGTATATAATAGAGAACTAATATTTTTTAATAAATAAATATAATCCTAGAATTAAAATATCTTATAATTACTGCATTAAATTAGGCACTAAAATTATTCTAGAGGAAATTAACAAATTTGAGGATCTTTGTGTATACACATATACATAATATAATAATGAGAATTCAATACAATTTTGTTCCTTTCAATTCAGAATAACAATTTTTGAAATTTTAAAAAGTAATTGTAAATTCAGGTAAGACCTTGAAAAAGTGGACATTTTCCTCTGCATAATATACTTTTTTTTTTTTTTTGAGACAGAGTCTCGCTCTGTTGCCCGGGCTAGAGTGCCGTGGTGTCATCCTAGCTCACAGCAACCTCACACTCCTGGGCTCAAGCGATCCTCCTGCCTCAGCCTCCTGAGTAGGTGGGACTACAGGCATGCGCCACCATGCCCAGCTAATTTTTTCTATATATATTTTTAGTTGTCCAGCTAGTTTCTTTCTATTTTTAGTAGAGATGGGGTCTCGCTCTTGCTCAGGCTGGTCTTGAACTCCTGAGCTCAAAGGATACGCCCGCCTAGGCCTCCCAGAGTGCTAGGATTACAGGAGTGAGCCATTGCGCCCAGCTGTACTTTTCTTATAGGTAATTTTCTCACATTTTTCAGATTTGTTTCTTTCCTCATTTAAATTAAAATATATTTAAAATATGTTTAGTTTTCCTTTCCTCTTAATTGCATGCAGTTTTATTTCAGATAACCTTTTTACTTTCTCTACATAAAGCAAACAACTACTCTACTAAAGAAAAAAATAAAAAGATTTCTAGGTACAATTTACATGGGTATATGCAGATTGGAATTGATATCTACCAAACATAATATTTCCCTATTCTTAAGACTAAGTTATTGATTAAAAAATGAATACAAATTGGTCATTTTTGCAGTGCTATTTCCAGTCTTGATTAATAAAATTTACGCATTCTTCCAAACTATTCACCTCAACAACTATTAGGCACATATACATGCATGCATGTATAAACACACACACATAAACATAGACACACACATACACAAATGCATGCTCTCACACAAGCACACACAACTACTGGATTCCATGACTTGGATTTAATCCTTACTTTTATCTCATCTGTTCAGGATCTATTACAGTGACTTTTCAGTTCAGATGCATAGTAAACATAATGTAATTGATACATCAAATACTTAGGATACCTAAAGAACTTTGTAGTAATTAAGCTGCACAAAATCTTCTTTGGACTAGAATCCCCTGTACCACAACCCATCTATATCATATTAATAATTGGGAAAAGTACTAAAAAGCTTCTTTGAGATTAGAGAGAATGACTTTTTGTTCCATTGGATTATAATTTCTTAGTTTCACTATTATCTACAAACCGATTGAGATGCAACTAAGAAGTAGATCCATACGATTTATATAGTAACAGATTTAATTGGCTAAATCCATAGAATTTACTGTAAAGAACAAATAAACAAATTCAACTTCCTATAAAAATCATGTCATAAATTAAGTGAACAAAATTTAAATATAAATATTTAAATGTGTCTAAGTGATTATAAATGCAATTTCTTCTCATTAATTTTTAGTAATGTTAGGGAAAAATTTGTAACTAACATAATAATGCACAGTTTGAATATGAAATATATTTTTCCTAGATCTTTGTGTATTATATTTATTCTGATTGTCATTATGATTTAAATATTTTCCCAAGCATTATTAAGAGGATAAAATCTAGTCTAACATTTTTAATTTCATCTGCTTTTTGTTAAATACAATTCCAACCAAGTATTTTAGAAAATCAGTATAAGAAATTAAAAGCTGTGATTTCTTATTTCCATGAAATTAAGGCACAATTAAAATCAATAAAACTGATTTGTTCAGTATGTGAGTAGTTGTCTAACACAGCTTAACTCATATTGTTGCAGAGTTAAGTCTTTAAGGACTTTGATTATTGATGTTGATGGCGAAACAAGGGAATGGGCAGAGTTCACAGACTGAGCA